>NW_027327881.1:0-319335 GCF_047675955.1 Chlorocebus sabaeus | reverse complement strand
CTTGAAGGGAAACATGTAACTCTGTGAGATGAATTAAGAGAACACAGAGCAGTTTCTCAGAAAGCTTCTTTCCAGTTTTGAACGGAAGATATTTCCTTTTTCACCAGAGCCCTCAATGGGCTTCCAAATATCCCTTTTCCAATTCCACAAGAACAGCCTTAGCGAAAGGCTTCTTGAAGGGAAAGATGTAACTCTGTGAGATGAATTCACAGAACACAGCGCAGTTTCTCAGAAAGCTTCTTTCCAGTTTTAACGGAAGATATTTGCTTTTTCACCATAGCCCTCTATGGGCTTCCAAATATCCCTTTGCCAATTCCACAAGAACAGCCTTAGCGAAAGGTTTCTTGAAGGGAAAGATGTAACTCTGTGAGATGAATTAACAGAACACAGAGCAGTTTCTCAGAAGGCTTCTTTCCAGTTTTGAACGGAAAATATTTCCTTTTTCACCATAGCCCTCTGTGGGCTTCCAAATATCCCATTGCGATTTCCACAAGAACAGCCTTAGCTAAAGGCATCTTGAAGGGAAACATGTAACTCTCTGAGATGAATTAAGAGAACACAGAGCAGTTTCTCAGAAAGCTTCTTTCCAGTTTTGAACGGAAGATATTTCCTTTTTCACCATAGCCCACTATGGGCTTCCAAATATCCCTTTGCCAATTCCAGAAGAACAGCCTTAGGGAAAGGCTTCTTGAAGGGAAAGATGTAACTCTGTGAGATGAATTCAGAGAACATAGAGCAGTTTCTCAGAAAGCTTCCTTCCAGTTTTGAACGGAAGATATTTCCTTTTTCACCATAGCCCTCAATGGGCTTCCAAATATCCCTTTGCCAATTCCACAAGAACAGCTTTAGCGAAAGGCTTCTTGAAGGGAAAGATGTAACTCTGTGAGATGAATTCACAGAACACAGCGCAGTTTCTCAGAAAGCTTCTTTCCAGTTTTAACGGAAGATAATTCCTTTTTCACCATAGCCCTCTATGGGCTTCCAAATATCCCTTTGCCAATTACACAAGAACAGCCTTAGCGAAAGGCTTCTTGAAGGGAAAGATGTATCTCTGTGAGATGAATTAACGGAACCCAGAAAAGTTTCTCAGAAAGCTTCTTTCCAGTTTTGAACGGAAGATATTTCCTGTTTCACGATAGCCCTCTATGGGCTTCCAAATATCCCTTTGCCAATTCCACAAGAACAGCCTTAGCGAACGGCTTCTTGAAGGGAAACATGTAACTCTGTGAGATGAATTAAGGGAACACAGAGCAGTTTCTCAGAAAGCTTCTTTCCAGTTTTGAACGGAAGATATTTCCTTTTTTAAAATAGCCCTCTATGGGCTTCCAAATATCCCTTTGCCAATTACACAAGAACAGCTTTAGCGAAAGGCTTCTTGAAGGGAAACATGTAACTCTGTGAGATGAATTCATAGAACACAGAGCAGATTCTCAGAAAGCTTCTTTCCAGTTTTGAACGGAAGATATTTCCTTTTTAACCATAGCCCTCTAAGGGCTTCCAAATATCCCTTTGCCAATTCCACAAGAACAGCCTTAGCGAAAGGCTTCTTGAAGGGAAACATGTAACTCTGTGAGATGAATTAAGAGAACACAGAGCAGTTTCTCAGAAAGCTTCTTTCCAGTTTTGAACGGAATATATTTCCTTTTTCACCATAGCCCTCTATGGGCTTCCAAATATCCCTTTGCCAATTCCACAAGAAAAGCCTTAGCGAAAGGCTTCTTGAAGGGAAAGATGTAACTCTGTGAGATGAATTAACAGAACACAGAGAAGTTTCTCAGAAAGCTTCTTTCCAGTTTTGAACGGAAGATATTTCCTTTTTCACCATAGCCCTCTATGGGCTTCCAAATATCCCTTTTCCAATTCCACAAGAACAGCCTTAGCGAAAGGCTTCTTGAAGGGAAAGATGTAACTCTGTGAGATGAATTCACAGAACACAGCGCAGTTTCTCAGAAAGCTTCTTTCCAGTTTTAACGGAAGATATTTGCTTTTTCACCATAGCCCTCTATGGGCTTCCAAATATCCCTTTGCCAATTCCACAAGAACAGCCTTAGCGAAAGGTTTCTTGAAGGGAAAGATGTAACTCTGTGAGATGAATTAACAGAACACAGAGCAGTTTCTCAGAAGGCTTCTTTCCAGTTTTGAACGGAAAATATTTCCTTTTTCACCATAGCCCTCTGTGGGCTTCCAAATATCCCATTGCCATTTCCACAAGAACAGCCTTAGCTAAAGGCTTCTTGAAGGGAAACATGTAACTCTCTGAGATGAATTAAGAGAACACAGAGCAGTTTCTCAGAAAGCTTCTTTCCAGTTTTGAACGGAAGATATTTCCTTTTTCACCATAGCCCTCTATGGGCTTCCAGATATCCCTTTGCCAATTACACAAGAACAGCCTTAGCGAAAGGCTTCTTGAAGGGAAAGATGTAACTCTGTGAGATGAATTCACAGAACACAGAGCAGTTTCTCAGAAAGCTTCTTTGCAGTTTTGAACGAAGATATTTCCTTTTTCACCATAGCCCTCAAAGGGCTTCCAAATATCCCTTTGCCAATTCCACAAGAACAGCCTTAGCGAAAGGCTTCTTGAAGGGAAAGATGTAACTCTGTGAGATGAATTCACAGAACACAGCGCAGTTTCTCAGAAAGCTTCTTTCCAGTTTTAACGGAAGATAATTCCTTTTTCACCATAGCCCTCTATGGGCTTCCAAATATCCCTTTGCCAATTACACAAGAACAGCCTTAGCGAAAGGCTTCTTGAAGGGAAAGATGTATCTCTGTGAGATGAATTAACGGAACCCAGAGAAGTTTCTCAGAAAGCTTCTTTCCAGTTTTGAACGGAAGATATTTCCTGTTTCACGATAGCCCTCTATGGGCTTCCAAATATCCCTTTGCCAATTCCACAAGAACAGCCTTAGCGAACGGCTTCTTGAAGGGAAACATGTAACTCTGTGAGATGAATTAAGGGAACACAGAGCAGTTTCTCAGAAAGCTTCTTTCCAGTTTTGAACGGAAGATATTTCCTTTTTTAAAATAGCCCTCTATGGGCTTCCAAATATCCCTTTGCCAATAACACAAGAACAGCTTTAGCGAAAGGCTTCTGGAAGGGAAACATGTAACTCTGTGAGATGAATTCATAGAACACAGAGCAGATTCTCAGAAGGCTTCTTTCCAGTTTTGAATGGAAGATATTTCCTTTTTAACCATAGCCCTCTAAGGGCTTCCAAATATCCCTTTGCCAATTCCACAAGAACAGCCTTAGCGAAAGGCTTCTTGAAGGGAAACATGTAACTCTTTGAGATGAATTAAGAGAACACAGAGCAGTTTCTCAGAAAGCTTCTTTCCAGTTTTGAACGGAATATATTTCCTTTTTCACCATAGCCCTCTATGGGCTTCCAAATATCCCTTTGCCAATTCCACAAGAAAAGCCTTAGCGAAAGGCTTCTTGAAGGGAAAGATGTAACTCTGTGAGATGAATTAACAGAACACAGAGAAGTTTCTCAGAAAGCTTCTTTCCAGTTTTGAACGGAAGATATTTCCTTTTTCACCATAGAACTCTATGGGCTTCCAAATATCCCTTTGCCAATTCAACAAGAACAGCCTTAGCGAAAGGCTTCTTGAAGGGAAAGATGTAACTCTGTGAGATGAATTAAAAGAACACAGAGCAGTTTCTCAGAAAACTTCTTTCCAGTTTTCAGCGGAAGATATTTCCTTTTTCACCATAGCCCTCTATGGGCTTCCAAATATCCCGTTGCCAATTCCACAAGAACAGCCTTAGCGAAAGGCTTCTTGAAGGGAAAGATGTAACTCTGTGAGATGAATTAACAGAACACAGAGCAGTTTCTGAGAAAGCTTCTTTCCAGTTTTCAGCGGAAGATATTTCCTTTTTCACCATAGCCGTCTATGGGTTTCCAAATATCCCTTTGCTAATTCCACATGAACAGCCTTAGCGAAAGGATTCTTAAAGGGAAAGATGTAACTCTGTGAGATGAATTTACACAACACAGAGCAGTTTCTCAGAAAGCTTCTTTCCAGTTTTGAACGGAAGATATTTCCTTTTTCACCATAGCCCACTATGGGCTTCCAAATATCCCTTTGCCAATTCCACAAGAACAGCCTTAGGGAAAGGCTTCTTGAAGGGAAAGATGTAACTCTGTGAGATGAATTCACAGAACATAGAGCAGTTTCTCAGAAAGCTTCTTTCCAGTTTTGAACGGAAGATATTTCCTTTTTCACCATAGCCCTCAATGGGCTTCCAAATATCCCTTTGCCAATTCCACAAGAACAGCCTTAGCGAAAGGCTTCTTGAAGGGAAAGATGTTACTCTGTGAGATGAATTCACAGAACACAGCGCAGTTTCTCAGAAAGCTTCTTTCCAGTTTTAACGGAAGATAATTCCTTTTTCACCATAGCACTCTAAGGGCTTCCAAATATCCCTTTGCCAATTACACAAGAACAGCCTTAGCGAAAGGCTTCTTGAAGGGAAAGATGTATCTCTGTGAGATGAATTAACGGAACCCAGAGAAGTTTCTCAGAAAGCTTCTTTCCAGTTTTGAACGGAAGATATTTCCTGTTTCACGATAGCCCTCTATGGGCTTCCAAATATCCCTTTGCCAATTCCACAAGAACAGCCTTAGCGAACGGCTTCTTGAAGGGAAACATGTAACTCTGTGAGATGAATTAAGGGAACACAGAGCAGTTTCTCAGAAAGCTTCTTTCTAGTTTTGAACGGAAGATATTTCCTTTTTTAAAATAGCCCTCTATGGGCTTCGAAATATCCCTTTGCGAATTCCACAAGAACAGCCTTAGCGAAAGGCTTCTTGGAGGGAAAGATGTAATTCTGTGAGATGAATTAACGGAACACAGAGCAGTTTCTCAGAAAGCTTCTTTTCACTTTTCAGCGGAAGATATTTTCTTTTTCACCATAGCCCTCTATGGGCTTCCAAATATCCCTTTGCCAATTCCACAAGAACAGCCATAGCGAAAGGCTTCTTGAAGGGAAAGATGTAACTCTGTGAGATGAATTAACAGAACACAGAGCAGTTTCTCAGAAGGCTTCTTTCCTGTTTTGAACGGAAAATATTTCCTTTTTCACCATAGCCCTCTGTGGGCTTCCAAATATCCCATTGCCATTTCCACAAGAACAGCCTTAGCTAAAGGCTTCTTGAAGGGAAACATGTAACTCTCTGAGATGAATTAAGAGAACACAGAGCAGTTTCTCAGAAAGCTTCTTTCCAGTATTGAACGGAAGATATTTCCTTTTTCACCATGGCCCTCTATGGGCTTCCAGATATCCCTTTGCCAATTCCACAAGAACAGCCTTAGCGAAAGGCTTCTTGAAGGGAAAAATGTAACTCTGTGAGATGAATTAACAGAACACAGAGGAGTTTCTCAGAAAGCTTCTTTCCATTTTTGAACGGAAGATATTTCCTTTTTCACCATAGCCCTCTATGGGCTTCCAAATATCCCTTTGCCAATTCCACAAGAACAACCTTAGCGAAAGGCTTCTTGAAGGGAAAGATGTAACTCTGTGAGATGAATTAACAGAACACAGAGCAGTTTCTCAGAAAGCTTCTTTCCAGTTTTCAGCGGAAGATATTTCATTTTTCACCATAGCCCTCTATGGGCTTCCAAATATCCCTTTGCCAATTCCACAAGAACAGCCTTAGCGAACGGCTTCTTGAAGGGAAACATGTAACTCTGTGAGATGAATTAAGGGAACACAGAGCAGTTTCTCAGAAAGCTTCTTTCCAGTTTTGAACGGAAGATATTTCCTTTTTTAAAATAGCCCTCTATGGGCTTCCAAATATCCCTTTGCCAATTACACAAGAACAGCTTTAGCGAAAGGCTTCTTGAAGGGAAACATGTAACTCTGTGAGAGGAATTCATAGAACACAGAGCAGATTCTCAGAAAGCTTCTTTCCAGTTTTGAACGGAAGATATTTCCTTTTTAACCATAGCCCTCTAAGGGCTTCCAAATATCCCTTTGCCAATTCCACAAGAACAGCCTTAGCGAAAGGCTTCTTGAAGGGAAACATGTAACTCTGTGAGATGAATTAAGAGAACACAGAGCAGTTTCTCAGAAAGCTTCTTTCCAGTTTTGAACGGAATATATTTCCTTTTTCACCATAGCCCTCTATGGGCTTCCAAATATCCCTTTGCCAATTCCACAAGAAAAGCCTTAGCGAAAGGCTTCTTGAAGGGAAAGATGTAACTCTGTGAGATGAATTAACAGAACACAGAGAAGTTTCTCAGAAAGCTTCTTTCCAGTTTTGAACGGAAGATATTTCCTTTTTCACCATAGCCCTCTATGGGCTTCCAAATATCCCTTTGCCAATTCCACAAGAACAGCCTTAGCGAAAGGCTTCTTGAAGGGAAAGATGTAACTCTGTGAGATGAATTAAAAGAACACAGAGCAGTTTCTCAGAAAACTTCTTTCCAGTTTTCAGCGGAAGATATTTCCTTTTTCACCATAGCCCTCTATGGGCTTCCAAATATCCCCTTGCCAATTCCACAATAACAGCCTTAGGGAAAGGCTTCTTGAAGGGAAAGATGTAACTCTGTGAGATGAATTAACAGAACACAGAGCAGTTTCTGAGAAAGCTTCTTTCCAGTTTTCAGCGGAAGATATTTCCTTTTTCACCATAGCCGTCTATGGGTTTCCAAATATCCCTTTGCTAATTCCACATGAACAGCCTTAGCGAAAGTATTCTTAAAGGGAAAGATGTAACTCTGTGAGATGAATTTACACAACACAGAGCAGTTTCTCAGAAAGCTTCTTTCCAGTTTTGAACGGAAGATATTTCCTTTTTCACCATAGCCCACTATGGGCTTCCAAATATCCCTTTGCCAATTCCACAAGAACAGCCTTAGGGAAAGGCTTCTTGAAGGGAAAGATGTAACTCTGTGAGATGAATTCACAGAACATAGAGCAGTTTCTCAGAAAGCTTCTTTCCAGTTTTGAACGGAAGATATTTCCTTTTTCACCATAGCCCTCAATGGGCTTCCAAATATCCCTTTGCCAATTCCACAAGAACAGCCTTAGCGAAAGGCTTCTTGAAGGGAAAGATGTAACTCTGTGAGATGAATTCACAGAACACAGCGCAGTTTCTCAGAAAGCTTCTTTCCAGTTTTAACGGAAGATAATTCCTTTTTCACCATAGCCCTCTAAGGGCTTCCAAATATCCCTTTGCCAATTACACAAGAACAGCCTTAGCGAAAGGCTTCTTGAAGGGAAAGATGTATCTCTGTGAGATGAATTAACGGAACCCAGAGAAGTTTCTCAGAAAGCTTCTTTCCAGTTTTGAACGGAAGATATTTCCTGTTTCACGATAGCCCTCTATGGGCTTCCAAATATCCCTTTGCCAATTCCACAAGAACAGAATTAGCGAACGGCTTCTTGAAGGGAAACATGTAACTCTGTGAGATGAATTAAGGGAACACAGAGCAGTTTCTCAGAAAGCTTCTTTCTAGTTTTGAACGGAAGATATTTCCTTTTTTAAAATAGCCCTCTATGGGCTTCGAAATATCCCTTTGCGAATTCCACAAGAACAGCCTTAGCGAAAGGCTTCTTGAAGGGAAAGATGTAATTCTGTGAGATGAATTAACGGAACACAGAGGAGTTTCTCAGAAAGCTTCTTTTCACTTTTCAGCGGAAGATATTTCCTTTTTCACCATAGACCTCTATGGGCTTCCAAATAGCCCTTTGCCAATTCCACAAGAACAGCCTTAGGGAAAGGCTTCTTGAAGGGAAAGATGTAACTCTGTGAGATGAATTCACAGAACACAGAGCAGTTTCTCAGAAAGCTTCTTTCCAGTTTTGACCAGAAGATATTTCCTTTTTCACCATAGCCCTCTATGGGCTTCCAAATATCCCTTTGCCAATTCCACAAGAACAGCCTTAGCGAAAGGCTTCTTGAAGGGAAACATGTAACTCTGTGAGATGAATTAAGAGAACACAGAGCAGTTTCTCAGAAAGCTTCTTTCCAGTTTTGAGCGGAAGATATTTCCTTTTTCACCATAGCCCTCTATGGTCTTCCAAATATCCCTTTGCGAATTCCACAAGAACAGCCTTAGCGAAAGGCTTCTTGGAGGGAAAGATGTAATTCTGTGAGATGAATTAACGGAACACAGAGCAGTTTCTCAGAAAGCTTCTTTTCACTTTTCAGCGGAAGATATTTTCTTTTTCACCATAGCCCTCTATGGGCTTCCAAATATCCCTTTGCCAATTCCACAAGAACAGCCTTAGCGAAAGGCTTCTTGAAGGGAAACATGTAACTCTGTGAGATGAATTAAGAGAACACAGAGCAGTTTCTCAGAAAGCTTCTTTCCAGTTTTGAACGGAAGATATTTCCTTTTTCACCATGGCCCTCTATGGGCTTCCAGATATCCCTTTGCCAATTCCACAAGAACAGCCTTAGCGAAAGGCTTCTTGAAGGGAAAAATGTAACTCTGTGAGATGAATTAACAGAACACAGAGGAGTTTCTCAGAAAGCTTCTTTCCATTTTTGAACGGAAGATATTTCCTTTTTCACCATAGCCCTCTATGGGCTTCCAAATATCCCTTTGCCAATTCCACAAGAACAACCTTAGCGAAAGGCTTCTTGAAGGGAAAGATGTAACTCTGTGAGATGAATTAACAGAACACAGAGCAGTTTCTCAGAAAGCTTCTTTCCAGTTTTCAGCGGAAGATATTTCATTTTTCACCATAGCCCTCTATGGGCTTCCAAATATCCCTTTGCCAATTCCACAAGAACAGCCTTAGCGAACGGCTTCTTGAAGGGAAACATGTAACTCTGTGAGATGAATTAAGGGAACACAGAGCAGTTTCTCAGAAAGCTTCTTTCCAGTTTTGAACGGAAGATATTTCCTTTTTTAAAATAGCCCTCTATGGGCTTCCAAATATCCCTTTGCCAATTACACAAGAACAGCTTTAGCGAAAGGCTTCTTGAAGGGAAACATGTAACTCTGTGAGATGAATTCATAGAACACAGAGCAGATTCTCAGAAAGCTTCTTTCCAGTTTTGAACGGAAGATATTTCCTTTTTAACCATAGCCCTCTAAGGGCTTCCAAATATCCCTTTGCCAATTCCACAAGAACAGCCTTAGCGAAAGGCTTCTTGAAGGGAAACATGTAACTCTGTGAGATGAATTAAGAGAACACAGAGCAGTTTCTCAGAAAGCTTCTTTCCAGTTTTGAACGGAATATATTTCCTTTTTCACCATAGCCCACTATGGGCTTCCAAATATCCCTTTGCCAATTCCACAAGAACAGCCTTAGCGAAAGGCTTCTTGAAGGGAAAGATGTAACTCTGTGAGATGAATTAACAGAACACAGAGAAGTTTCTCAGAAAGCTTCTTTCCAGTTTTGAACGGAAGATATTTCCTTTTTCACCATAGCCCTCTATGGGCTTCCAAATATCCCTTTGCCAATTCCACAAGAACAGCCTTAGCGAAAGGCTTCTTGAAGGGAAAGATGTAACTCTGTGAGATGAATTAAAAGAACACAGAGCAGTTTCTCAGAAAACTTCTTTCCAGTTTTCAGCGGAAGATATTTCCTTTTTCACCATAGCCCTCTATGGGCTTCCAAATATCCCCTTGCCAATTCCACAATAACAGCCTTAGCGAAAGGCTTCTTGAAGGGAAAGATGTAACTGTGTGAGATGAATTAACAGAACACAGAGCAGTTTCTCAGAAAGCTTCTTTCCAGTTTTCAGCGGAAGATATTTCCTTTTTCACCATAGCCGTCTATGGGTTTCCAAATATCCCTTTGCTAATTCCACATGAACAGCCTTATCGAAAGGATTCTTAAAGGGAAAGATGTAACTCTGTGAGATGAATTTACACAACACAGAGCAGTTTCTCAGAAAGCTTCTTTCCAGTTATGAACGGAAGATATTTCCTTTTTCACCATAGCCCACTATGGGCTTCCAAATATCCCTTTGCCAATTCCACAAGAACAGCCTTAGGGAAAGGCTTCTTGAAGGGAAAGATGTAACTCTGTGAGATGAATTCACAGAACATAGAGCAGTTTCTCAGAAAGCTTCTTTCCAGTTTTGAACGGAAGATATTTCCTTTTTCACCATAGCCCTCAATGGGCTTCCAAATATCCCTTTGCCAATTCCACAAGAACAGCCTTAGCGAAAGGCTTCTTGAAGGGAAAGATGTAACTCTGTGAGATGAATTCACAGAACACAGCGCAGTTTCTCAGAAAGCTTCTTTCCAGTTTTAACGGAAGATAATTCCTTTTTCACCATAGCCCTCTAAGGGCTTCCAAATATCCCTTTGCCAATTACACAAGAACAGCCTTAGCGAAAGGCTTCTTGAAGGGAAAGATGTATCTCTGTGAGATGAATTAACGGAACCCAGAGAAGTTTCTCGGAAAGCTTCTTTCCAGTTTTGAATGGAAGATATTTCCTGTTTCACGATAGCCCTCTATGGGCTTCCAAATATCCCTTTGCCAATTCCACAAGAACAGCCTTAGCGAACGGCTTCTTGAAGGGAAACATGTAACTCTGTGAGATGAATTAAGGCAACACAGAGCAGTTTCTCAGAAAGCTTCTTTCTAGTTTTGAACGGAAGATATTTCCTTTTTTAAAATAGCCCTCTATGGGCTTCCAAATATCCCTTTGCGAATTCCACAAGAACAGCCTTAGCGAAAGGCTTCTTGAAGGGAAAGTTGTAATTCTGTGAGATGAATTAACGGAACACAGAGGAGTTTCTCAGAAAGCTTCTTTTCACTTTTCAGCGGAAGATATTTCCTTTTTCACCATAGCCCTCTATGGGCTTCCAAATAGCCCTTTGCCAATTCCACAAGAACAGCCTTAGCGAAAGGCTTCTTGAAGGGAAAGATGTAACTCTGTGAGATGAATTAACAGAACACAGAGCAGTTTCTCAGAAGGCTTCTTTCCAGTTTTGAACGGAAAATATTTCCTTTTTCACCATAGCCCTCTGTGGGCTTCCAAATATCCCATTGCCATTTCCACAAGAACAGCCTTAGCTAAAGGCTTCTTGAAGGGAAACATGTAACTCTCTGAGATGAATTAAGAGAACACAGAGCAGTTTCTCAGAAAGCTTCTTTCCAGTTTTGAACGGAAGATATTTCCTTTTTCACCATGGCCCTCTATGGGCTTCCAGATATCCCTTTGCCAATTCCACAAGAACAGCCTTAGCGAAAGGCTTCTTGAAGGGAAAAATGTAACTCTGTGAGATGAATTAACAGAACACAGAGGAGTTTCTCAGAAAGCTTCTTTCCATTTTTGAACGGAAGATATTTCCTTTTTCACCATAGCCCTCTATGGGCTTCCAAATATCCCTTTGCCAATTCCACAAGAACAACCTTAGCGAAAGGCTTCTTGAAGGGAAAGAGGTAACTCTGTGAGATGAATTAACAGAACACAGAGCAGTTTCTCAGAAAGCTTCTTTCCAGTTTTCAGCGGAAGATATTTCATTTTTCACCATAGCCCTCTATGGGCTTCCAAATATCCCTTTGCCAATTCCACAAGAACAGCCTTAGCGAACGGCTTCTTGAAGGGAAACATGTAACTCTGTGAGATGAATTAAGGGAACACAGAGCAGTTTCTCAGAAAGCTTCTTTCTAGTTTTGAACGGAAGATATTTCCTTTTTTAAAATAGCCCTCTATGGGCTTCCAAATATCCCTTTGCGAATTCCACAAGAACAGCCTTAGCGAAAGGCTTCTTGAAGGGAAAGATATAATTCTGTGAGATGAATTAACGGAACACAGAGGAGTTTCTCAGAAAGCTTCTTTTCACTTTTCAGCGGAAGATATTTCCTTTTTCACCATAGCCCTCTATGGGCTTCCAAATAGCCCTTTGCCAATTCCACAAGAACAGCCTTAGGGAAAGGCTTCTTGAAGGGAAACATGTAACTCTGTGAGATGAATTAAGAGAACACAGAGCAGTTTCTCAGAAAGCTTCTTTCCAGTTTTGAGCGGAAGATATTTCCTTTTTCACCATAGCCCTCTATGGTCTTCCAAATATCCCTTTGCGAATTCCACAAGAACAGCCTTAGCGAAAGGCTTCTTGGAGGGAAAGATGTAATTCTGTGAGATGAATTAACGGAACACAGAGCAGTTTCTCAGAAAGCTTCTTTTCACTTTTCAGCGGAAGATATTTTCTTTTTCACCATAGCCCTCTATGGGCTTCCAAATATCCCTTTGCCAATTCCACAAGAACAGCCTTAGCGAAAGGCTTCTTGAAGGGAAACATGTAACTCTGTGAGATGAATTAAGAGAACACAGAGCAGTTTCTCAGAAAGCTTCTTTCCAGTTTTGACTGGAAGATATTTCCTTTTTCAAGATAGCCCTCTATGGGCTTCCAAATATCCCTTTGCCAATTCCACTAGAACAGCCTTAGCGAAAGGCTTCTTGAAGGGAAAGATGTAACTCTGTGAGATGAATTAACAGAACACAGAGAAGTTTCTCAGAAAGCTTCTTTCCAGTTTTGAACGGAAGATATTTCCTTTTTCACCATAGCCCTCTATGGGCTTCCATATATCCCTTTGCCAATTCCACAAGAACAGCCTTAGCGAAAGGCTTCTTGAAGGGAAAGATGTAACTCTGTGAGATGAATTCACAGAACACAGAGCAGTTTCTCAGAAAGCTTCTTTCCAATTTTAACGGAAGATATTTGCTTTTTCACCATAGCCCTCTATGGGCTTCCAAATATCCGTTTGCCAATTCCACAAGAACAGACTTAGCGAAAGGATTCTTGAAGGGAAAGATGTAACTCTGTGAAATGAATTAGCAGAACACAGAGCAGTTTCTCAGAAAGCTTCTTTCCAGTTTTGAACGGAAGATATTTCCTTTTTCACCATAGCCCTCAAAGGACTTCCAAATATCCCTTTGAAAATTCCACAAGAACAGCCTTAGCGAAAGGCTTCTTGAAGGGAATGATGTAACTCTGTGAGATGAATTCACAGAACACAGCGCAGTTTCTCAGAAAGCTTCTTTCCAGTTTTAACGGAAGATATTTCCTTTTTCACCATAGCCCTCTATGGGCTTCCAAATATCCCTTTGCCAATTACACAAGAACAGCCTTAGCGAAAGGCTTCTTGAAGGGAAAGATGTATCTCTGTGAGATGAATTAACGGAACACAGAGAAGTTTCTCAGAAAGCTTCTTTCCAATTTTGAACGGAAGATATTTCCTGTTTCACCATAGCCCTCTATGGGCTTCCAAATATCCCTTTGCCAATTCCACAAGAACAGCCTTACCGAACGGCTTCTTGAAGGGAAACATGTAACTCTGTGAGATGAATTAAGAGAACACAGAGCAGTTTCTCAGAAAGCTTCTTTCCAGTTTTGAACGGAAGATATTTCCTTTTTCACCATAGCCCTCTATGTGCTTCCAAATATCCCTTTGCCAATTCCACAAGAACAGCCTTACCGAAAGGCTTCATGAAGGGAAAGATGTAACTCTGTGAGATGAATTAACAGAACACAGAGCAGTTTCTCAGAAAGCTTCTTTCCAGTTTTGAGCCTAAGATATTTCCTTTTTCACCATAGCCCTCTATGGGCTTCCAAATATCCCTTTGCGTATTCCACAAGAACAGCCTTAGCGAAAGGCTTCTTGAAGGGAAAGATGTAATTCTGTGAGATGAATTAACGGAACACAGAGCAGTTTCTCAGAAAGCTTCTTTTCACTTTTCAGCGGAAGATATTTCCTTTTTCACCATAGCCCTCTATGGGCTTCCAAATATCCCGTTGCCAATTCCACAAGAACAGCCTTAGCGAAAGGCTTCTTGAAGGGAAAGATGTAACTCTGTGAGATGAATTAACAGAACACACAGCAGTTTCTCAGAAAGCTTCTTTCCAGTTTTGAACGGAAGATATTTCCTTTTTCACCATAGCCCTCTGTGGGCTTCCAAATATCCCTTGGCCAATTCCACAATAACAGCCTTAGCGAAAGGCTTCTTGAAGGGAAAGATGTAACTCTGTGAGATGAATTCACAGAACACAGAGCAGTTTCTCAGAAAGCTTCTTTCCAGTTTTAACGGAAGATATTTCCTTTTTCACCATAGCCCTCTATGGGCTTCCAAATATCCCTTTGCCAATTCCACAAGAACAGCCTTAGCGAACGGCTTCTTGAAGGGAAACATGTAACTCTGTGAGATGAATTAAGGGAACACAGAGCAGTTTCTCAGAAAGCTTCTTTCTAGTTTTGAACGGAAGATATTTCCTTTTTTAAAATAGCACTCTATGGGCTTCCAAATATCCCTTTGCGAATTCCACAAGAACAGCCTTAGCGAAAGGCTTCTTGAAGGGAAAGATATAATTCTGTGAGATGAATTAACGGAACACAGAGGAGTTTCTCAGAAAGCTTCTTTTCACTTTTCAGCGGAAGATATTTCCTTTTTCACCATAGCCCTCTATGGGCTTCCAAATAGCCCTTTGCCAATTCCACAAGAACAGCCTTAAGGAAAGGCTTCTTGAAGGGAAACATGTAACTCTGTGAGATGAATTAAGAGAACACAGAGCAGTTTCTCAGAAAGCTTCTTTCCAGTTTTGAGCGGAAGATATTTCCTTTTTCACCATAGCCCTCTATGGGCTTCCAAATATCCCTTTGCCAATTCCACAAGAACAGCCTTAGCGAAAGGCTTCTTGGAGGGAAAGATGTAATTCTGTGAGATGAATTAACGGAACACAGAGCAGTTTCTCAGAAAGCTTCTTTTCACTTTTCAGCGGAAGATATTTTCTTTTTCACCATAGCCCTCTATGGGCTTCCAAATATCCCTTTGCCAATTCCACAAGAACAGCCTTAGCGAAAGGCTTCTTGAAGGGAAACATGTAACTCTGTGAGATGAATTAAGAGAACACAGAGCAGTTTCTCAGAAAGCTTCTTTCCAGTTTTGAACGGAAGATATTTCCTTTTTCACCATAGCCCTCTATGGGCTTCCAAATATCCCTTTGCCAATTCCACTAGAACAGCCTTAGCGAAAGGCTTCTTGAAGGGAAAGATGTAACTCTGTGAGATGAATTAAGAGAACACAGAGAAGTTTCTCAGAAAGCTTCTTTCCAGTTTTGAACGGAAGATATTTCCTTTTTCACCATAGCCCTCTATGGGCTTCCAAATATCCCTTTGCCAATTCCACAAGAACCGCCTTAGCAAAAGGTTTCTTGAAGGGAAAAATGTAACTCTGTGAGATGAATTAACAGAACACAGTGGAGTTTCTCAGAAAGCTTCTTTCCAGTTTTGAACGGAAGATATTTCCTTTTTCACCATAGCCCTCTATGGGCTTCCAAATATCCCTTTGCCAATTCCACAAGAACAGCCTTAGCGAAAGGCTTCTTGAAGGGAAAGATGTAACCCTGTGGGATGAATTAACAGAACACAGAGCAGTTTCTCAGAAAGCTACTTTCCAGTTTTGAGCGGAAGATATTTCCTTTATCACCATAGCCCTCTATGGGATTCCAAATATCCCTTTGCGAATTCCACAAGAACAGCCTTAGCGAAAGGCTTCTTGAAGGGAAAGATGTAATTCTGTGAGATGAATTAACGGAACACAGAGCAGTTTCTCAGAAAGCTTCTTTTCACTTTTCAGCGGAAGATATTTCCTTTTTCACCATAGCCCTCTATGGGCTTCCAAATATCCCTTTGCCAATTCCACAAGAACAACCTTAACGAAAGGCTTCTTGAAAGGAAACATGTAACTCTGTGAGATGAATTAACAGAACACAGAGCAGTTTCTCAGAAAGCTTCTTTCCAGTTTTGACCGGAAGATATTTCCTTTTTCACCATAGCCCTCTATGGGCTTCCAAATATCCCTTTGCCAATTCCACAAGAACAGCCTTAGCGAAAGGCTTCTTGAAGGGAAACATGTAACTCTGTGAGATGAATTAAGAGAACACAGAGCAGTTTCTCAGAAACCTTCTTTCCAGTTTTGAACGGAAGATATTTCCTTTTTCACCATAGCCCTCTATGGGCTTCCAAATATCCCTTTGCCAATTCCACAAGAACAGCCTTAGCGAAAGGCTTCTTGAAGGGAAAGATGTAACTCTGTGAGATGAATTC
Organism: Chlorocebus sabaeus; assembly: GCF_047675955.1. Lineage (NCBI taxonomy): Eukaryota > Metazoa > Chordata > Mammalia > Primates > Cercopithecidae > Chlorocebus > Chlorocebus sabaeus. The sequence goes on along the minus strand of NW_027327881.1, from coordinate 303,314 downwards.
ACAGAACACAGAGCAGTTTCTCAGAAAGCTTCTTTCCAGTTTTGAACGGAAGATATTTCCTTTTTCACCATAGCCCTCAATGGGCTTCCAAATATCCGTTTGCCAATTCTACAAGAACAGCCTTAGCGAAAGGCTTCTTGAAGGGAAAGATGTAACTCTGTGAGATGAATTCACAGAACACAGCGCAGTTTCTCAGAAAGCTTCTTTCCAGTTTTAACGGAAGATATTTCCTTTTTCACCATAGCCCTCTATGGGCTTCCAAATATCCCTTTGCCAATTCCACAAGAACAGCCTTAGCGAAAGGCTTCTTGAAGGGAAACATGTAACTCTGTGAGATGAATTAAGAGAACACAGAGCAGTTTCTCAGAAAGCTTCTTTCCAGTTTTGAACGGAAGATATTTCCTTTTTCACCATGGCCCTCTATGGGCTTCCAGATATCCCTTTGCCAATTCCACAAGAACAACCTTAGCGAAAGGCTTCTTGAAGGGAAAAATGTAACTCTGTGAGATGAATTAACAGAACACAGAGGAGTTTCTCAGAAAGCTTCTTTCCATTTTTGAACGGAAGATATTTCCTTTTTCACCATAGCCCTCTATGGGCTTCCAAATATCCCTTTGCCAATTCCACAAGAACAACCTTAGCGAAAGGCTTCTTGAAGGGAAAGATGTAACTCTGTGAGATGAATTAACAGAACACAGAGCAGTTTCTCAGAAAGCTTCTTTCCAGTTTTCAGCGGAAGATATTTCATTTTTCACCATAGCCCTCTATGGGCTTCCAAATATCCCTTTGCCAATTCCACAAGAACAGCCTTAGCGAACGGCTTCTTGAAGGGAAACATGTAACTCTGTGAGATGAATTAAGGGAACACAGAGCAGTTTCTCAGAAAGCTTCTTTCCAGTTTTGAACGGAAGATATTTCCTTTTTTAAAATAGCCCTCTATGGGCTTCCAAATATCCCTTTGCCAATTACACAAGAACAGCTTTAGCGAAAGGCTTCTTGAAGGGAAACATGTAACTCTGTGAGATGAATTCATAGAATACAGAGCAGATTCTCAGAAAGCTTCTTTCCAGTTTTGAACGGAAGATATTTCCTTTTTAACCATAGCCCTCTAAGGGCTTCCAAATATCCCTTTGCCAATTCCACAAGAACAGCCTTAGCGAAAGGCTTCTTGAAGGGAAACATGTAACTCTGTGAGATGAATTAAGAGAACACAGAGCAGTTTCTCAGAAAGCTTCTTTCCAGTTTTGAACGGAATATATTTCCTTTTTCACCATAGCCCTCTATGGGCTTCCAAATATCCCTTTGCCAATTCCACAAGAACAGCCTTAGCGAAAGGCTTCTTGAAGGGAAAGATGTAACTCTGTGAGATGAATTAACAGAACACAGAGAAGTTTCTCAGAAAGCTTCTTTCCAGTTTTGAACGGAAGATATTTCCTTTTTCACCATAGCCCTCTATGGGCTTCCAAATATCCCTTTGCCAATTCCACAAGAACAGCCTTAGCGAAAGGCTTCTTGAAGGGAAAGATGTAACTCTGTGAGATGAATTAAAAGAACACAGAGCAGTTTCTCAGAAAACTTCTTTCCAGTTTTCAGCGGAAGATATTTCCTTTTTCACCATAGCCCTCTATGGGCTTCCAAATATCCCCTTGCCAATTCCACAATAACAGCCTTAGCGAAAGGCTTCTTGAAGGGAAAGATGTAACTGTGTGAGATGAATTAACAGAACACAGAGCAGTTTCTCAGAAAGCTTCTTTCCAGTTTTCAGCGGAAGATATTTCCTTTTTCACCATAGCCGTCTATGGGTTTCCAAATATCCCTTTGCTAATTCCACATGAACAGCCTTATCGAAAGGATTCTTAAAGGGAAAGATGTAACTCTGTGAGATGAATTTACACAACACAGAGCAGTTTCTCAGAAAGCTTCTTTCCAGTTATGAACGGAAGATATTTCCTTTTTCACCATAGCCCACTATGGGCTTTCAAATATCCCTTTGCCAATTCCACAAGAACAGCCTTAGGGAAAGGCTTCTTGAAGGGAAAGATGTAACTCTGTGAGATGAATTCACAGAACATAGAGCAGTTTCTCAGAAAGCTTCTTTCCAGTTTTGAACGGAAGATATTTCCTTTTTCACCATAGCCCTCAATGGGCTTCCAAATATCCCTTTGCCAATTCCACAAGAACAGCCTTAGCGAAAGGCTTCTTGAAGGGAAAGATGTAACTCTGTGAGATGAATTCACAGAACACAGCGCAGTTTCTCAGAAAGCTTCTTTCCAGTTTTAACGGAAGATAATTCCTTTTTCACCATAGCCCTCTAAGGGCTTCCAAATATCCCTTTGCCAATTACACAAGAACAGCCTTAGCGAAAGGCTTCTTGAAGGGAAAGATGTATCTCTGTGAGATGAATTAACGGAACCCAGAGAAGTTTCTCGGAAAGCTTCTTTCCAGTTTTGAATGGAAGATATTTCCTGTTTCACGATAGCCCTCTATGGGCTTCCAAATATCCCTTTGCCAATTCCACAAGAACAGCCTTAGCGAACGGCTTCTTGAAGGGAAACATGTAACTCTGTGAGATGAATTAAGGCAACACAGAGCAGTTTCTCAGAAAGCTTCTTTCTAGTTTTGAACGGAAGATATTTCCTTTTTTAAAATAGCCCTCTATGGGCTTCCAAATATCCCTTTGCGAATTCCACAAGAACAGCCTTAGCGAAAGGCTTCTTGAAGGGAAAGTTGTAATTCTGTGAGATGAATTAACGGAACACAGAGGAGTTTCTCAGAAAGCTTCTTTTCACTTTTCAGCGGAAGATATTTCCTTTTTCACCATAGCCCTCTATGGGCTTCCAAATAGCCCTTTGCCAATTCCACAAGAACAGCCTTAGCGAAAGGCTTCTTGAAGGGAAAGATGTAACTCTGTGAGATGAATTAACAGAACACAGAGCAGTTTCTCAGAAGGCTTCTTTCCAGTTTTGAACGGAAAATATTTCCTTTTTCACCATAGCCCTCTGTGGGCTTCCAAATATCCCATTGCCATTTCCACAAGAACAGCCTTAGCTAAAGGCTTCTTGAAGGGAAACATGTAACTCTCTGAGATGAATTAAGAGAACACAGAGCAGTTTCTCAGAAAGCTTCTTTCCAGTTTTGAACGGAAGATATTTCCTTTTTCACCATGGCCCTCTATGGGCTTCCAGATATCCCTTTGCCAATTCCACAAGAACAGCCTTAGCGAAAGGCTTCTTGAAGGGAAAAATGTAACTCTGTGAGATGAATTAACAGAACACAGAGGAGTTTCTCAGAAAGCTTCTTTCCATTTTTGAACGGAAGATATTTCCTTTTTCACCATAGCCCTCTATGGGCTTCCAAATATCCCTTTGCCAATTCCACAAGAACAACCTTAGCGAAAGGCTTCTTGAAGGGAAAGAGGTAACTCTGTGAGATGAATTAACAGAACACAGAGCAGTTTCTCAGAAAGCTTCTTTCCAGTTTTCAGCGGAAGATATTTCATTTTTCACCATAGCCCTCTATGGGCTTCCAAATATCCCTTTGCCAATTCCACAAGAACAGCCTTAGCGAACGGCTTCTTGAAGGGAAACATGTAACTCTGTGAGATGAATTAAGGGAACACAGAGCAGTTTCTCAGAAAGCTTCTTTCTAGTTTTGAACGGAAGATATTTCCTTTTTTAAAATAGCCCTCTATGGGCTTCCAAATATCCCTTTGCGAATTCCACAAGAACAGCCTTAGCGAAAGGCTTCTTGAAGGGAAAGATATAATTCTGTGAGATGAATTAACGGAACACAGAGGAGTTTCTCAGAAAGCTTCTTTTCACTTTTCAGCGGAAGATATTTCCTTTTTCACCATAGCCCTCTATGGGCTTCCAAATAGCCCTTTGCCAATTCCACAAGAACAGCCTTAGGGAAAGGCTTCTTGAAGGGAAACATGTAACTCTGTGAGATGAATTAAGAGAACACAGAGCAGTTTCTCAGAAAGCTTCTTTCCAGTTTTGAGCGGAAGATATTTCCTTTTTCACCATAGCCCTCTATGGTCTTCCAAATATCCCTTTGCGAATTCCACAAGAACAGCCTTAGCGAAAGGCTTCTTGGAGGGAAAGATGTAATTCTGTGAGATGAATTAACGGAACACAGAGCAGTTTCTCAGAAAGCTTCTTTTCACTTTTCAGCGGAAGATGTTTTCTTTTTCACCATAGCCCTCTATGGGCTTCCAAATATCCCTTTGCCAATTCCACAAGAACAGCCTTAGCGAAAGGCTTCTTGAAGGGAAACATGTAACTCTGTGAGATGAATTAAGAGAACACAGAGCAGTTTCTCAGAAAGCTTCTTTCCAGTTTTGAACGGAAGATATTTCCTTTTTCACCATAGCCCTCTATGGGCTTCCAAATATCCCTTTGCCAATTCCACTAGAACAGCCTTAGCGAAAGGCTTCTTGAAGGGAAAGATGTAACTCTGTGAGATGAATTAACAGAACACAGAGAAGTTTCTCAGAAAGCTTCTTTCCAGTTTTGAACGGAAGATATTTCCTTTTTCACCATAGCCCTCTATGGGCTTCCATATATCCCTTTGCCAATTCCACAAGAACAGCCTTAGCGAAAGGCTTCTTGAAGGGAAAGATGTAACTCTGTGAGATGAATTCACAGAACACAGAGCAGTTTCTCAGAAAGCTTCTTTCCAATTTTAACGGAAGATATTTGCTTTTTCACCATAGCCCTCTATGGGCTTCCAAATATCCGTTTGCCAATTCCACAAGAACAGACTTAGCGAAAGGATTCTTGAAGGGAAAGATGTAACTCTGTGAAATGAATTAGCAGAACACAGAGCAGTTTCTCAGAAAGCTTCTTTCCAGTTTTGAACGGAAGATATTTCCTTTTTCACCATAGCCCTCAAAGGACTTCCAAATATCCCTTTGAAAATTCCACAAGAACAGCCTTAGCGAAAGGCTTCTTGAAGGGAATGATGTAACTCTGTGAGATGAATTCACAGAACACAGCGCAGTTTCTCAGAAAGCTTCTTTCCAGTTTTAACGGAAGATATTTCCTTTTTCACCATAGCCCTCTATGGGCTTCCAAATATCCCTTTGCCAATTACACAAGAACAGCCTTAGCGAAAGGCTTCTTGAAGGGAAAGATGTATCTCTGTGAGATGAATTAACGGAACACAGAGAAGTTTCTCAGAAAGCTTCTTTCCAATTTTGAACGGAAGATATTTCCTGTTTCACCATAGCCCTCTATGGGCTTCCAAATATCCCTTTGCCAATTCCACAAGAACAGCCTTACCGAACGGCTTCTTGAAGGGAAACATGTAACTCTGTGAGATGAATTAAGAGAACACAGAGCAGTTTCTCAGAAAGCTTCTTTCCAGTTTTGAACGGAAGATATTTCCTTTTTCACCATAGCCCTCTATGTGCTTCCAAATATCCCTTTGCCAATTCCACAAGAACAGCCTTACCGAAAGGCTTCATGAAGGGAAAGATGTAACTCTGTGAGATGAATTAACAGAACACAGAGCAGTTTCTCAGAGAGCTTCTTTCCAGTTTTGAGCCTAAGATATTTCCTTTTTCACCATAGCCCTCTATGGGCTTCCAAATATCCCTTTGCGTATTCCACAAGAACAGCCTTAGCGAAAGGCTTCTTGAAGGGAAAGATGTAATTCTTTGAGATGAATTGACGGAACACAGAGCAGTTTCTCAGAAAGCTTCTTTTCTCTTTTCAGCGGAAGATATTTCCTTTTTCACCATAGCCCTCTATGGGCTTCCAAATATCCCGTTGCCAATTCCACAAGAACAGCCTTAGCGAAAGGCTTCTTGAAGGGAAAGATGTAACTCTGTGAGATGAATTAACAGAACACACAGCAGTTTCTCAGAAAGCTTCTTTCCAGTTTTGAACGGAAGATATTTCCTTTTTCACCATAGCCCTCTGTGGGCTTCCAAATATCCCTTGGCCAATTCCACAATAACAGCCTTAGCGAAAGGCTTCTTGAAGGGAAAGATGTAACTCTGTGAGATGAATTCACAGAACACAGAGCAGTTTCTCAGAAAGCTTCTTTCCAGTTTTAACGGAAGATATTTCCTTTTTCACCATAGCCCTCTATGGGCTTCCAAATATCCCTTTGCCAATTCCACAAGAACAGCCTTAGCGAACGGCTTCTTGAAGGGAAACATGTAACTCTGTGAGATGAATTAAGGGAACACAGAGCAGTTTCTCAGAAAGCTTCTTTCTAGTTTTGAACGGAAGATATTTCCTTTTTTAAAATAGCCCTCTATGGGCTTCCAAATATCCCTTTGCGAATTCCACAAGAACAGCCTTAGCGAAAGGCTTCTTGAAGGGAAAGATATAATTCTGTGAGATGAATTAACGGAACACAGAGGAGTTTCTCAGAAAGCTTCTTTTCACTTTTCAGCGGAAGATATTTCCTTTTTCACCATAGCCCTCTATGGGCTTCCAAATAGCCCTTTGCCAATTCCACAAGAACAGCCTTAAGGAAAGGCTTCTTGAAGGGAAACATGTAACTCTGTGAGATGAATTAAGAGAACACAGAGCAGTTTCTCAGAAAGCTTCTTTCCAGTTTTGAGCGGAAGATATTTCCTTTTTCACCATAGCCCTCTATGGTCTTCCAAATATCCCTTTGCGAATTCCACAAGAACAGCCTTAGCGAAAGGCTTCTTGGAGGGAAAGATGTAATTCTGTGAGATGAATTAACGGAACACAGAGCAGTTTCTCAGAAAGCTTCTTTTCACTTTTCAGCGGAAGATATTTTCTTTTTCACCATAGCCCTCTATGGGCTTCCAAATATCCCTTTGCCAATTCCACAAGAACAGCCTTAGCGAAAGGCTTCTTGAAGGGAAACATGTAACTCTGTGAGATGAATTAAGAGAACACAGAGCAGTTTCTCAGAAAGCTTCTTTCCAGTTTTGAACGGAAGATATTTCCTTTTTCACCATAGCCCTCTATGGGCTTCCAAATATCCCTTTGCCAATTCCACTAGAACAGCCTTAGCGAAAGGCTTCTTGAAGGGAAAGATGTAACTCTGTGAGATGAATTAAGAGAACACAGAGAAGTTTCTCAGAAAGCTTCTTTCCAGTTTTGAACGGAAGATATTTCCTTTTTCACCATAGCCCTCTATGGGCTTCCAAATATCCCTTTGCCAATTCCACAAGAACCGCCTTAGCAAAAGGTTTCTTGAAGGGAAAAATGTAACTCTGTGAGATGAATTAACAGAACACAGTGGAGTTTCTCAGAAAGCTTCTTTCCAGTTTTGAACGGAAGATATTTCCTTTTTCACCATAGCCCTCTAGGGGCTTCCAAATATCCCTTTGCCAATTCCACAAGAACAGCCTTAGCGAAAGGCTTCTTGAAGGGAAAGATGTAACCCTGTGGGATGAATTAACAGAACACAGAGCAGTTTCTCAGAAAGCTACTTTCCAGTTTTGAGCGGAAGATATTTCCTTTATCACCATAGCCCTCTATGGGATTCAAAATATCCCTTTGCGAATTCCACAAGAACAGCCTTAGCGAAAGGCTTCTTGAAGGGAAAGATGTAATTCTGTGAGATGAATTAACGGAACACAGAGCAGTTTCTCAGAAAGCTACTTTCCAGTTTTGAGCGGAAGATATTTCCTTTATCACCATAGCCCTCTATGGGATTCAAAATATCCCTTTGCGAATTCCACAAGAACAGCCTTAGCGAAAGGCTTCTTGAAGGGAAAGATGTAATTCTGTGAGATGAATTAACGGAACACAGAGCAGTTTCTCAGAAAGCTTCTTTTCACTTTTCAGCGGAAGATATTTCCTTTTTCACCATAGCCCTCTATGGGCTTCCAAATATCCCTTTTCCAATTCCACAAGAACAGTCTTAGCGAAAGGCTTCCTGAAGGGAAAGATGTAACTCTTTGAGATGAATTAACAGAACACAGAGCAGTTTCTCAGAAGGTTTCTTTCCAGATTTGAACGGAAGATATTTCCTTTTTCACCATAGCCCTCTATGGGCTTCCAAATATCCCTTTTCCAATTCCACAAGAACAGACTTAGCCAAAGTCTTCTTGAAGGGAAAGATGTAACTCTGTGAGATGAATTAACAGAACACAGAGCAGTTTCTCAGAAAGCTTCTTTCCAGTTTTGAACGGAAGATATTTCCTTTTTCACCATGGCCCTCTAGGGGCTTCCAGATATCCCTTTGCCAATTCCACAAGAACAGCCTTAGCGAAAGGCTTCTTGAAGGGAAAAATGTAACTCTGTGAGATGAATTAACAGAACACAGAGGAGTTTCTCAGAAAGCTTCTTTCCATTTTTGAACGGAAGATATTTCCTTTTTCACCATAGCCCTCTATGGGCTTCCAAATATCCCTTTGCCAATTCCACAAGAACAACCTTAGCGAAAGGCTTCTTGAAGGGAAAGATGTAACTCTGTGAGATGAATTAACAGAACACAGAGCAGTTTCTCAGAAAGCTTCTTTCCAGTTTTCAGCGGAAGATATTTCATTTTTCACCATAGCCCTCTATGGGCTTCCAAATATCCCTTTGCCAATTCCACAAGAACAGCCTTAGCGAACGGCTTCTTGAAGGGAAACATGTAACTCTGTGAGATGAATTCATAGAACACAGAGCAGATTCTCAGAAAGCTTCTTTCCAGTTTTGAACGGAAGATATTTCCTTTTTAACCATAGCCCTCTAAGGGCTTCCAAATATCCCTTTGCCAATTCCACAAGAACAGCCTTAGCGAAAGGCTTCTTGAAGGGAAACATGTAACTCTGTGAGATGAATTAAGAGAACACAGAGCAGTTTCTCAGAAAGCTTCTTTCCAGTTTTGAACGGAATATATTTCCTTTTTCACCATAGCCCTCTATGGGCTTCCAAATATCCCTTTGCCAATTCCACAAGAACAGCCTTAGCGAAAGGCTTCTTGAAGGGAAAGATGTAACTCTGTGAGATGAATTAACAGAACACAGAGAAGTTTCTCAGAAAGCTTCTTTCCAGTTTTGAACGGAAGATATTTCCTTTTTCACCATAGCCCTCTATGGGCTTCCAAATATCCCTTTGCCAATTCCACAAGAACAGCCTTAGCGAAAGGCTTCTTGAAGGGAAAGATGTAACTCTGTGAGATGAATTAAAAGAACACAGAGCAGTTTCTCAGAAAACTTCTTTCCAGTTTTCAGCGGAAGATATTTCCTTTTTCACCATAGCCCTCTATGGGCTTCCAAATATCCCCTTGCCAATTCCACAATAACAGCCTTAGCGAAAGGCTTCTTGAAGGGAAAGATGTAACTGTGTGAGATGAATTAACAGAACACAGAGCAGTTTCTCAGAAAGCTTCTTTCCAGTTTTCAGCGGAAGATATTTCCTTTTTCACCATAGCCGTCTATGGGTTTCCAAATATCCCTTTGCTAATTCCACATGAACAGCCTTATCGAAAGGATTCTTAAAGGGAAAGATGTAACTCTGTGAGATGAATTTACACAACACAGAGCAGTTTCTCAGAAAGCTTCTTTCCAGTTATGAACGGAAGATATTTCCTTTTTCACCATAGCCCACTATGGGCTTCCAAATATCCCTTTGCCAATTCCACAAGAACAGCCTTAGGGAAAGGCTTCTTGAAGGGAAAGATGTAACTCTGTGAGATGAATTCATAGAACATAGAGCAGTTTCTCAGAAAGCTTCTTTCCAGTTTTGAACGGAAGATATTTCCTTTTTCACCATAGCCCTCAATGGGCTTCCAAATATCCCTTTGCCAATTCCACAAGAACAGCCTTAGCGAAAGGCTTCTTGAAGGGAAAGATGTAACTCTGTGAGATGAATTCACAGAACACAGCGCAGTTTCTCAGAAAGCTTCTTTCCAGTTTTAACGGAAGATAATTCCTTTTTCACCATAGCCCTCTAAGGGCTTCCAAATATCCCTTTGCCAATTACACAAGAACAGCCTTAGCGAAAGGCTTCTTGAAGGGAAAGATGTATCTCTGTGAGATGAATTAACGGAACCCAGAGAAGTTTCTCGGAAAGCTTCTTTCCAGTTTTGAATGGAAGATATTTCCTGTTTCACGATAGCCCTCTATGGGCTTCCAAATATCCCTTTGCCAATTCCACAAGAACAGCCTTAGCGAACGGCTTCTTGAAGGGAAACATGTAACTCTGTGAGATGAATTAAGGCAACACAGAGCAGTTTCTCAGAAAGCTTCTTTCTAGTTTTGAACGGAAGATATTTCCTTTTTTAAAATAGCCCTCTATGGGCTTCCAAATATCCCTTTGCGAATTCCACAAGAACAGCCTTAGCGAAAGGCTTCTTGAAGGGAAAGTTGTAATTCTGTGAGATGAATTAACGGAACACAGAGGAGTTTCTCAGAAAGCTTCTTTTCACTTTTCAGCGGAAGATATTTCCTTTTTCACCATAGCCCTCTATGGGCTTCCAAATAGCCCTTTGCCAATTCCACAAGAACAGCCTTAGCGAAAGGCTTCTTGAAGGGAAAGATGTAACTCTGTGAGATGAATTAACAGAACACAGAGCAGTTTCTCAGAAGGCTTCTTTCCAGTTTTGAACGGAAAATATTTCCTTTTTCACCATAGCCCTCTGTGGGCTTCCAAATATCGCATTGCCATTTCCACAAGAACAGCCTTAGCTAAAGGCTTCTTGAAGGGAAACATGTAACTCTCTGAGATGAATTAAGAGAACACAGAGCAGTTTCTCAGAAAGCTTCTTTCCAGTTTTGAACGGAAGATATTTCCTTTTTCACCATGGCCCTCTAAGGGCTTCCAGATATCCCTTTGCCAATTCCACAAGAACAGCCTTAGCGAAAGGCTTCTTGAAGGGAAAAATGTAACTCTGTGAGATGAATTAACAGAACACAGAGGAGTTTCTCAGAAAGCTTCTTTCCATTTTTGAACGGAAGATATTTCCTTTTTCACCATAGCCCTCTATGGGCTTCCAAATATCCCTTTGCCAATTCCACAAGAACAACCTTAGCGAAAGGCTTCTTGAAGGGAAAGAGGTAACTCTGTGAGATGAATTAACAGAACACAGAGCAGTTTCTCAGAAAGCTTCTTTCCAGTTTTCAGCGGAAGATATTTCATTTTTCACCATAGCCCTCTATGGGCTTCCAAATATCCCTTTGCCAATTCCACAAGAACAGCCTTAGCGAACGGCTTCTTGAAGGGAAACATGTAACTCTGTGAGATGAATTAAGGGAACACAGAGCAGTTTCTCAGAAAGCTTCTTTCTAGTTTTGAACGGAAGATATTTCCTTTTTTAAAATAGCCCTCTATGGGCTTCCAAATATCCCTTTGCGAATTCCACAAGAACAGCCTTAGCGAAAGGCTTCTTGAAGGGAAAGATATAATTCTGTGAGATGAATTAACGGAACACAGAGGAGTTTCTCAGAAAGCTTCTTTTCACTTTTCAGCGGAAGATATTTCCTTTTTCACCATAGCCCTCTATGGGCTTCCAAATAGCCCTTTGCCAATTCCACAAGAACAGCCTTAGGGAAAGGCTTCTTGAAGGGAAACATGTAACTCTGTGAGATGAATTAAGAGAACACAGAGCAGTTTCTCAGAAAGCTTCTTTCCAGTTTTGAGCGGAAGATATTTCCTTTTTCACCATAGCCCTCTATGGTCTTCCAAATATCCCTTTGCGAATTCCACAAGAACAGCCTTAGCGAAAGGCTTCTTGGAGGGAAAGATGTAATTCTGTGAGATGAATTAACGGAACACAGAGCAGTTTCTCAGAAAGCTTCTTTTCACTTTTCAGCGGAAGATATTTTCTTTTTCACCATAGCCCTCTATGGGCTTCCAAATATCCCTTTGCCAATTCCACAAGAACAGCCTTAGCGAAAGGCTTCTTGAAGGGAAACATGTAACTCTGTGAGATGAATTAAGAGAACACAGAGCAGTTTCTCAGAAAGCTTCTTTCCAGTTTTGAACGGAAGATATTTCCTTTTTCACCATAGCCCTCTATGGGCTTCCAAATATCCCTTTGCCAATTCCACTAGAACAGCCTTAGCGAAAGGCTTCTTGAAGGGAAAGATGTAACTCTGTGAGATGAATTAACAGAACACAGAGAAGTTTCTCAGAAAGCTTCTTTCCAGTTTTGAACGGAAGATATTTCCTTTTTCACCATAGCCCTCTATGGGCTTCCATATATCCCTTTGCCAATTCCACAAGAACAGCCTTAGCGAAAGGCTTCTTGAAGGGAAAGATGTAACTCTGTGAGATGAATTCACAGAACACAGAGCAGTTTCTCAGAAAGCTTCTTTCCAATTTTAACGGAAGATATTTGCTTTTTCACCATAGCCCTCTATGGGCTTCCAAATATCCGTTTGCCAATTCCACAAGAACAGACTTAGCGAAAGGATTCTTGAAGGGAAAGATGTAACTCTGTGAAATGAATTAGCAGAACACAGAGCAGTTTCTCAGAAAGCTTCTTTCCAGTTTTGAACGGAAGATATTTCCTTTTTCACCATAGCCCTCAAAGGACTTCCAAATATCCCTTTGAAAATTCCACAAGAACAGCCTTAGCGAAAGGCTTCTTGAAGGGAATGATGTAACTCTGTGAGATGAATTCACAGAACACAGCGCAGTTTCTCAGAAAGCTTCTTTCCAGTTTTAACGGAAGATATTTCCTTTTTCACCATAGCCCTCTATGGGCTTCCAAATATCCCTTTGCCAATTACACAAGAACAGCCTTAGCGAAAGGCTTCTTGAAGGGAAAGATGTATCTCTGTGAGATGAATTAACGGAACACAGAGAAGTTTCTCAGAAAGCTTCTTTCCAATTTTGAACGGAAGATATTTCCTGTTTCACCATAGCCCTCTATGGGCTTCCAAATATCCCTTTGCCAATTCCACAAGAACAGCCTTACCGAACGGCTTCTTGAAGGGAAACATGTAACTCTGTGAGATGAATTAAGAGAACACAGAGCAGTTTCTCAGAAAGCTTCTTTCCAGTTTTGAACGGAAGATATTTCCTTTTTCACCATAGCCCTCTATGTGCTTCCAAATATCCCTTTGCCAATTCCACAAGAACAGCCTTACCGAAAGGCTTCATGAAGGGAAAGATGTAACTCTGTGAGATGAATTAACAGAACACAGAGCAGTTTCTCAGAAAGCTTCTTTCCAGTTTTGAGCCTAAGATATTTCCTTTTTCACCATAGCCCTCTATGGGCTTCCAAATATCCCTTTGCGTATTCCACAAGAACAGCCTTAGCGAAAGGCTTCTTGAAGGGAAAGATGTAATTCTGTGAGATGAATTAACGGAACACAGAGCAGTTTCTCAGAAAGCTTCTTTTCACTTTTCAGCGGAAGATATTTCCTTTTTCACCATAGCCCTCTATGGGCTTCCAAATATCCCGTTGCCAATTCCACAAGAACAGCCTTAGCGAAAGGCTTCTTGAAGGGAAAGATGTAACTCTGTGAGATGAATTAACAGAACACACAGCAGTTTCTCAGAAAGCTTCTTTCCAGTTTTGAACGGAAGATATTTCCTTTTTCACCATAGCCCTCTGTGGGCTTCCAAATATCCCTTGGCCAATTCCACAATAACAGCCTTAGCGAAAGGCTTCTTGAAGGGAAAGATGTAACTCTGTGAGATGAATTCACAGAACACAGAGCAGTTTCTCAGAAAGCTTCTTTCCAGTTTTAACGGAAGATATTTCCTTTTTCACCATAGCCCTCTATGGGCTTCCAAATATCCCTTTGCCAATTCCACAAGAACAGCCTTAGCGAACGGCTTCTTGAAGGGAAACATGTAACTCTGTGAGATGAATTAAGGGAACACAGAGCAGTTTCTCAGAAAGCTTCTTTCTAGTTTTGAACGGAAGATATTTCCTTTTTTAAAATAGCCCTCTATGGGCTTCCAAATATCCCTTTGCGAATTCCACAAGAACAGCCTTAGCGAAAGGCTTCTTGAAGGGAAAGATATAATTCTGTGAGATGAATTAACGGAACACAGAGGAGTTTCTCAGAAAGCTTCTTTTCACTTTTCAGCGGAAGATATTTCCTTTTTCACCATAGCCCTCTATGGGCTTCCAAATAGCCCTTTGCCAATTCCACAAGAACAGCCTTAAGGAAAGGCTTCTTGAAGGGAAACATGTAACTCTGTGAGATGAATTAAGAGAACACAGAGCAGTTTCTCAGAAAGCTTCTTTCCAGTTTTGAGCGGAAGATATTTCCTTTTTCACCATAGCCCTCTATGGTCTTCCAAATATCCCTTTGCGAATTCCACAAGAACAGCCTTAGCGAAAGGCTTCTTGGAGGGAAAGATGTAATTCTGTGAGATGAATTAACGGAACACAGAGCAGTTTCTCAGAAAGCTTCTTTTCACTTTTCAGCGGAAGATATTTTCTTTTTCACCATAGCCCTCTATGGGCTTCCAAATATCCCTTTGCCAATTCCACAAGAACAGCCTTAGCGAAAGGCTTCTTGAAGGGAAACATGTAACTCTGTGAGATGAATTAAGAGAACACAGAGCAGTTTCTCAGAAAGCTTCTTTCCAGTTTTGAACGGAAGATATTTCCTTTTTCACCATAGCCCTCTATGGGCTTCCAAATATCCCTTTGCCAATTCCACTAGAACAGCCTTAGCGAAAGGCTTCTTGAAGGGAAAGATGTAACTCTGTGAGATGAATTAAGAGAACACAGAGAAGTTTCTCAGAAAGCTTCTTTCCAGTTTTGAACGGAAGATATTTCCTTTTTCACCATAGCCCTCTATGGGCTTCCAAATATCCCTTTGCCAATTCCACAAGAACCGCCTTAGCAAAAGGTTTCTTGAAGGGAAAAATGTAACTCTGTGAGATGAATTAACAGAACACAGTGGAGTTTCTCAGAAAGCTTCTTTCCAGTTTTGAACGGAAGATATTTCCTTTTTCACCATAGCCCTCTAGGGGCTTCCAAATATCCCTTTGCCAATTCCACAAGAACAGCCTTAGCGAAAGGCTTCTTGAAGGGAAAGATGTAACCCTGTGGGATGAATTAACAGAACACAGAGCAGTTTCTCAGAAAGCTACTTTCCAGTTTTGAGCGGAAGATATTTCCTTTATCACCATAGCCCTCTATGGGATTCCAAATATCCCTTTGCGAATTCCACAAGAACAGCCTTAGCGAAAGGCTTTTTGAAGGGAAAGATGTAATTCTGTGAGATGAATTAACGGAACACAGAGCAGTTTCTCAGAAAGCTACTTTCCAGTTTTGAGCGGAAGATATTTCCTTTATCACCATAGCCCTCTATGGGCTGCCAAATATCCCTTTGCGAATTCCACAAGAACAGCCTTAGCGAAAGGCTTCTTGAAGGGAAAGATGTTATTCTGTGAGATGAATTAACGGAACACAGAGCAGTTTCTCAGAAAGCTTCTTTTCACTTTTCAGCGGAAGATATTTCCTTTTTCACCATAGCCCTCTATGGGCTTCCAAATATCCCTTTGCCAATTCCTCAAGAACAACCTTAACGAAAGGCCTCTTGAAGGGAAACATGTAACTCTGTGAGATGAATTAAGAGAACACAGAGGAGTTTCTCAGAAAGCTTCTTTCCAGTTTTGAACGGAAGATATTTACTTTTTCATCATAGTCCTGTATGAGCTTCCAAATATCCCTTTGCCAATTCCAAAAGAACAGCCTTAGCGAACGGCTTCTTGAAGGGAAATATGTACCTCTGTGAGATGAATTAAGAGAACACAGAGCAGTTTCTCAGAAAGCTTCTTTCCAGTTTTGAACGGAAGGTATTTCCTTTTTCACCATAGCCCACTATGGGATTCAAAATATCCCTTTGCCAATTCCAGAAGAACCGCCTTAGCGAAAGGCTTCTTGAAGGGAAAAATGTAACTCTGTGAGATGAATTAACAGAACACAGAGGAGTTTCTCAGAAAGCTTCTTTCCAGTTTTGAACGGAAGATATTTCCTTTTTCACCATAGCCCTCTATGGGCTTCCAAATATCCCTTTGCCAATTCCACAAGAACAGCCTTAGCGAAAGGCTTCTTGAAGGGAAAGATGTAACTCTGTGAGATGAATTAACAGAACACAGAGCAGTTTCTCAGAAAGCTTCTTTCCAGTTTTCAGCGGAAGATATTTCCTTTTTCACCATAGCCCACTATGGGCTTCCAAATATCCCTTTGCCAATTACACAAGAACAGCTTTAGGGAAAGGCTTCTTGAAGGGAAACATGTAACTCTGTGAGATGAATTCATAGAACACAGAGTAGATTCTCAGAAAGCTTCTTTCCAGTTTTGAACGGAAGATATTTCCTTTTTCACCATAGCCCTCTAAGGGCTTCCAAATATCCCTTTGCCAATTCCACAAGAACAGCCTTAGCGAAAGGCTTCTTGAAGGGAAAGATGTATCTCTGTGAGATGAATTAACGGAACACAGAGAAGTTTCTCAGAAAGCTTCTTTCCAGTTTTGAACGGAAGATATTTCCTGTTTCACCATAGCCCTCTATGGGCTTCCAAATATCCCTTTGCCAATTCCACAAGAACAGAATTAGCGAAAGGCTTCTTGAAGGGAAAGATGTAACTCTGTGAGATGAATTAACAGAACACAGAGCAGTTTCTCAGAAAGCTACTTTCCAGTTTGAGCGGAAGATATTTCCTTTTTCACCATAGCCCTCAATGGTCTTCCAAATATCCCTTTGCGAATTCCACAAGAACAGCCTTAGCGAAAGGCTTCTTGAAGGGAAAGATGTAATTCTGTGAGATGAATTAACGGAACACAGAGCAGTTTCTCAGAAAGCTTCTTTTCACTTTTCAGCGGAAGATATTTCCTTTTTCACCATAGCCCTCTATGGGCTTTCAAATATCCCTTTGCCAATTCCACAAGAACAGCCTTAGCGAAAGTCTTCTTGAAGGGAAACATGTAACTCTGTGAGATGAATTAAGAGAACACAGAGCAGTTTCTCAGAAAGCTTCTTTCCAGTTTTGAACGGAAGATATTTCCTTTTTCACCATAGCCCTCTATGGGCTTCCAAATATCCCTTTGCCAATTCCACAAGAACAGCCTTAGCGAAAGGCTTCTTGAAGGGAAAGATGTAACTCTGTGAGATGAATTCACAGAACACAGAGCAGTTTCTCAGAAAGCTTCTTTCCAGTTTTGAACGGAAGATATTTCCTTTTTCACCATAGCCCTCTTTGGGCTTCCAAATATCCCTTTGCCAATTCCACAATAACAGCCTTAGCGAAAGGCTTCTTGAAGGGAAAGATGTAACTCTGTGAGATGAATTAACAGAACACAGAGCAGTTTCTCAGAAAGCTTCTTTCCAGTTTTCAGCGGAAGATATTTCCTTTTTCACCATAGCCCTCTATGGGCTTCCAAATATCCCTTTGCTAATTCCACATGAACAGCCTTAGCGAAAGGCTTCTTAAAGAGAAAGATGTAACTCTGTGAGATGAATTAACAGAACACAGAGCAGTTTCTCAGAAAGCTTCTTTCCAGTTTTGAACGGAAGATATTTCCTTTTTCACCATAGCCCTCTATGGGCTTCCAAATATCACTTTGCCAATTCCACAAGAACAGCCTTAGCGAAGGGCTTCTTGAAGGGAAAGATGTAACTCTGTGAGATGAATTAACAGAACACAGAGCAGTTTCTCAGAAAGCTTCTTTCCAGTTTTGAACGGAAGATATTTCCTTTTTCACCATAGCCCTCTATGGGCTTCCAAATATCCCTTTGCCAATTCCACAAGAACAGCCTTAGCGAAAGGCTTCTTGAAGGGAAGGATGTAACTCTATGAGATGAATTCACAGAACACAGAGCAGTTTCTCAGAAAGCTTCTTTCCAGTTTTCAGCGGAAGAAATTTCCTTTTTCACCATAGCCTTCTACGGGCTTCCAAATATCCCTTTGCAAATTCCACAAGAACAGCCTTAGCGAAAGGCTTCTTGAAGGGAAAGATGTAACTCTGTGAGATGAATTAACAGAACACAGAGCAGTTTCTCAGAAAGCTACTTTCCAGTTTTGAGCGGAAGATATTTCCTTTTTCACCATAGCCCTCTATGGGCTTCCAAATATCCCTTTTCGAATTCCACAAGAACAGCCTTAGCGAAAGGCTTCTTGAAGGGAAAGATGTAACTCTGGGAGATGAATTAACGGAACACAGAGCGGTTTCTCAGAAAGCTTCTTTCCAGTTTTCAGCGGAAGATATTTCCTTTTTCACCATAGCCCTCTATAGGCTTCCAAATATCCCTTTGCCAATTCCACAAGAACAGCCTTAGCGAAAGGCTTCTGGAAGGGAAAGATGTAACTCTGTGAGATGAATTAAGAGAACACAGAGCAGTTACTCAGAAAGCTTCTTTCCAGTTTTGAACGGAAGATATTTCGTTTTTCACCATAGCCCTCTGTGGGCTTCCAAATATCCCTTTGCAAATTCCACAAGAACAGCCTTAGCGAAAGGCTTCTTGAAGGGAAAGATGTAACTCTTTGAGATGAATTCACAGAACACAGCGCAGTTTCTCAGAAAGCTTCTTTCCAGTTTTAACGGAAGATATTTCCTTTTTCACCATAGCCCTCTATGGGCTTCCAAATATCCCTTTGCCAATTACACAAGAACAGCCTTAGCGAAAGGCTTCTTGAAGGGAAAGATGTATCTCTGTGAGATGAATTAACGGAACACAGAGAAGTTTCTCAGAAAGCTTCTTTCCAATTTTGAACGGAAGATATTTCCTGTTTCACCCTAGCCCTCTATGGGCTTCCAAATATCCCTTTGCCAATTCCACAAGAACAGCCTTACCGAACGGCTTCTTGAAGGGAAACATGTAACTCTGTGAGATGAATTAAGAGAACACAGAGCAGTTTCTCAGAAAGCTTCTTTCCAGTTTTGAACGGAAGATATTTCCTTTTTCACCATAGCCCTCTATGTGCTTCCAAATATCCCTTTGCCAATTCCACAAGAACAGCCTTACCGAAAGGCTTCATGAAGGGAAAGATGTAACTCTGTGAGATGAATTAACAGAACACAGAGCAGTTTCTCAGAAAGCTTCTTTCCAGTTTTGAGCCTAAGATATTTCCTTTTTCACCATAGCCCTCTATGGGCTTCCAAATATCCCTTTGCGTATTCCACAAGAACAGCCTTAACGAAAGGCTTCTTGAAGGGAAAGATGTAATTCTGTGAGATGAATTAACGGAACACAGAGCAGTTTCTCAGAAAGCTTCTTTTCACTTTTCAGCGGAAGATATTTCCTTTTTCACCATAGCCCTCTATGGGCTTCCAAATATCCCGTTGCCAATTCCACAAGAACAGCCTTAGCGAAAGGCTTCTTGAAGGGAAAGATGTAACTCTGTGAGATGAATTAACAGAACACACAGCAGTTTCTCAGAAAGCTTCTTTCCAGTTTTGAACGGAAGATATTTCCTTTTTCACCATAGCCCTCTGTGGGCTTCCAAATATCCCTTGGCCAATTCCACAATAACAGCCTTAGCGAAAGGCTTCTTGAAGGGAAAGATGTAACTCTGTGAGATGAATTCACAGAACACAGAGCAGTTTCTCAGAAAGCTTCTTTCCAGTTTTAACGGAAGATATTTCCTTTTTCACCATAGCCCTCTATGGGCTTCCAAATATCCCTTTGCCAATTCCACAAGAACAGCCTTAGCGAAAGGTTTCTTGAAGGGAAAGATGTATCTCTGTGAAATGAATTAACGGAACACAGAGAAGTTTCTCAGAAAGCTTCTTTCCAGTTTTGAACGGAAGATAATTCCTGTTTCACCAGAGCCCTCTATGGGCTTCCAAATATCCCTTTGCCAATTCCACAAGAACAGCCTTAGCGAACGGCTTCTTGAAGGGTAACATGTAACTCTGTGAGATGAATTAAGAGAACACAGAGCAGTTTCTCAAAAGCTTCTTTCCAGTTTTGAACGGAAGATATTTCCTTTTTCACCATAGCCCTCTATGGGATTCCAAATATCCCTTTGCCAATTCCACAAGAACCGCCTTAGCAAAAGGTTTCTTGAAGGGAAAAATGTAACTCTGTGAGATGAATTAACAGAACACAGTGGAGTTTCTCAGAAAGCTTCTTTCCAGTTTTGAACGGAAGATATTTCCTTTTTCACCATAGCCCTCTAGGGGCTTCTAAATATCCCTTTGCCAATTCCACAAGAACAGCCTTAGCGAAAGGCTTCTTGAAGGGAAAGATGTAACCCTGTGGGATGAATTAACAGAACACAGAGCAGTTTCTCAGAAAGCTACTTTCCAGTTTTGAGCGGAAGATATTTCCTTTATCACCATAGCCCTCTATGGGCTTCCAAATATCCCTTTGCGAATTCCACAAGAACAGCCTTAGCGAAAGGCTTCTTGAAGGGAAAGATGTAATTCTGTGAGATGAATTAACGGAACACAGAGCAGTTTCTCAGAAAGCTTCTTTTCACTTTTCAGCGGAAGATATTTCCTTTTTCACCATAGCCCTCTATGGGCTTCCAAATATCCCTTTGCCAATTCCACAAGAACAACCTTAACGAAAGGCTTCTTGAAAGGAAACATGTAACTCTGTGAGATGAATTAACAGAACACAGAGCAGTTTCTCAGAAAGCTTCTTTCCAGTTTTGACCGGAAGATATTTCCTTTTTCACCATAGCCCTCTATGGGCTTCCAAATATCCCTTTGCCAATTCCACAAGAACAGCCTTAGCGAGAGGCTTCTTGAAGAGAAACATGTAACTCTGTGAGATGAATTAAGAGAACACAGAGCAGTTTCTCAGAAACCTTCTTTCCAGTTTTGAACGGAAGATATTTCCTTTTTCACCATAGCCCTCTATGGGCTTCCAAATATCCCTTTGCCAATTCCACAAGAACAGCCTTAGCGAAAGGCTTCTTGAAGGGAAAGATGTAACTCTGTGAGATGAATTCACAGAACACAGAGCAGTTTCTCAGAAAGCTTCTTTCCAGTTTTGAACGGAAGATATTTCCTTTTTCACCATAGCCCTCAAAGGGCTTCCAAATATCCGTTTGCCAATTCTACAAGAACAGCCTTAGCGAAAGGCTTCTTGAAGGAAAAGATGTAACTCTGTGAGATGAATTCACAGAACACAGCGCAGTTTCTCAGAAAGCTTCTTTCCAGTTTTAACGGAAGATATTTCCTTTTTCACCATAGCCCTCTATGGGCTTCCAAATATCCCTTTGCCAATTACACAAGAACAGCCTTAGCGAAAGGCTTCTTGAAGGGAAAGATGTATCTCTGTGAGATGAATTAACGGAACACAGAGAAGTTTCTCAGAAAGCTTCTTTCCAATTTTGAACGGAAGATATTTCCTGTTTCACCATAGCCCTCTATGGGCTTCCAAATATCCCTTTGCCAATTCCACAAGAACAGCCTTACCGAACGGCTTCTTGAAGGGAAACATGTAACTCTGTGAGATGAATTAAGAGAACACAGAGCAGTTTCTCAGAAAGCTTCTTTCCAGTTTTGAACGGAAGATATTTCCTTTTTCACCATAGCCCTCTATGTGCTTCCAAATATCCCTTTGCCAATTCCACAAGAACAGCCTTACCGAAAGGCTTCATGAAGGGAAAGATGTAACTCTGTGAGATGAATTAACAGAACACAGAGCAGTTTCTCAGAAAGCTTCTTTCCAGTTTTGAGCCTAAGATATTTCCTTTTTCACCATAGCCCTCTAGGGGCTTCCAAATATCCCTTTGCCAATTCCACAAGAACAGCCTTAGCGAAAGGCTTCTTGAAGGGAAAGATGTAACCCTGTGAGATGAATTAACAGAACACAGAGCAGTTTCTCAGAAAGCTACTTTCCAGTTTTGAGCGGAAGATATTTCCTTTATCACCATAGCCCTCTATGGGCTTCCAAATATCCCTTTGCGAATTCCACAAGAACAGCCTTAGCGAAAGGCTTCTTGAAGGGAAAGATGTAATTCTGTGAGATGAATTAACGGAACACAGAGCAGTTTCTCAGAAAGCTTCTTTTCACTTTTCAGCGGAAGATATTTCCTTTTTCACCATAGCCCTCTATGGGCTTCCAAATATCCCTTTGCCAATTCCTCAAGAACAACCTTAACGAAAGGCTTCTTGAAGGGAAACATGTAACTCTGTGAGATGAATTAACAGAACACAGAGCTGTTTCTCAGAAAGCTTCTTTCCAGTTTTCAGGGGAAGATATTTCCTTTTTCACCATAGCCCTCTCTGGGCTTCCAAATATCCCTTTGCCAATTCCACAAGAACAGCCTTAGCGAAAGGCTTCTTGAAGGGAAACATGTAACTCTGTGAGATGAATTAAGAGAACACAGAGCAGTTTCTCAGAAATCTTCTTTCCAGTTATGAATGGAAGATATTTACTTTTTCACCATAGCCCTCTATGGGCTTCCAAATATCCCTTTGCCAATTTCACAAGAACCGCCTTAGCGAAAGGCTTCTTGAAGGGAAAAATGTAACTCTGTGAGATTAATTAACAGAACACAGAGGAGTTTCTCAGAAAGCTTCTTTCCAGTTTTGAACGGAAGATATTTACTTTTTCATCATAGTCCTGTATGAGCTTCCAAATATCCCTTTGCCAATTCCACAAGAACAGCCTTAGCGAACGGCTTCTTGAAGGGAAATATGTATCTCTGTGAGATGAATTAAGAGAACACAGAGCAGTTTCTCAGAAAGCTTCTTTCCAGTTTTGAACGGAAGGTATTTCCTTTTTCACCATAGCCCACTATGGGATTCAAAATATCCCTTTGCCAATTCCAGAAGAACCGCCTTAGCGAAAGGCTTCTTGAAGGGAAAAATGTAACTCTGTGAGATGAATTAACAGAACACAGAGGAGTTTCTCAGAAAGCTTCTTTCCAGTTTTGAACGGAAGATATTTCCTTTTTCACCATAGCCCTCTATGGGCTTCCAAATATCCCTTTGCCAATTCCACAAGAACAGCCTTAGCGAAAGGCTTCTTGAAGGGAAAGATGTAACTCTGTGAGATGAATTAACAGAACACAGAGCAGTTTCTCAGAAAGCTTCTTTCCAGTTTTCAGCGGAAGATATTTCCTTTTTCACCATAGCCCACTATGGGCTTCCAAATATCCCATTGCCAATTACACAAGAACAGCTTTAGCGAAAGGCTTCTTGAAGGGAAACATGTAACTCTGTGAGATGAATTCATAGAACACAGAGTAGATTCTCAGAAAGCTTCTTTCCAGTTTTGAACGGAAGATATTTCCTTTTTCACCATAGCCCTCTAAGGGCTTCCAAATATCCCTTTGCCAATTCCACAAGAACAGCCTTAGCGAAAGGCTTCTTGAAGGGAAAGATGTATCTCTGTGAGATGAATTAACGGAACACAGAGAAGTTTCTCAGAAAGCTTCTTTCCAGTTTTGAACGGAAGATATTTCCTGTTTCACCATAGCCCTCTATGGGCTTCCAAATATCCCTTTGCCAATTCCACAAGAACAGAATTAGCGAAAGGCTTCTTGAAGGGAAAGATGTAACTCTGTGAGATGAATTAACAGAACACAGAGCAGTTTCTCAGAAAGCTACTTTCCAGTTTGAGCGGAAGATATTTCCTTTTTCACCATAGCCCTCAATGGTCTTCCAAATATCCCTTTGCGAATTCCACAAGAACAGCCTTAGCGAAAGGCTTCTTGAAGGGAAAGATGTAATTCTGTGAGATGAATTAACGGAACACAGAGTAGTTTCTCAGAAAGCTTCTTTTCACTTTTCAGCGGAAGATATTTCCTTTTTCACCATAGCCCTCTATGGGCTTTCAAATATCCCTTTGCCAATTCCACAAGAACAGCCTTAGCGAAAGTCTTCTTGAAGGGAAACATGTAACTCTGTGAGATGAATTAAGAGAACACAGAGCAGTTTCTCAGAAAGCTTCTTTCCAGTTTTGAACGGAAGATATTTCCTTTTTCACCATAGCCCTCTATGGGCTTCCAAATATCCCTTTGCCAATTCCACAAGAACAGCCTTAGCGAAAGGCTTCTTGAAGGGAAAGATGTAACTCTGTGAGATGAATTAACAGAACACAGAGTAGTTTCTCAGAAAGCTTCTTTCCAGTTTTGAACGGAAGATATTTCCTTTTTCACCATAGCCCTCTTTGGGCTTCCAAATATCCCTTTGCCAATTCCACAATAACAGCCTTAGCGAAAGGCTTCTTGAAGGGAAAGATGTAACTCTGTGAGATGAATTAACAGAACACAGAGCAGTTTCTCAGAAAGCTTCTTTCCAGTTTTCAGCGGAAGATATTTCCTTTTTCACCATAGCCCTCTATGGGCTTCCAAATATCCCTTTGCTAATTCCACATGAACAGCCTTAGCGAAAGGCTTCTTAAAGAGAAAGATGTAACTCTGTGAGATGAATTAACAGAACACAGAGCAGTTTCTCAGAAAGCTTCTTTCCAGTTTTGAACGGAAGATATTTCCTTTTTCACCATAGCCCTCTATGGGCTTCCAAATATCACTTTGCCAAATCCACAAGAACAGCCTTAGCGAAGGGCTTCTTGAAGGGAAAGATGTAACTCTGTGAGATGAATTAACAGAACACAGAGCAGTTTCTCAGAAAGCTTCTTTCCAGTTTTGAACGGAAGATATTTCCTTTTTCACCATAGCCCTCTATGGGCTTCCAAATATCCCTTTGCCAATTCCACAAGAACAGCCTTAGCGAAAGGCTTCTTGAAGGGAAAGATGTAACTCTATGAGATGAATTCACAGAACACAGAGCAGTTTCTCAGAAAGCTTCTTTCCAGTTTTCAGCGGAAGAAATTTCCTTTTTCACCATAGCCTTCTACGGGCTTCCAAATATCCCTTTGCAAATTCCACAAGAACAGCCTTAGCGAAAGGCTTCTTGAAGGGAAAGATGTAACTCTGTGAGATGAATTCACAGAACACAGAGCAGTTTCTCAGAAAGCTACTTTCCAGTTTTGAGCGGAAGATATTTCCTTTTTCACCATAGCCCTCTATGGGCTTCCAAATATCCCTTTGCCAATTCCACAAGAACAGCCTTAGCGAAAGGCTTCTTGAAGGGAAAGATGTAACTCTATGAGATGAATTCACAGAACACAGAGCGGTTTCTCAGAAAGCTTCTTTCCAGTTTTCAGCGGAAGATATTTCCTTTTTCACCATAGCCCTCTATAGGCTTCCAAATATCCCTTTGCCAATTCCACAAGAACAGCCTTAGCGAAAGGCTTCTTGAAGGGAAAGATGTAACTCTGTGAGATGAATTAAGAGAACACAGAGCAGTTACTCAGAAAGCTTCTTTCCAGTTTTGAACGGAAGATATTTCGTTTTTCACCATAGCCCTCTATGGGCTTCCAAATATCCCTTTGCCAATTCCACAAGAACAGCCTTAGCGAAAGGCTTCTTAAAGGGAAAGATGTAACTCTGTGAGATGAATTCACAGAACACAGCGCAGTTTCTCAGAAAGCTTCTTTCCAGTTTTGAACGGAAGATATTTCCTTTTTCACCATAGCCCTCTATGGGCTTCCAAATATCCCTTTGCCAATTCCACAAGAACAGCCTTACCGAAAGGCTTCTTGAAAGGAAAGATGTATCTCTGTGAGATGAATTAACGCAACACAGAGAAGTTTCCCAGAAAGCTTCTTTCCAGTTTTGAACGGAAGATATTTCCTGTTTCACCATAGCCCTCTATGGGTTTCCAAATATCCCTTTGCCAATTCCAGAAGAACAGCCTTAGGGAAAGGCTTCTTGAAGGGAAACATGTAACTCTGTGAGATGAATTAAGAGAACACAGTGCAGTTTCTCAGAAAGCTTCTTTCCAGTTTTGAACGGAAGATATTTCCTTTTTCACCATAGCCCTCTACGGGATTCCAAATATCCCTTTGCCAATTCCCCTAGAACCGCCTTAGCAAAAGGCTTCTTCTAGGGGAAAATGTAAATCTGTGAAATGAATTAACAGAACACAGAGCAGTTTCTCATAAAGCCTCTTTCCAGTTTTAAGCGGAAGGTATTTCCTTTTTCACCATAGCCCTCTATGGGCTTCCAAATATCCCTTAGCCAATTCCACAAAACCAGCCTTAGCGAAAGGCTTCTTGAAGGGAAAGATGTAATTCTGTGAGATGAATTAACGGAACACAGAGCAGTTTCTCAGAAAGCTTCTTTTCACTTTTCAGCGGAAGATATTTCCTTTTTCACCATAGCCCTCTATGAGCTTCCAAATATCCCTTTGCCAATTCCACGAGAACAGCCTTAGCGAAAGGCTTCTTGAAGGGAAAGATGTAACTCTGTGAGATGAATTAACAGAACACAGAGCAGTTTCTCAGAAAGATTCTTTCCAGTTTTCAGCGGAAGATATTTCCTTTTTCACCATAGCATTCTATGGGCTTCCAAATATCCCTTTGCCAATTCCACAAGAACAGCCTTAGCGAAAGGCTTCTTGAAGGGAAAGATGTAACTCTGTGAGATGAATTAAGAGAACACAGAGCAGTTTCTCAGAAAGCTTCTTTCCAGTTTTGAACGGAAGATATTTCCTTTTTCACCATAGCCCTCTATGTGCTTCCAAATATCCCTTTGCCAATTCCACAAGAACAGCCTTACCGAAACGCTTCATGAAGGGAAAGATGTAACTCTGTGAGATGAATTAACAAAACACAGAGCAGTTTCTCAGAAAGCTTCTTTCCAGTTTTGAGCCTAAGATATTTCCTTTTTCACCATAGCCCTCTATGGGCTTCCAAATATCCCTTTGCGAATTCCACAAGAACAGCCTTAGCGAAAGGCTTCTTGAAGGGAAAGTTGTAATTCTGTGAGATGAATTAACGGAACACAGAGCAGTTTCTCAGAAAGCTTCTTTTCACTTTTCAGCGGAAGATATTTCCTTTTTCACCATAGCCCTCTATGGGCTTCCAAATATCCCGTTGCCAATTCCACAAGAACAGCCTTAGCGAAAGGCTTCTTGAAGGGAAAGATGTAACTCTGTGAGATGAATTAACAGAACACAGAGCAGTTTCTCAGAAAGCTACTTTCCAGTTTTGAGCGGAAGATATTTCCTTTTTCACCATAGCCCTCTATGGGCTTCCAAATATCCCTTTTCGAATTCCACAAGAACAGCCTTAGCGAAAGGCTTCTTGAAGGGAAAGATGTAACTCTGGGAGATGAATTAACGGAACACAGAGCGGTTTCTCAGAAAGCTTCTTTCCAGTTTTCAGCGGAAGATATTTCCTTTTTCACCATAGCCCTCTATAGGCTTCCAAATATCCCTTTGCCAATTCCACAAGAACAGCCTTAGCGAAAGGCTTCTGGAAGGGAAAGATGTAACTCTGTGAGATGAATTAAGAGAACACAGAGCAGTTACTCAGAAAGCTTCTTTCCAGTTTTGAACGGAAGATATTTCGTTTTTCACCATAGCCCTCTATGGGCTTCCAAATATCCCTTTGCAAATTCCACAAGAACAGCCTTAGCGAAAGGCTTCTTGAAGGGAAAGATGTAACTCTATGAGATGAATTCACAGAACACAGCGCAGTTTCTCAGAAAGCTTCTTTCCAGTTTTAACGGAAGATATTTCCTTTTTCACCATAGCCCTCTATGGGCTTCCAAATATCCCTTTGCCAATTACACAAGAACAGCCTTAGCGAAAGGCTTCTTGAAGGGAAAGATATATCTCTGTGAGAGGAATTAACGGAACACAGAGAAGTTTCTCAGAAAGCTTCTTTCCAATTTTGAACGGAAGATATTTCCTGTTTCACCCTAGCCCTCTATGGGCTTCCAAATATCCCTTTGCCAATTCCACAAGAACAGCCTTACCGAACGGCTTCTTGAAGGGAAACATGTAACTCTGTGAGATGAATTAAGAGAACACAGAGCAGTTTCTCAGAAAGCTTCTTTCCAGTTTTGAACGGAAGATATTTCCTTTTTCACCATAGCCCTCTATGTGCTTCCAAATATCCCTTTGCCAATTCCACAAGAACAGCCTTACCGAAAGGCTTCATGAAGGGAAAGATGTAACTCTGTGAGATGAATTAACAGAACACAGAGCAGTTTCTCAGAAAGCTTCTTTCCAGTTTTGAGCCTAAGATATTTCCTTTTTCACCATAGCCCTCTATGGGCTTCCAAATATCCCTTTGCGTATTCCACAAGAACAGCCTTAACGAAAGGCTTCTTGAAGGGAAAGATGTAATTCTGTGAGATGAATTAACGGAACACAGAGCAGTTTCTCAGAAAGCTTCTTTTCACTTTTCAGCGGAAGATATTTCCTTTTTCACCATAGCCCTCTATGGGCTTCCAAATATCCCGTTGCCAATTCCACAAGAACAGCCTTAGCGAAAGGCTTCTTGAAGGGAAAGATGTAACTCTGTGAGATGAATTAACAGAACACAGAGCAGTTTCTCAGAAAGCTTCTTTCCAGTTTTGAACGGAAGATATTTCCTTTTTCACCATAGCCCTCTGTGGGCTTCCAAATATCCCTTGGCCAATTCCACAATAACAGCCTTAGCGAAAGGCTTCTTGAAGGGAAAGATGTAACTTTGTGAGATGAATTCACAGAACACAGAGCAGTTTCTCAGAAAGCTTCTTTCCAGTTTTAACGGAAGATATTTCCTTTTTCACCATAGCCCTCTAGGGGCTTCCAAATATCCCTTTGCCAATTCCACAAGAACAGCCTTAGCGAAAGGCTTCTTGAAGGGAAAGATGTAACCCTGTGAGATGAATTAACAGAACACAGAGCAGTTTCTCAGAAAGCTACTTTCCAGTTTTGAGCGGAAGATATTTCCTTTATCACCATAGCCCTCTATGGGCTTCCAAATATCCCTTTGCGAATTCCACAAGAACAGCCTTAGCGAAAGGCTTCTTGAAGGGAAAGATGTAATTCTGTGAGATGAATTAACGGAACACAGAGCAGTTTCTCAGAAAGCTTCTTTTCACTTTTCAGCGGAAGATATTTCCTTTTTCACCATAGCCCTCTATGGGCTTCCAAATATCCCTTTGCCAATTCCTCAAGAACAACCTTAACGAAAGGCTTCTTGAAGGGAAACATGTAACTCTGTGAGATGAATTAACAGAACACAGAGCTGTTTCTCAGAAAGCTTCTTTCCAGTTTTTAGGGGAAGATATTTCCTTTTTCACCATAGCCCTCTCTGGGCTTCCAAATATCCCTTTGCCAATTCCACAAGAACAGCCTTAGCGAAAGGCTTCTTGAAGGGAAACATGTAACTCTGTGAGATGAATTAAGAGAACACAGAGCAGTTTCTCAGAAATCTTCTTTCCAGTTATGAATGGAAGATATTTACTTTTTCACCATAGCCCTCTATGGGCTTCCAAATATCCCTTTGCCAATTTCACAAGAACCGCCTTAGCGAAAGGCTTCTTGAAGGGAAAAATGTAACTCTGTGAGATTAATTAACAGAACACAGAGGAGTTTCTCAGAAAGCTTCTTTCCAGTTTTGAACGGAAGATATTTACTTTTTCATCATAGTCCTGTATGAGCTTCCAAATATCCCTTTGCCAATTCCACAAGAACAGCCTTAGCGAACGGCTTCTTGAAGGGAAATATGTATCTCTGTGAGATGAATTAAGAGAACACAGAGCAGTTTCTCAGAAAGCTTCTTTCCAGTTTTGAACGGAAGGTATTTCCTTTTTCACCATAGCCCACTATGGGATTCAAAATATCCCTTTGCCAATTCCAGAAGAACCGCCTTAGCGAAAGGCTTCTTGAAGGGAAAAATGTAACTCTGTGAGATGAATTAACAGAACACAGAGGAGTTTCTCAGAAAGCTTCTTTCCAGTTTTGAACGGAAGATATTTCCTTTTTCACCATAGCCCTCTATGGGCTTCCAAATATCCCTTTGCCAATTCCACAAGAACAGCCTTAGCGAAAGGCTTCTTGAAGGGAAAGATGTAACTCTGTGAGATGAATTAACAGAACACAGAGCAGTTTCTCAGAAAGCTTCTTTCCAGTTTTCAGCGGAAGATATTTCCTTTTTCACCATAGCCCACTATGGGCTTCCAAATATCCCATTGCCAATTACACAAGAACAGCTTTAGCGAAAGGCTTCTTGAAGGGAAACATGTAACTCTGTGAGATGAATTCATAGAACACAGAGTAGATTCTCAGAAAGCTTCTTTCCAGTTTTGAACGGAAGATATTTCCTTTTTCACCATAGCCCTCTAAGGGCTTCCAAATATCCCTTTGCCAATTCCACAAGAACAGCCTTAGCGAAAGGCTTCTTGAAGGGAAAGATGTATCTCTGTGAGATGAATTAACGGAACACAGAGAAGTTTCTCAGAAAGCTTCTTTCCAGTTTTGAACGGAAGATATTTCCTGTTTCACCATAGCCCTCTATGGGCTTCCAAATATCCCTTTGCCAATTCCACAAGAACAGAATTAGCGAAAGGCTTCTTGAAGGGAAAGATGTAACTCTGTGAGATGAATTAACAGAACACAGAGCAGTTTCTCAGAAAGCTACTTTCCAGTTTGAGCGGAAGATATTTCCTTTTTCACCATAGCCCTCAATGGTCTTCCAAATATCCCTTTGCGAATTCCACAAGAACAGCCTTAGCGAAAGGCTTCTTGAAGGGAAAGATGTAATTCTGTGAGATGAATTAAGGGAACACAGAGTAGTTTCTCAGAAAGCTTCTTTTCACTTTTCAGCGGAAGATATTTCCTTTTTCACCATAGCCCTCTATGGGCTTTCAAATATCCCTTTGCCAATTCCACAAGAACAGCCTTAGCGAAAGGCTTCTTGAAGGGAAAGATGTAACTCTGTGAGATGAATTAACAGAACACAGAGCAGTTTCTCAGAAAGCTTCTTTCCAGTTTTGAACGGAAGATATTTCCTTTTTCACCATAGCCCTCTATGGGCTTCCAAATATCACTTTGCCAAATCCACAAGAACAGCCTTAGCGAAGGGCTTCTTGAAGGGAAAGATGTAACTCTGTGAGATGAATTAACAGAACACAGAGCAGTTTCTCAGAAAGCTTCTTTCCAGTTTTGAACGGAAGATATTTCCTTTTTCACCATAGCCCTCTATGGGCTTCCAAATATCCCTTTGCCAATTCCACAAGAACAGCCTTAGCGAAAGGCTTCTTGAAGGGAAAGATGTAACTCTATGAGATGAATTCACAGAACACAGAGCAGTTTCTCAGAAAGCTTCTTTCCAGTTTTCAGCGGAAGAAATTTCCTTTTTCACCATAGCCTTCTACGGGCTTCCAAATATCCCTTTGCAAATTCCACAAGAACAGCCTTAGCGAAAGGCTTCTTGAAGGGAAAGATGTAACTCTGTGAGATGAATTCACAGAACACAGAGCAGTTTCTCAGAAAGCTACTTTCCAGTTTTGAGCGGAAGATATTTCCTTTTTCACCATAGCCCTCTATGGGCTTCCAAATATCCCTTTTCGAATTCCACAAGAACAGCCTTAGCGAAAGGCTTCTTGAAGGGAAAGATGTAACTCTGGGAGATGAATTAACGGAATACAGAGCGGTTTCTCAGAAAGCTTCTTTCCAGTTTTCAGCGGAAGATATTTCCTTTTTCACCATAGCCCTCTATAGGCTTCCAAATATCCCTTTGCCAATTCCACAAGAACAGCCTTAGCGAAAGGCTTCTTGAAGGGAAAGATGTAACTCTGTGAGATGAATTAAGAGAACACAGAGCAGTTACTCAGAAAGCTTCTTTCCAGTTTTGAACGGAAGATATTTCGTTTTTCACCATAGCCCTCTATGGGCTTCCAAATATCCCTTTGCCAATTCCACAAGAACAGCCTTAGCGAAAGGCTTCTTGAAGGGAACGATGTAACTCTGTGAGATGAATTCACAGAACACAGCGCAGTTTCTCAGAAAGCTTCTTTCCAGTTTTGAACGGAAGATATTTCCTTTTTCACCATAGCCCTCTATGGGCTTCCAAATATCCCTTTGCCAATTCCACAAGAACAGCCTTACCGAAAGGCTTCTTGAAAGGAAAGATGTATCTCTGTGAGATGAATTAACGCAACACAGAGAAGTTTCCCAGAAAGCTTCTTTCCAGTTTTGAACGGAAGATATTTCCTGTTTCACCATAGCCCTCTATGGGTTTCCAAATATCCCTTTGCCAATTCCAGAAGAACAGCCTTAGGGAAAGGCTTCTTGAAGGGAAACATGTAACTCTGTGAGATGAATTAAGAGAACACAGTGCAGTTTCTCAGAAAGCTTCTTTCCAGTTTTGAACGGAAGATATTTCCTTTTTCACCATAGCCCTCTACGGGATTCCAAATATCCCTTTGCCAATTCCCCTAGAACCGCCTTAGCAAAAGGCTTCTTCTAGGGGAAAATGTAAATCTGTGAAATGAATTAACAGAACACAGAGCAGTTTCTCATAAAGCCTCTTTCCAGTTTTAAGCGGAAGGTATTTCCTTTTTCACCATAGCCCTCTATGGGCTTCCAAATATCCCTTAGCCAATTCCACAAAACCAGCCTTAGCGAAAGGCTTCTTGAAGGGAAAGATGTAATTCTGTGAGATGAATTAACGGAACACAGAGCAGTTTCTCAGAAAGCTTCTTTTCACTTTTCAGCGGAAGATATTTCCTTTTTCACCATAGCCCTCTATGAGCTTCCAAATATCCCTTTGCCAATTCCACGAGAACAGCCTTAGCGAAAGGCTTCTTGAAGGGAAAGATGTAACTCTGTGAGATGAATTAACAGAACACAGAGCAGTTTCTCAGAAAGATTCTTTCCAGTTTTCAGCGGAAGATATTTCCTTTTTCACCATAGCATTCTATGGGCTTCCAAATATCCCTTTGCCAATTCCACAAGAACAGCCTCAGCGAAAGGCTTCTTGAAGGGAAAGATGTAACTCTGTGAGATGAATTAAGAGAACACAGAGCAGTTTCTCAGAAAGCTTCTTTCCAGTTTTGAACGGAAGATATTTCCTTTTTCACCATAGCCCTCTATGTGCTTCCAAATATCCCTTTGCCAATTCCACAAGAACAGCCTTACCGAAACGCTTTATGAAGGGAAAGATGTAACTCTGTGAGATGAATTAACAAAACACAGAGCAGTTTCTCAGAAAGCTTCTTTCCAGTTTTGAGCCTAAGATATTTCCTTTTTCACCATAGCCCTCTATGGGCTTCCAAATATCCCTTTGCGAATTCCACAAGAACAGCCTTAGCGAAAGGCTTCTTGAAGGGAAAGTTGTAATTCTGTGAGATGAATTAACGGAACACAGAGCAGTTTCTCAGAAAGCTTCTTTTCACTTTTCAGCGGAAGATATTTCCTTTTTCACCATAGCCCTCTATGGGCTTCCAAATATCCCGTTGCCAGTTCCACAAGAACAGCCTTAGCGAAAGGCTTCTTGAAGGGAAAGATGTAACTCTGTGAGATGAATTCACAGAACACAGCGCAGTTTCTCAGAAAGCTTCTTTCCAGTTTTAACGGAAGATATTTCCTTTTTCACCATAGCCCTCTATGGGCTTCCAAATATCCCTTTGCCAATTCCACAAGAACAGCCTTAGCGAAAGGCTTCTTGAAGGGAAACATGTAACTCTGTGAGATGAATTAAGAGAACACAGAGCAGTTTCTCAGAAAGCTTCTTTCCAGTTTTAAACGGAAGATATTTCCTTTTTCACCATAGCCCTCTAGGGGCTTCCAAATATCCCTTTGCCAAGTCCACAAGAACAGCCTTAAAGAAAGGCTTCTTGAAGGGAAAGATGTAACTCTGTGAGATGAATTAAAAGAACACAGAGCAGTTTCTCAGAAAGCTTCTTTCCAGTTTTGAACGGAAGATATTTCCTTTTTCACCATAGCCCTCTATGGGCTTCCAAATATCCCTTTGCCAATTCCACAAGAACAGCCTTAGCTAAAGGCTTCTTGAAGGGAAACATGTAACTCTGTGAGATGAATTAAGAGAACACAGAGCAGTTTCTCAGAAAGCTTCTTTCCAGTTTTGAACGGAAGATATTTCCTTTTTCACCATAGCCCTCTATGGGCTTCCAAATATCCCTTTGCCAATTCCACAAGAACAGCCTTAGCGAAAGGCTTCTTGAAGGGAAAGATGTAACTCTGTGAGATGAATTCACAGAACACAGCGCAGTTTCTCAGAAAGCTTCTTTCCAGTTTTGAACGGAAGATATTTCCTTTTTCACCATAGCCCTCTATGGGCTTCCAAGTATCCCTTTGCCAATTCCACAAGAACAGCCTTAACGAAAGGCTTCTTGAAGGGAAAGATGTATCTCTGTGAGATGAATTAACGCAACACAGAGAAGTTTCCCAGAAAGCTTCTTTCCAGTTTTGAACGGAAGATATTTCCTGTTTCACCATAGCCCTCTATGGGTTTCCAAATATACCTTTGCTAATTCCACAAGAACAGCCTTAGGGAAAGGCTTCTTGAAGGGAAACATGTAACTCTGTGAGATGAATTAAGAGAACACAGTGCAGTTTCTCAGAAAGCTTCTTTCCAGTTTTGAACGGAAGATATTTCCTTTTTCACCATAGCCCTGTATGGGATTCCAAATATCCCTTTGCCAATTCCCCTAGAACCGCCTTAGCGAAAGGCTTCTTCTAGGGGAAAATGTAACTCTGTGAGATGAATTAACAGAACACAGAGCAGTTTCTCAGAAAGCCTCTTTCCAGTTTTAAGCGGAAGGTATTTCCTTTTTCACCATAGCCCTCTATGGGCTTCCAAATATCCCTTTGCCAATTCCACAAGAACAGCCTTAGCGAAAGGCTTCTTGAAGGGAAAGATGTAATTCTGTGAGATGAATTAACGGAACACAGAGCAGTTTCTCAGAAAGCTTCTTTTCACTTTTCAGCGGAAGATATTTCCTTTTTCACCATAGCCCTCTAAGAGCTTCCAAATATCCCTTTGCCAATTCCACAAGAACAGCCTTAGCGAAAGGCTTCTTGAAGGGAAAGATGTAACTCTGTGAGATGAATTAACAGAACACAGAGCAGTTTCTCAGAAAGATTCTTTCCAGTTTTCAGCGGAAGATATTTCCTTTTTAACCATAGCCCTCTATGGGCTTCAAAATATCCCTTTGCCAATTCCACAAGAACAGCCTTAGCGAAAGGCTTCTTGAAGGGAAAGATGTAACTCTGTGAGATGAATTCACAGAACACAGAGCAGTTTCTCAGAAAGCTTCTTTCCAGTTTTGAACGGAAGATATTTCCTGTTTCACCATAGCCCTCTATGGGCTTCCAAATATCCCTTTGCCAATTCCACAAGAACAGCCTTACCGAACGGCTTCTTGAAGGGAAACATGTAACTCTGTTAGATGAATTAAGAGAACACAGAGCAGTTTCTCAGAAAGCTTCTTTCCAGTTTTGAACGGAAGATATTTCCTTTTTCACCATAGCCCTCTATGTGCTTCCAAATATCCCCTTGCCAATTCCACAAGAACAGCCTTACCGAAAGGCTTCATGAAGGGAAAGATGTAACTCTGTGAGATGAATTAACAGAACACAGAGCAGTTTCTCAGAAAGCTTCTTTCCAGTTTTGAGCCTAAGATATTTCCTTTTTCACCATAGCCCTCTATGGGCTTCCAAATATCCCTTTGCGAATTCCACAAGAACAGCCTTAGCGAAAGGCTTCTTGAAGGGAAAGATGTAATTCTGTGAGATGAATTAACGGAACACAGAGCAGTTTCTCAGAAAGCTTCTTTTCACTTTTCAGCGGAAGATATTTCCTTTTTCACCATAGCCCTCTATGGGCTTCCAAATATCCCGTTGCCAATTCCACAAGAACAGCCTTAGCGAAAGGCTTCTTGAAGGGAAAGATGTAACTCTGTGAGATGAATTAACAGAACACAGAGCAGTTTCTCAGAAAGCTTCTTTCCAGTTTTGAACGGAGGATATTTCCTTTTTCACCATAGCCCTCTGTGGGCTTCCAAATATCCCTTGGCCAATTCCACAATAACAGCCTTAGCGAAAGGCTTCTTGAAGGGAAAGATGTAACTCTGTGAGATGAATTCACAGAACACAGCGCAGTTTCTCAGAAAGCTTCTTTCCAGTTTTAACGGAAGATATTTCCTTTTTCACCATAGCCCTCTATGGGCTTCCAAATATCCCTTTGCCAATTCCACAAGAACAGCCTTAGCGAAAGGCTTCTTGAAGGGAAAGATGTAACTCTGTGAGATGAATTCACAGAACACAGAGCAGTTTCACAGAAAGCTTCTTTCCAGTTTTGAACGGAAGATATTTCCTTTTTCACCATAGCCCTCAATGGGCTTCCAAATATCCGTTTGCCAATTCTACAAGAACAGCCTTAGCGAAAGGCTTCTTGAAGGGAAAGATGTAACTCTGTGAGATGAATTCACAGAACACAGCGCAGTTTCTCAGAAAGCTTCTTTCCAGTTTTAACGGAAGATATTTCCTTTTTCACCATAGCCCTCTATGGGCTTCCAAATATCCCTTTGCCAATTCCACAAGAACAGCCTTAGCGAAAGGCTTCTTGAAGGGAAAGATGTATCTCTGTGAGATGAATTAACGGAACACAGAGAAGTTTCTCAGAAAGCTTCTTTCCAATTTTGAACGGAAGATATTTCCTGTTTCACCATAGCCCTCTATGGGCTTCCAAATATCCCTTTGCCAATTCCACAAGAACCGCCTTACCGAACGGCTTCTTGAAGGGAAACATGTAACTCTGTGAGATGAATTAAGAGAACACAGAGCAGTTTCTCAGAAAGCTTCTTTCCAGTTTTGAACGGAAGATATTTCCTTTTTCACCATAGCCCTCTATGGGCTTCCAAATATCCCTTTGCCAATTCCACAAGAACAGCCTTAGCGAAAGGCTTCATGAAGGGAAAGATGTAACTCTGTGAGATGAATTAACAGAACACAGAGCAGTATCTCAGAAAGCTTCTTTCCAGTTTTGAGCCTAAGATATTTCCTTTTTCACCATAGCCCTCTATGGGCTTCCAAATATCCCTTTGCGAATTCCACAAGAACAGCCTTAGCGAAAGGCTTCTTGAAGGGAAAGATGTAATTCTGTGAGATGAATTAACGGAACACAGAGCAGTTTCTCAGAAAGCTTCTTTTCACTTTTCAGCGGAAGATATTTCCTTTTTCACCATAGCCCTCTATGGGCTTCCAAATATCCCGTTGCCAATTCCACAAGAACAGCCTTAGCGAAAGGCTTCTTGAAGGGAAAGATGTAACTCTGTGAGATGAATTAACAGAACACAGAGCAGTTTCTCAGAAAACTTCTTTCCAGTTTTGAACGGAGGATATTTCCTTTTTCACCATAGCCCTCTGTGGGCTTCCAAATATCCCTTGGCCAATTCCCCAATAACAGCCTTAGCGAAAGGCTTCTTGAAGGGAAAGATGTAACTCTGTGAGATGAATTCACAGAACACAGCGCAGTTTCTCAGAAAGCTTCTTTCCAGTTTTAACGGAAGATATTTCCTTTTTCACCATAGCCCTCTATGGGCTTCCAAATATCCCTTTGCCAATTCCACAAGAACAGCCTTAGCGAAAGGCTTCTTGAAGGGAAACATGTAACTCTGTGAGATGAATTAAGAGAACACAGAGCAGTTTCTCAGAAAGCTTCTTTCCAGTTTTGAACGGAAGATATTCCTTTTTCACCATAGCCCTCTGTGGGCTTCCAAATATCCCTTTGCCAATCCACAAGAACAGCCTTAAAGAAAGTCTTCTTGAAGGGAAAGATGTAACTCTGTGAGATGAATTAAAAGAACACAGAGCAGTTTCTCAGAAAGCTTCTTTCCAGTTTTGAACGGAAGATATTTCCTTTTTCACCATAGCCCTCTATGGGCTTCCAAATATCCCTTTGCCAATTCCACAAGAACAGCCTTAGCTAAAGGCTCCTTGAAGGGAAACATGTAACTCTGTGAGATGAATTAAGAGAACACAGAGCAGTTTCTCAGAAAGCTTCTTTCCAGTTTTGAACGGAAGATATTTCCTTTTTCACCATAGCCCTCTATGGGCTTCCAAATATCCCTTTGCCAATTCCACAAGAACAGCCTTAGCGAAAGGCTTCTTGAAGGGAAAGATGTAACTCTGTGAGATGAATTCACAGAACACAGAGCAGTTTCTCAGAAAGCTTCTTTCCAGTTTTGAACGGAAGATATTTCCTTTTTCACCATAGCCCTCAATGGCCTTCCAAATATCCCTTTGCCAATTCCACAAGAACAGCCTTAGCGAAAGGCTTCTTGAAGGGAAAGATGTAACTCTGTGAGATGAATTCACAGAACACAGCGCAGTTTCTCAGAAAGCTTCTTTCCAGTTTTAACGGAAGATATTTTCTTTTTCACCATAGCCCTCTATGGGCTTCCAAATATCCCTTTGCCTATTCCAAAAGAACCGCCCTAGCAAAAGGCTTCTTGTAGGGGAAAATGTAACTCTGTGAGATGAATTAACAGAACACAGAGCAGTTTCTCAGAAAGCTTCTTTCCAGTTTTCAGCGGAAGATATTTCCTTTTTCACCATAGCCCTCTATGGGCTTCCAAATATCCCTTTGCCAATTCAACAAGAACAGCCTTAGCGAAAGGCTTCTTGAAGGGAAAGATGTAACTCTGTGAGATGAATTAACAGAACAGAGAGCAGTTTCACAGAAAGCTTCTTTCCAGTTTTGAACGGAAAATATTTCCTTTTTCACCATAGCCCTCTGTGGGCTTCCAAATATCCCATTGCCAATTCCACAAGAACAGCCTTAGCTAAAGGCTTCTTGAAGTGAAACATGTAACTCTGTGAGATGAATTAAGAGAACACAGAGCAGATTCTCAGAAAGCTTCTTTCCAGTTTTGAACGGAAGATATTTCCTTTTTCACCATAGCCCTCTTTGGGCTTCCAAATATCCCTTTGCCAATTCCACAAGAACAGCCTTAGGGAAAGGCTTCTTGAAGGGAAACATGTAACTCTGTGAGATGAATTAAGAGAACACAGAGCAGTTTCTCAGAAAGCTTCTTTCCAGTTTTGAACGGAAGATATTCCTTTTTCACCATAGCCCTCTAGGGGTTCCAAATATCCCTTTGCCAATCCACAAGAACAGCCTTAAAGAAAGTCTTCTTGAAGGGAAAGATGTAACTCTGTGAGATGAATTAAAAGAACACAGAGCAGTTTCTCAGAAAGCTTCTTTCCAGTTTTGAACGGAAGATATTTCCTTTTTCACCATAGCCCTCTATGGGCTTCCAAATATCCCTTTGCCAATTCCACAAGAACAGCCTTAGCTAAAGGCTCCTTGAAGGGAAACATGTAACTCTGTGAGATGAATTAAGAGAACACAGAGCAGTTTCTCAGAAAGCTTCTTTCCAGTTTTGAACGGAAGATATTTCCTTTTTCACCATAGCCCTCTATGGGCTTCCAAATATCCCTTTGCCAATTCCACAAGAACAGCCTTAGCGAAAGGCTTCTTGAAGGGAAAGATGTAACTCTGTGAGATGAATTCACAGAACACAGAGCAGTTTCTCAGAAAGCTTCTTTCCAGTTTTGAACGGAAGATATTTCCTTTTTCACCATAGCCCTCAATGGCCTTCCAAATATCCCTTTGCCAATTCCACAAGAACAGCCTTAGCGAAAGGCTTCTTGAAGGGAAAGATGTAACTCTTTGAGATGAATTCACAGAACACAGCGCAGTTTCTCAGAAAGCTTCTTTCCAGTTTTAACGGAAGATATTTCCTTTTTCACCATAGCCCTCTATGGGCTTCCAAATATCCCTTTGCCTATTCCAAAAGAACCGCCCTAGCAAAAGGCTTCTTGAAGGGGAAAGTGTAACTCTGTGAGATGAATTAACAGAACACAGAGCAGTTTCTCAGAAAGCTTCTTTCCAGTTTTCAGCGGAAGATATTTCCTTTTTCACCATAGCCCTCTATGGGCTTCCAAATATCCCTTTGCCAATTCCACAAGAACAGCCTTAGCGAAAGGCTTCTTGAAGGGAAAGATGTAACTCTGTGAGATGAATTAACAGAACAGAGAGCAGTTTCACAGAAAGCTTCTTTCCAGTTTTGAACGGAAAATATTTCCTTTTTCACCATAGCCCTCTGTGGGCTTCCAAATATCCCATTGCCAATTCCACAAGAACAGCCTTAGCTAAAGGCTTCTTGAAGTGAAACATGTAACTCTGTGAGATGAATTAAGAGAACACAGAGCAGATTCTCAGAAGGCTTCTTTCCAGTTTTGAACGGTAGATATTTCCTTTTTCACCATAGCCCTCTATGGGCTACCAGATATCCCTTTGCCAGTTCCAAGAGAACAGCCTTAGCGAAAGGCTTCTTGAAGGGAAAGATGTAACTCTGTGAGATGAATTAAAAGAACACAGAGCAGTTTCTCAGAAAGCTTCTTTCCAGTTTTGAACGGAAGATATTTCCTTTTTCACCATAGCCCTCTATGGGCTTCCAAATATCCCTTTGCCAATTCCACAAGAACAGCCTTAGCTAAAGGCTCCTTGAAGGGAAACATGTAACTCTGTGAGATGAATTAAGAGAACACAGAGCAGTTTCTCAAAAAGCTTCTTTCCAGTTTTGAACGGAAGATATTTCCTTTTTCACCATAGCCCTCTATGGGCTTCCAAATATCCCTTTGCCAATTCCACAAGAACAGCCTTAGCGAAAGGCTTCTTGAAGGGAAAGATGTAACTCTGTGAGCTGAATTCACAGAACACAGAGCAGTTTCTCAGAAAGCTTCTTTCCAGTTTTGAACGGAAGATATTTCCTTTTTCACCATAGCCCTCAAAGGCCTTCCAAATATCCCTTTGCCAATTCCACAAGAACAGCCTTAGCGAAAGGTTTCTTGAAGGGAAAGATGTAACTCTGTGAGATGAATTCACAGAACACAGCGCAGTTTCTCAGAAAGCTTCTTTCCAGTTTTAACGGATGATATTTCCTTTTTCACCATAGCCCTCTATGGGCTTCCAAATATCCCTTTGCCTATTCCACAAGAACCGCCCTAGCAAAAGGCTTCTTGAAGGGGAAAATGTAACTCTGTGAGATGAATTAACAGAACACAGAGCAGTTTCTCAGAAAGCTTCTTTCCAGTTTTCAGCGGAAGATATTTCCTTTTTCACCATAGCCCTCTATGGGCTTCCAAATATCCCTTTGCCAATTCCACAAGAACAGCCTTAACGAAAGGCTTCTTGAAGGGAAAGATGTATCTCTGTGAGATGAATTAACGCAACACAGAGAAGTTTCCCAGAAAGCTTCTTTCCAGTTTTGAACGGAAGATATTTCCTGTTTCACCATAGCCCTCTATGGGTTTCCAAATATACCTTTGCTAATTCCACAAGAACAGCCTTAGGGAAAGGCTTCTTGAAGGGAAACATGTAACTCTGTGAGATGAATTAAGAGAACACAGTGCAGTTTCTCAGAAAGCTTCTTTCCAGTTTTGAACGGAAGATATTTCCTTTTTCACCATAGCCCTGTATGGGATTCCAAATATCCCTTTGCCAATTCCCCTAGAACCGCCTTAGCGAATGGCTACTTCTAGGGGAAAATGTAACTCTGTGAGATGAATTAACAGAACACAGAGCAGTTTCTCAGAAAGCCTCTTTCCAGTTTTAAGCGGAAGGTATTTCCTTTTTCACCATAGCCCTCTATGGGCTTCCAAATATCCCTTTGCCAATTCCACAAGAACAGCCTTAGCGAAAGGCTTCTTGAAGGGAAAGATGTAATTCTGTGAGATGAATTAACGGAACACAGAGCAGTTTCTCAGAAAGCTTCTTTTCACTTTTCAGCGGAAGATATTTCCTTTTTCACCATAGCCCTCTAAGAGCTTCCAAATATCCCTTTGCCAATTCCACAAGAACAGCCTTAGCGAAAGGCTTCTTGAAGGGAAAGATGTAACTCTGTGAGATGAATTAACAGAACACAGAGCAGTTTCTCAGAAAGATTCTTTCCAGTTTTCAGCGGAAGATATTTCCTTTTTAACCATAGCCCTCTATGGGCTTCAAAATATCCCTTTGCCAATTCCACAAGAACAGCCTTAGCGAAAGGCTTCTTGAAGGGAAAGATGTAACTCTGTGAGATGAATTCACAGAACACAGAGCAGTTTCTCAGAAAGCTTCTTTCCAGTTTTGAACGGAAGATATTTCCTGTTTCACCATAGCCCTCTATGGGCTTCCAAATATCCCTTTGCCAATTCCACAAGAACAGCCTTACCGAACGGCTTCTTGAAGGGAAACATGTAACTCTGTTAGATGAATTAAGAGAACACAGAGCAGTTTCTCAGAAAGCTTCTTTCCAGTTTTGAACGGAAGATATTTCCTTTTTCACCATAGCCCTCTATGTGCTTCCAAATATCCCTTTGCCAATTCCACAAGAACAGCCTTACCGAAAGGCTTCATGAAGGGAAAGATGTAACTCTGTGAGATGAATTAACAGAACACAGAGCAGTTTCTCAGAAAGCTTCTTTCCAGTTTTGAGCCTAAGATATTTCCTTTTTCACCATAGCCCTCTATGGGCTTCCAAATATCCCTTTGCGAATTCCACAAGAACAGCCTTAGCGAAAGGCTTCTTGAAGGGAAAGATGTAATTCTGTGAGATGAATTAACGGAACACAGAGCAGTTTCTCAGAAAGCTTCTTTTCACTTTTCAGCGGAAGATATTTCCTTTTTCACCATAGCCCTCTATGGGCTTCCAAATATCCCGTTGCCAATTCCACAAGAACAGCCTTAGCGAAAGGCTTCTTGAAGGGAAAGATGTAACTCTGTGAGATGAATTAACAGAACACAGAGCAGTTTCTCAGAAAGCTTCTTTCCAGTTTTGAACGGAGGATATTTCCTTTTTCACCATAGCCCTCTGTGGGCTTCCAAATATCCCTTGGCCAATTCCACAATAACAGCCTTAGCGAAAGGCTTCTTGAAGGGAAAGATGTAACTCTGTGAGATGAATTCACAGAACACAGCGCAGTTTCTCAGAAAGCTTCTTTCCAGTTTTAACGGAAGATATTTCCTTTTTCACCATAGCCCTCTATGGGCTTCCAAATATCCCTTTGCCAATTCCACAAGAACAGCCTTAGCGAAAGGCTTCTTGAAGGGAAAGATGTAACTCTGTGAGATGAATTCACAGAACACAGAGCAGTTTCACAGAAAGCTTCTTTCCAGTTTTGAACGGAAGATATTTCCTTTTTCACCATAGCCCTCAATGGGCTTCCAAATATCCGTTTGCCAATTCTACAAGAACAGCCTTAGCGAAAGGCTTCTTGAAGGGAAAGATGTAACTCTGTGAGATGAATTCACAGAACACAGCGCAGTTTCTCAGAAAGCTTCTTTCCAGTTTTAACGGAAGATATTTCCTTTTTCACCATAGCCCTCTATGGGCTTCCAAATATCCCTTTGCCAATTCCACAAGAACAGCCTTAGCGAAAGGCTTCTTGAAGGGAAAGATGTATCTCTGTGAGATGAATTAACGGAACACAGAGAAGTTTCTCAGAAAGCTTCTTTCCAATTTTGAACGGAAGATATTTCCTGTTTCACCATAGCCCTCTATGGGCTTCCAAATATCCCTTTGCCAATTCCACAAGAACCGCCTTACCGAACGGCTTCTTGAAGGGAAACATGTAACTCTGTGAGATGAATTAAGAGAACACAGAGCAGTTTCTCAGAAAGCTTCTTTCCAGTTTTGAACGGAAGATATTTCCTTTTTCACCATAGCCCTCTATGTGCTTCCAAATATCCCTTTGCCAATTCCACAAGAACAGCCTTAGCGAAAGGCTTCATGAAGGAAAAGATGTAACTCTGTGAGATGAATTAACAGAACACAGAGCAGTATCTCAGAAAGCTTCTTTCCAGTTTTGAGCCTAAGATATTTCCTTTTTCACCATAGCCCTCTATGGGCTTCCAAATATCCCTTTGCGAATTCCACAAGAACAGCCTTAGCGAAAGGCTTCTTGAAGGGAAAGATGTAATTCTGTGAGATGAATTAACGGAACACAGAGCAGTTTCTCAGAAAGCTTCTTTTCACTTTTCAGCGGAAGATATTTCCTTTTTCACCATAGCCCTCTATGGGCTTCCAAATATCCCGTTGCCAATTCCACAAGAACAGCCTTAGCGAAAGGCTTCTTGAAGGGAAAGATGTAACTCTGTGAGATGAATTAACAGAACACAGAGCAGTTTCTCAGAAAGCTTCTTTCCAGTTTTGAACGGAGGATATTTCCTTTTTCACCATAGCCCTCTGTGGGCTTCCAAATATCCCTTGGCCAATTCCCCAATAACAGCCTTAGCGAAAGGCTTCTTGAAGGGAAAGATGTAACTCTGTGAGATGAATTCACAGAACACAGCGCAGTTTCTCAGAAAGCTTCTTTCCAGTTTTAACGGAAGATATTTCCTTTTTCACCATAGCCCTCTATGGGCTTCCAAATATCCCTTTGCCAATTCCACAAGAACAGCCTTAGCGAAAGGCTTCTTGAAGGGAAACATGTAACTCTGTGAGATAAATTAAGAGAACACAGAGCAGTTTCTCAGAAAGCTTCTTTCCAGTTTTGAACGGAAGATATTCCTTTTTCACCATAGCCCTCTATGGGCTTCCAAATATCCCTTTGCCAATCCACAAGAACAGCCTTAAAGAAAGTCTTCTTGAAGGGAAAGATGTAACTCTGTGAGATGAATTAAAAGAACACAGAGCAGTTTCTCAGAAAGCTTCTTTCCAGTTTTGAACGGAAGATATTTCCTTTTTCACCATAGCCCTCTATGGGCTTCCAAATATCCCTTTGCCAATTCCACAAGAACAGCCTTAGCTAAAGGCTCCTTGAAGGGAAACATGTAACTCTGTGAGATGAATTAAGAGAACACAGAGCAGTTTCTCAGAAAGCTTCTTTCCAGTTTTGAACGGAAGATATTTCCTTTTTCACCATAGCCCTCTATGGGCTTCCAAATATCCCTTTGCCAATTCCACAAGAACAGCCTTAGCGAAAGGCTTCTTGAAGGGAAAGATGTAACTCTGTGAGATGAATTCACAGAACACAGAGCAGTTTCTCAGAAAGCTTCTTTCCAGTTTTGAACGGAAGA
Organism: Chlorocebus sabaeus; assembly: GCF_047675955.1. NCBI lineage: Eukaryota > Metazoa > Chordata > Mammalia > Primates > Cercopithecidae > Chlorocebus > Chlorocebus sabaeus. The sequence continues at coordinate 258,576 of NW_027327881.1, read as the reverse complement.
TATTTCCTTTTTCACCATAGCCCTCAATGGCCTTCCAAATATCCCTTTGCCAATTCCACAAGAACAGCCTTAGCGAAAGGCTTCTTGAAGGGAAAGATGTAACTCTGTGAGATGAATTCACAGAACACAGCGCAGTTTCTCAGAAAGCTTCTTTCCAGTTTTAACGGAAGATATTTTCTTTTTCACCATAGCCCTCTATGGGCTTCCAAATATCCCTTTGCCTATTCCAAAAGAACCGCCCTAGCAAAAGGCTTCTTGTAGGGGAAAATGTAACTCTGTGAGATGAATTAACAGAACACAGAGCAGTTTCTCAGAAAGCTTCTTTCCAGTTTTCAGCGGAAGATATTTCCTTTTTCACCATAGCCCTCTATGGGCTTCCAAATATCCCTTTGCCAATTCCACAAGAACAGCCTTAGCGAAAGGCTTCTTGAAGGGAAAGATGTAACTCTGTGAGATGAATTAACAGAACAGAGAGCAGTTTCACAGAAAGCTTCTTTCCAGTTTTGAACGGAAAATATTTCCTTTTTCACCATAGCCCTCTGTGGGCTTCCAAATATCCCATTGCCAATTCCACAAGAACAGCCTTAGCTAAAGGCTTCTTGAAGTGAAACATGTAACTCTGTGAGATGAATTAAGAGAACACAGAGCAGATTCTCAGAAAGCTTCTTTCCAGTTTTGAACGGAAGATATTTCCTTTTTCACCATAGCCCTCTATGGGCTTCCAAATATCCCTTTGCCAATTCCACAAGAACAGCCTTAGCGAATGGCTTCTTGAAGGGAAACATGTAACTCTGTGAGATGAATTAAGAGAACACAGAGCAGTTTCTCAGAAAGCTTCTTTCCAGTTTTGAACGGAAGATATTCCTTTTTCACCATAGCCCTCTAGGGGTTCCAAATATCCCTTTGCCAATCCACAAGAACAGCCTTAAAGAAAGTCTTCTTGAAGGGAAAGATGTAACTCTGTGAGATGAATTAAAAGAACACAGAGCAGTTTCTCAGAAAGCTTCTTTCCAGTTTTGAACGGAAGATATTTCCTTTTTCACCATAGCCCTCTATGGGCTTCCAAATATCCCTTTGCCAATTCCACAAGAACAGCCTTAGCTAAAGGCTCCTTGAAGGGAAACATGTAACTCTGTGAGATGAATTAAGAGAACACAGAGCAGTTTCTCAGAAAGCTTCTTTCCAGTTTTGAACGGAAGATATTTCCTTTTTCACCATAGCCCTCTATGGGCTTCCAAATATCCCTTTGCCAATTCCACAAGAACAGCCTTAGCGAAAGGCTTCTTGAAGGGAAAGATGTAACTCTGTGAGATGAATTCACAGAACACAGAGCAGTTTCTCAGAAAGCTTCTTTCCAGTTTTGAACGGAAGATATTTCCTTTTTCACCATAGCCCTCAATGGCCTTCCAAATATCCCTTTGCCAATTCCACAAGAACAGCCTTAGCGAAAGGCTTCTTCAAGGGAAAGATGTAACTCTTTGAGATGAATTCACAGAACACAGCGCAGTTTCTCAGAAAGCTTCTTTCCAGTTTTAACGGAAGATATTTCCTTTTTCACCATAGCCCTCTATGGGCTTCCAAATATCCCTTTGCCTATTCCAAAAGAACCGCCCTAGCAAAAGGCTTCTTGAAGGGGAAAGTGTAACTCTGTGAGATGAATTAACAGAACACAGAGCAGTTTCTCAGAAAGCTTCTTTCCAGTTTTCAGCGGAAGATATTTCCTTTTTCACCATAGCCCTCTATGGGCTTCCAAATATCCCTTTGCCAATTCCACAAGAACAGCCTTAGCGAAAGGCTTCTTGAAGGGAAAGATGTAACTCTGTGAGATGAATTAACAGAACAGAGAGCAGTTTCACAGAAAGCTTCTTTCCAGTTTTGAACGGAAAATATTTCCTTTTTCACCATAGCCCTCTGTGGGCTTCCAAATATCCCATTGCCAATTCCACAAGAACAGCCTTAGCTAAAGGCTTCTTGAAGTGAAACATGTAACTCTGTGAGATGAATTAAGAGAACACAGAGCAGATTCTCAGAAGGCTTCTTTCCAGTTTTGAACGGTAGATATTTCCTTTTTCACCATAGCCCTCTATGGGCTACCAGATATCCCTTTGCCAGTTCCAAGAGAACAGCCTTAGCGAAAGGCTTCTTGAAGGGAAAGATGTAACTCTGTGAGATGAATTAAAAGAACACAGAGCAGTTTCTCAGAAAGCTTCTTTCCAGTTTTGAACGGAAGATATTTCCTTTTTCACCATAGCCCTCTATGGGCTTCCAAATATCCCTTTGCCAATTCCACAAGAACAGCCTTAGCTAAAGGCTCCTTGAAGGGAAACATGTAACTCTGTGAGATGAATTAAGAGAACACAGAGCAGTTTCTCAAAAAGCTTCTTTCCAGTTTTGAACGGAAGATATTTCCTTTTTCACCATAGCCCTCTATGGGCTTCCAAATATCCCTTTGCCAATTCCACAAGAACAGCCTTAGCGAAAGGCTTCTTGAAGGGAAAGATGTAACTCTGTGAGATGAATTCACAGAACACAGAGCAGTTTCTCAGAAAGCTTCTTTCCAGTTTTGAACGGAAGATATTTCCTTTTTCACCATAGCCCTCAAAGGCCTTCCAAATATCCCTTTGCCAATTCCACAAGAACAGCCTTAGCGAAAGGTTTCTTGAAGGGAAAGATGTAACTCTGTGAGATGAATTCACAGAACACAGCGCAGTTTCTCAGAAAGCTTCTTTCCAGTTTTGAACGGAAGATATTTCCTTTTTCACCATAGCCCTCTAAGGGCTTCCAAATATCCCTTTGCCAATTCCACAAGAACAGCCTTAGCGAAAGGCTTCTTGAAGGGAAAGATGTAACTCTGTGAGATGAATTAACAGAACACAGAGCAGTTTCTCAGAAAGCTTCTTTCCAGTTTTCAGCGGAAGATATTTCCTTTTTCACCATAGCCCACTATGGGCTTCCAAATATCCCTTTGCAAATTCCACAAGAACAGCCTTAGCGAAAGGCTTCTTCAAGGGAAAGATGTAACTCTGTGAGATGAATTAACAGAACACAGAGCAGTTTCTCAGAAAGCTACTTTCCAGTTTTGAGCGGAAGATATTTCCTTTTTCACCATAGCCCTCTATGGGCTTCCAAATATCCCTTTGCGAATTCCACAAGAACAGCCTTAGCGAAAGGCTTCTTGAAGGGAAAGATGTAATTCTGTGAGATGAATTAACGGAACACAGAGCAGTTTCTCAGAAAGCTTCTTTCCAGTTTTCAGCGGAAGATATTTCCTTTTTCACCATAGCCCTCTATGGGCTTCCAAATATCCCTTTGCGAATTCCACAAGAACAGCCTTAACGAAAGGCTTCTTGAAGGGAAAGATGTAATTCTGTGAGATGAATTAACGGAACACAGAGCAGTTTCTCAGAAAGCTTCTTTTCACTTTTCAGCGGAAGATATTTCCTTTTTCACCTTAGCCCTCTATGGGCTTCCAAATATCCCTTTGCCAATTCCACAAGAACAGCCTTAGCGAAAGGCTTCTTGAAGGGAAAGATGTAACTCTGTGAGATGAATTCACAGAACACAGAGCAGTTTCTCAGAAAGCTTCTTTCCAGTTTTGACCGGAAGATATTTCCTTTTTCACCATAGCCCTCTATGGGCTTCCAAATATCCCTTTGCCAATTCCACAAGAACATCCTTCGCGAAAGGCTTCTTGAAGGGAAACATGTAACTCTGTGAGATGAATTAAGAGAACACAGAGCAGTTTCTCAGAAAGCTTCTTTCCAGTTATGAATGGAAGATATTTCCTTTTTCACCATAGCCCACTATGGGCTTCCAAATATCCCTTTGCCAGTTACACAAGAACAGCTTTAGCGAAAGGCTTCTTGAAGGGAAACATGTAACTCTGTGAGATGAATTCATAGAACACAGAGCAGATTCTCAGAAAGCTTCTTTCCAGTTTTGAACGGAAGATATTTCCTTTTTAACCATAGCCCTCTAAGGGCTTCCAAATATCCCTTTGCCAATTCCACAAGAACAGCCTTAGCGAAAGGCTTCTTGAAGGGAAAGATGTATCTCTGTGAGATGAATTAACGGAACACAGAGAAGTTTCTCAGAAAGCTTCTTTCCAGTTTTGAACGGAAGATATTTCCTGTTTCACCATAGCCCTCTTTGGGCTTCCAAATATCCCTTTGCCAATTCCACAAGAACAGAATTAGCGAAAGGCTTCTTGAAGGGAAAGATGTAACTCTGTGAGATGAATTAACAGAACACAGAGCAGTTTCTCAGAAAGCTACTTTCCAGTTTTGAGCCTAAGATATTTCCTTTTTCACCATAGCCCTCTATGGGCTTCCAAATATCCCTTTGCGAATTCCACAAGAACAGCCTTAGCGAAAGGCTTCTTGAAGGGAAAGAATTAATTCTGTGAGATGAATTATCGGAACACAGAGCAGTTTCTCAGAAAGCTTCTTTTAACTTTTCAGCGGAAGATATTTCCTTTTTCACCATAGCCCTCTATGAGCTTCCAAATATCCCTTTGCCAATTCCACAAAAACAGCCTTAGCGAATGCCTTCTTGAAGGGTAACATGTAACTCCTTGAGATGAATTAAGAGAACACAGGGCAGTTTCTCAGAAAGCTTCTTTCCAGTTTTGAACGGAAGATATTTCCTTTTTCACCATAGCCCTCTATGGGATTCCAAATATCCCTTTGCCATTTCCACAAGAACCGCCTTAGCAAAAGGCTTCTTGAAGGGAAAAATGTAACTCTGTGAGATGAATTAACAGAACACAGAGGAGTTTCTCAGAAAGCTTCTTTCCAGTTTTGAACGGAAGATATTTCCATTTTCAAAATAGCTCTCTATGGGCTTCCAAATATCCCTTTGCCAATTCCACAAGAACAGCCTTAGCGAAAGGCTTCTTGAAGGGAAAGATATAACTCTGTGAGATGAATTAACAGAACACAGAGCAGTTTCTCAGAAAGCTACTTTCCAGTTTTGAGCGGAAGATATTTCCTTTTTCACCATAGCCCTCTATGGGCTTCCAAATATCCCTTTGCGAATTCCACAAGAACAGCCTTAGCGAAAGGCTTCTTGAAGGGAAAGATGTAATTCTGTGAGATGAATTAACGGAACACAGAGCAGTTTCTCAGAAAACTTCTTTTCACTTTTCAGCGGAAGATAATTCCTTTTTCACCATAGCCCTCTATGGGCTTCCAAATATCCCTTTGCCAATTCCACAAGAACAGCCTTAGCGAAAGGCTTCTTGAAGGGAAAGATGTAACTCTGTGAGATGAATTCACAGAACACAGAGCAGTTTCTCAGAAAGCTTCTTTCCAGTTTTGACTGGAAGATATTTCCTTTTTCACCATAGCCCTCTATGGGCTTCCAAATATCCCTTTACAAATTCCACAAGAACAGCCTTAGCGAAAGGCTTCTTGAAGGGAAACATGTAACTCTGTGAGATGAATTAAGAGAACACAGAGCAGTTTCTCAGAAAGCTTCTTTCCAGTTATGAATGGAAGATATTTCCTTTTTCACCATAGCCCTCTATGGGCTTCCAAATATCCCTTTGCCAATTCCACAAGAACAGTCTTAGCGAAAGGCTTCTTGAAGGGAAAGATGTAACTCTGTGAGATGAATTAACAGAACACAGAGCAGTTTCTCAGAAAGCTTCTTTCCAGTTTTCAGCGGAAGATATTTCCTTTTTCACCATAGCCCACTATGGGCTTCCAAATATCCCTTTGGCAATTACACAAGAACAGCCTTAGCGAAAGGCTTCTTGAAGGGAAAGATGTAACTCTGTTAGATGAATTAACAGAACACAGAGCAGTTTCTCAGAAAGCTACTTTCCAGTTTTGAGGGGAAGATATTTCCTTTTTCACCATAGCCCTCTATGGGCTTCCAAATATCCCTTTGCGAATTCCACAAGAACAGCCTTAGCGAAAGGCTTCTTGAAGGGAAAGATGTAATTCTGTGAGATGAATTAACGGAACACAGAGCAGTTTCTCAGAAAGCTTCTTTTCACTTTTCAGCGGAAGATATTTCCTTTTTCACCATAGCCCTCTATGGGCTTCCAAATATCCCTTTGCCAATTCCACAAGAACAGCCTTAGCGAAAGGCTTCTTGAAGGGAAAGATGTAACTCTGTGAGATGAATTAACAGAACACAGAGCAGTGTCTCAGAAAGCTTCTTTCCAGTTTTCAGCGGAAGATATTTCCTTTTTCACCATAGCCTTCTATGGGCTTCCAAATATCCCTTTGCAAATTCCACAAGAACAGCCTTAGCGAAAGGCTTCTTGAAGGGAAAGATGTAACTCTGTGAGATGAATTAACAGAACACAGAGTAGTTTCTCAGAAAGCTACTTTCCAGTTTTGAGCGGAAGATATTTCCTTTTTCACCATAGCCCTCTATGGGCTTCCAAATATCCCTTTGCGAATTCCACAAGAACAGCCTTAGCGAAAGGCTTCTTGAAGGGAAAGATGTAATTCGGTGAGATGAATTAACGGAACACAGAGCAGTTTCTCAGAAAGCTTCTTTTCACTTTTCAGCGGAAGATATTTCCTTTTTCACCATAGCCCTCTATGGGCTTCCAAATATCCCTTTGCCAATTCCACAAGAACAGCCTTAGCGAAAGGCTTCTTGAAGGGAAAGATGTAACTCTGTGAGATGAATTCACAGAACACAGAGCAGTTTCTCAGAAAGCTTCTTTCCAGTTTTGACCGGAAGATATTTCCTTTTTCACCATAGCCCTCTATGGGCTTCCAAATATCCCTTTGCCAATTCCACAAGAACAGCCTTAGCGAACGGCTTCTTGAAGGGAAACATGTAACTCTGTGAGATGAATTAAGAGAACACAGAGCAGTTTCTCAGAAAGCTTCTTTCCAGTTTTGAACGGAAGGTATTTCCTTTTTCACCATAGCCCACTATGGGATTCCAAATATCCCTTTGCCAATTCCACAAGAACCGCCTTAGCGAAAGGCTTCTTGAAGGGAAAAATGTAACTCTGTGAGATGAATAAACAGAACACAGAGCAGTTTCTCAGAAAGCTTCTTTCCAGTTTTCAGCGGAAGATATTTCCTTTTTCACCATAGCCCACTATGGGCTTCCAAATATCCCTTTGCCATTTACACAAGAACAGCTTTAGCGAAAGGCTTCTTGAAGGGAAACATGTAACTCTGTGAGATGAATTCATAGAACACAGAGCAGATTCTCAGAAAGCTTCTTTCCAGTTTTGAACGGAAGATATTTCCTTTTTCACCATAGCCCTCTAAGGGCTTCCAAATATCCCTTTGCCAATTCCACAAGAACAGCCTTAGCGAAAGGCTTCTTGAAGGGAAAGATGTATCTCTGTGAGATGAATTAACGGAACACAGAGAAGTTTCTCAGAAAGCTTCTTTCCAGTTTTGAACGGAAGATATTTCCTTTTTCACCATAGCCCTCTAAGGGCTTCCAAATATCCCTTTGCCAATTCCACAAGAACAGCCTTAGCGAAAGGCTTCTTGAAGGGAAAGATGTAACTCTGTGAGATGAATTAACAGAACACAGAGCAGTTTCTCAGAAAGCTTCTTTCCAGTTTTCAGCGGAAGATATTTCCTTTTTCACCATAGCCCACTATGGGCTTCCAAATATCCCTTTGCAAATTCCACAAGAACAGCCTTAGCGAAAGGCTTCTTCAAGGGAAAGATGTAACTCTGTGAGATGAATTAACAGAACACAGAGCAGTTTCTCAGAAAGCTACTTTCCAGTTTTGAGCGGAAGATATTTCCTTTTTCACCATAGCCCTCTATGGGCTTCCAAATATCCCTTTGCGAATTCCACAAGAACAGCCTTAGCGAAAGGCTTCTTGAAGGGAAAGATGTAATTCTGTGAGATGAATTAACGGAACACAAAGCAGTTTCTCAGAAAGCTTCTTTCCAGTTTTCAGCGGAAGATATTTCCTTTTTCACCATAGCCCTCTATGGGCTTCCAAATATCCCTTTGCGAATTCCACAAGAACAGCCTTAACGAAAGGCTTCTTGAAGGGAAAGATGTAATTCTGTGAGATGAATAAACGGAACACAGAGCAGTTTCTCAGAAAGCTTCTTTTCACTTTTCAGCGGAAGATATTTCCTTTTTCACCATAGCCCTCTATGGGCTTCCAAATATCCCTTTGCCAATTCCACAAGAACAGCCTTAGCGAAAGGCTTCTTGAAGGGAAAGATGTAACTCTGTGAGATGAATTCACAGAACACAGAGGAGTTTCTCAGAAAGCTTCTTTCCAGTTTTGACTGGAAGATATTTCCTTTTTCACCATAGCCCTCTATGGGCTTCCAAATATCCCTTTGCCAATTCCACAAGAACAGCCTTAGCGAAAGGCTTCTTGAAGGGAAACATGTATCTCTGTGAGATGAATTAAGAGAACACAGAGCAGTTTCTCAGAAAGCTTCTTTCCAGTTATGAATGGAAGATATTTCCTTTTTCACCATAGCCCTCTATGGGCTTCCAAATATCCCTTTGCCAATTCCACAAGAACCGCCTTAGCGAAACGCTTCTTGAAGGGAAAAATGTAAGTCTGTGAGATGAATTAACAGAACCCAGAGGAGTTTCTCAGAAAGCTTCTTTCCAGTTTTGAACGGAAGATATTTCCTTTTTCACCATAGCCCTCTATGGGCTTCCAAATATCCCTTTGCCAATTCCACAAGAACAGCCTTAGCGAAAGGCTTCTTGAAGGGAAAGATGTAACTCTGTGAGATGAATTAACAGAACACAGAGCAGTTTCTCAGAAAGCTTCTTTCCAGTTTTCAGCGGAAGATATTTCCTTTTTCACCATAGCCCACTATGGGCTTCCAAATATCCCTTTGCCAATTACACAAGAACAGCTTTAGCGAAAGGCTTCTTGAAGGGAAACATGTAACTCTGTGAGATGAATTCATAGAACACAGAGCAGATTCTCAGAAAGCTTCTTTCCAGTTTTGAACGGAAGATATTTCCTTTTTAACCATAGCCCTCTAAGGGCTTCCAAATATCCCTTTGCCAATTCCACAAGAACAGCCTTAGCGAAAGGCTTCTTGAAGGGAAAGATGTAACTCTGTGAGATGAATTAACAGAACACAGAGCAGTTTCTCAGAAAGCTTCTTTCCAGTTTTCAGCGGAAGATATTTCCTTTTTCACCATAGCCTTCTATGGCCTTCCAAATATCCCTTTGCAAATTCCACAAGAACAGCCTTAGCGAAAGGCTTCTTGAAGGGAAAGATGTAACTCTGTTAGATGAATTAACAGAACACAGAGCAGTTTCTCAGAAAGCTACTTTCCAGTTTTGAGGGGAAGATATTTCCTTTTTCACCATAGCCCTCTATGGGCTTCCAAATATCCCTTTGCGAATTCCACAAGAACAGCCTTAGCGAAAGGCTTCTTGAAGGGAAAGATGTAATTCTGTGAGATGAATTAACGGAACACAGAGCAGTTTCTCAGAAAGCTTCTTTTCACTTTTCAGCGGAAGATATTTCCTTTTTCACCATAGCCCTCTATGGGCTTCCAAATATCCCTTTGCCAATTCCACAAGAACAGCCTTAGCGAAAGGCTTCTTGAAGGGAAAGATGTAACTCTGTGAGATGAATTAACAGAACACAGAGCAGTTTCTCAGAAAGCTTCTTTCCAGTTTTCAGCGGAAGATATTTCCTTTTTCACCATAGCCTTCTATGGGCTTCCAAATATCCCTTTGCAAATTCCACAAGAACAGCCTTAGCGAAAGGCTTCTTGAAGGGAAAGATGTAACTCTGTGAGATGAATTAACAGAACACAGAGCAGTTTCTCAGAAAGCTACTTTCCACTTTTGAGGGGAAGATATTTCCTTTTTCACCATAGCCCTCTATGGGCTTCCAAATATCCCTTTGCGAATTCCACAAGAACAGCCTTAGCGAAAGGCTTCTTGAAGGGAAAGATGTAACTCTGTGAGATGAATTCACAGAACACAGAGGAGTTTCTCAGAAAGCTTCTTTCCAGTTTTGACTGGAAGATATTTCCTTTTTCACCATAGCCCTCTATGGGCTTCCAAATATCCCTTTGCCAATTCCACAAGAACAGCCTTAGCGAAAGGCTTCTTGAAGGGAAACATGTAACTCTGTGAGATGAATTAAGAGAACACAGAGCAGTTTCTCAGAAAGCTTCTTTCCAGTTATGAATGGAAGATATTTCCTTTTTCACCATAGCCCTCTATGGGCTTCCAAATATCCCTTTGCCAATTCCACAAGAACCGCCTTAGCGAAACGCTTCTTGAAGGGAAAAATGTAAGTCTGCGAGATGAATTAACAGAACCCAGAGGAGTTTCTCAGAAAGCTTCTTTCCAGTTTTGAACGGAAGATATTTCCTTTTTCATCATAGCCCTCTATGAGCTTCCAAATATCCCTTTGCCAATTCCACAAGAACAGCCTTAGCGAACGGCTTCTTGAGGGGAAACATGTAACTCTGTGAGATGAATTAAGAGAACACAGAGCAGTTTCTCAGAAAGCTTCTTTCCAGTTTTGAACGGAAGGTATTTCCTTTTTCACCATAGCCCACTATGGGATTCCAAATATCCCTTTGCCAATTCCACAAGAACCGCCTTAGCGAAAGGCTTCTTGAAGGGAAAAATGTAACTCTGTGAGATGAATTAACAGAACACAGAGGAGTTTCTCAGAAAGCTTCTTTCCAGTTTTGAACGGAAGATATTTCCTTTTTCACCATAGCCCTCTATGGGCTTCCAAATATCCCTTTGCCAATTCCACAAGAACAGCCTTAGCGAAAGGCTTCTTGAAGGGAAAGATGTAACTCTGTGAGATGAATTAACAGAACACAGAGCAGTTTCTCAGAAAGCTTCTTTCCAGTTTTCAGCGGAAGATATTTCCTTTTTCACCATAGCCCACTATGGGCTTCCAAATATCCCTTTGCCAATTACACAAGAACAGCTTTAGCGAAAGGCTTCTTGAAGGGAAACATGTAACTCTGTGAGATGAATTCATAGAACACAGAGCAGATTCTCAGAAAGCTTCTTTCCAGTTTTGAACGGAAGATATTTCCTTTTTAACCATAGCCCTCTAAGGGCTTCCAAATATCCCTTTGCCAATTCCACAAGAACAGCCTTAGCGAAAGGCTTCTTGAAGGGAAAGATGTAACTCTGTGAGATGAATTAACAGAACACAGAGCAGTTTCTGAGAAAGCTTCTTTCCAGTTTTCAGCGGAAGATATTTCCTTTTTCACCATAGCCTTCTATGGGCTTCCAAATATCCCTTTGCAAATTCCACAAGAACAGCCTTAGCGAAAGGCTTCTTGAAGGGAAAGATGTAACTCTGTGAGATGAAGTAACAGAACACAGAGCAGTTTCTCAGAAAGCTACTTTCCAGTTTTGAGGGGAAGATATTTCCTTTTTCACCATAGCCCTCTATGGGCTTCCAAATATCCCTTTGCGAATTCCACAAGAACAGCCTTAGCGAAAGGCTTCTTGAAGGGAAAGATGTAATTCTGTGAGATGAATTAACGGAACACAGAGCAGTTTCTCAGAAAGCTTCTTTTCACTTTTCAGCGGAAGATATTTCCTTTTTCACCATAGCCCTCTATGGGCTTCCAAATATCCCTTTGCCAATTCCACAAGAACAGCCTTAGCGAAAGGCTTCTTGAAGGGAAAGATGTAACTCTGTGAGATGAATTAACAGAACACAGAGCAGTTTCTCAGAAAGCTTCTTTCCAGTTTTCAGCGGAAGATATTTCCTTTTTCACCATAGCCTTCTATGGGCTTCCAAATATCCCTTTGCAAATTCCACAAGAACAGCCTTAGCGAAAGGCTTCTTGAAGGGAAAGATGTAACTCTGTGAGATGAATTAACAGAACACAGAGCAGTTTCTCAGAAAGCTACTTTCCACTTTTGAGGGGAAGATATTTCCTTTTTCACCCTAGCCCTCTATGGGCTTCCAAATATCCCTTTGCGAATTCCACAAGAACAGCCTTAGCGAAAGGCTTCTTGAAGGGAAAGATGTAATTCTGTGAGATGAATTAACGGAACACAGAGCAGTTTCTCAGAAAGCTTCTTTTCACTTTTCAGCGGAAGATATTTCCTTTTTCACCATAGCCCTCTATGGGCTTCCAAATATCCCTTTGCCAATTCCACAAGAACAGCCTTAGCGAAAGGCTTCTTGAAGGGAAAGATGTAATTCTGTGAGATGAATTAACGGAACACAGAGCAGTTTCTCAGAAAGCTTCTTTTCACTTTTCAGCGAAAGATATTTCCTTTTTCACCATAGCCCTCTATGGGCTTCCAAATATCCCTTTGCCAATTCCACAAGAACAGCCTTAGCGAAAGGCTTCTTGAAGGGAAAGATGTAACTCTGTGAGATGAATTAACAGAACACAGAGCAGTTTCTCAGAAAGCTTCTTTCCAGTTTTCAGCGGAAGATATTTCCTTTTTCACCATAGCCTTCTATGGGCTTCCAAATATCCCTTTGCAAATTCCACAAGAACAGCCTTAGCGAAAGGCGTCTTGAAGGGAAAGATGTAACTCTGTGAGATGAATTAACAGAACACAGAGCAGTTTCTCAGAAAGCTACTTTCCACTTTTGAGGGGAAGATATTTCCTTTTTCACCATAGCCCTCTATGGGCTTCCAAATATCCCTTTGCCAATTACACAAGAACAGCTTTAGCGAAAGGCTTCTTGAAGGGAAACATGTAACTCTGTGAAATGAATTCATAGAACACAGAGCAGATTCTCAGAAAGCTTCTTTCCAGTTTTGAACGGAAGATATTTCCTTTTTAACCATAGCCCTCTAAGGGCTTCCAAATATCCCTTTGCCAATTCCACAAGAACAGCCTTAGCGAAAGGCTTCTTGAAGGGAAAGATGTAACTCTGTGAGATGAATTAACAGAACACAGAGCAGTTTCTCAGAAAGCTTCTTTCCAGTTTTCAGCGGAAGATATTTCCTTTTTCACCATAGCCTTCTATGGGCTTCCAAATATCCCTTTGCAAATTCCACAAGAACAGCCTTAGCGAAAGGCTTCTTGAAGGGAAAGATGTAACTCTGTGAGATGAATTAACAGAACACAGAGCAGTTTCTCAGAAAGCTACTTTCCAGTTTTGAGCGGAAGATATTTCCTTTTTCACCATAGCCCTCTATGGGCTTCCAAATATCCCTTTGCGAATTCCACAAGAACAGCCTTAGCGAAAGGCTTCTTGAAGGGAAAGATGTAATTCTGTGAGATGAATTAACGGAACACAGAGCAGTTTCTCAGAACGCTTCTTTCCAGTTTTGACCGGAAGATATTTCCTTTTTCACCATAGCCCTCTATGGGCTTCCAAATATCCCTTTGCCAATTCCACAAGAACAGCCTTAGCGAACGGCTTCTTGAAGGGAAACATGTAACTCTGTGAGATGAATTAAGAGAACACAGAGCAGTTTCTCAGAAAGCTTCTTTCCAGTTTTGAACGGAAGGTATTTCCTTTTTCACCATAGCCCTCTAGGGGCTTCCAAATATCCCTTTGCCAATTCCACAAGAACAGCCTTAGCGAAAGGCTTCTTGAAGGGAAAGATGTAACTCTGTGAGATGAATTAACAGAACACAGAGCAGTTTCTCAGAAAGCTTCTTTCCAGTTTTCAGCGGAAGATATTTCCTTTTTCACCATAGCCCACTATGGGCTTCCAAATATCCCTTTGGCAATTACACAAGAACAGCTTTAGCGAAAGGCTTCTTGAAGGGAAACATGTAACTCTGTGAGATGAATTCATAGAACACAGAGCAGATTCTCAGAAAGCTTCTTTCCAGTTTTGAACGGATGATATTTCCTTTTTAACCATAGCCCTCTAAGGGCTTCCAAATATCCCTTTACCAATTCCACAAGAACAGCCTTAGCGAAAGGCTTCTTGAAGGGAAAGATGTATCTCTGTGAGATGAATTAACGGAACACAGAGAAGTTTCTCAGAAAGCTTCTTTCCAGTTTTGAACGGAAGATATTTCCTGTTTCACCATAGCCCTCTATGGGCTTCCAAATATCCCTTTGCCAATTCCACAAGAACAGAATTAGCGAAAGGCTTCTTGAAGGGAAAGATGTAACTCTGTGAGATGAATTAACAGAACACAGAGCAGTTTCTCCGAAAGCTACTTTCCAGTTTTGAGCGGAAGATATTTCCTTTTTCACCATAGGCCTCTATGGGCTTCCAAATATCCCTTTGCGAATTCCACAAGAACAGCCTTAGCGAAAGGCTTCTTGAAGGGAAAGATGTAATTCTGTGAGATGAATTAACGGAACACAGAGCAGTTTCTCAGAAAGCTTCTTTTAACTTTTCAGCGGAAGATATTTCCTTTTTCACCATAGCCCTCTATGAGCTTCCAAATATCAATTTGCCAATTCCACAAGAACAGCCTTAGCGAACGGCTTCTTGAAGGGTAACATGTAACTCTGTGAGATGAATTAAGAGAACACAGGGGAGTTTCTCAGAAAGCTTCTTTCCAATTTTGAACGGAAGATATTTCCTTTTTCACCATAGCCCTCTATGGGATTCCAAATATCCCTTTGCCAATTCCACAAGAACCGCCTTAGCAAAAGGCTTCTTGAAGGGAAAAATGTAACTCTGTGAGATGAATTAGCAGAACACAGAGGAGATTCTCAGAAAGCTTCTTTCCAGTTTTGAACGGATGATATTTCCTTTTTCACCATAGCCCTCTATGGGCTTCCAAATATCCCTTTGCCAATTCCACAAGAACAGCCTTAGCGAAAGGCTTCTTGAAGGGAAAGATGTAACTCTGTGAGATGAATTCACAGAACACAGAGCAGTTTCTCAGAAAGCTTCTTTCCAGTTTTCAGCGGAAGATATTTCCTTTTTCACCATAGCCTTCTATGGGCTTCCAAATATCCCTTTGCAAATTCCACAAGAACAGCCTTAGCGAAAGGCTTCTTGAAGGGAAAGATGTAACTCTGTGAGATGAATTAACAGAAAACAGAGCAGTTTCTCAGAAAGCTACTTTCCAGTTTTGAGCGGAAGATATTTCCTTTTTCACCATAGCCCTCTATGGGCTTCCAAATATCCCTTTGCGAGTTCCACTAGAACAGCCTTAGCGAAAGGCTTCTTGAAGGGAAAGATGTAATTCTGTGAGATGAATTAACGGAACACAGAGCAGTTTCTCAGAAAGCTTCTTTCCAGTTTTCAGCGGAAGATATTTCCTTTTTCACCATAGAATTCTATGGGCTTCCAAATATCCCTTTGCAAATTCCACAAGAACAGCCTTAGCGAAAGGCTTCTTGAAGGGAAAGATGTAACTCTGTGAGATGAATTAACAGAACACAGAGCAGTTTCTCAGAAAGCTACTTTCCAGTTTTGAGCGGAAGATATTTCCTTTTTCACCATAGCCCTCTATGGGCTTCCAAATATCCCTTTGCCAATTCCACAAGAACAGCCTTAGCGAAAGGCTTCTTGAAGGGAAAGATGTAATTCTGTGAGATGAATTCACGGAACACAGAGCAGTTTCTCAGAAAGCTACTTTTCACTTTTCAGCGGAAGATATTTCCTTTTTCACCATAGCCCTCTATGGGCTTCCAAATATCCCTTTGCCAATTCCACAAGAACAGCCTTAGCGAAAGGCTTCTTGAAGGGAAAGATGTAACTCTGTGAGATGAATTCACAGAACACAGAGCAGTTTCTCAGAAAGCTTCTTTCCAGTTTTGACTGGAAGATATTTCCTTTTTCACCATAGCCCTCTATGGGCTTCCAAATATCCCTTTGCCAATTCCACAAGAACAGCCTTAGCGAAAGGCTTCTTGAAGGGAAAGATGTAATTCTGTGAGATGAATTAACGGAACACAGAGCAGTTTCTCAGAAAGCTTCTTTTCACTTTTCAGCGGAAGATATTTCCTTTTTCACCATAGCCCTCTATGGGCTTCCAAATATCCCTTTGCCAATTCCACAAGAACAGCCTTAGCGAAAGGCTTCTTGAAGGGAAAGATGTAACTCTGTGAGATGAATTCACAGAACACAGAGGAGTTTCTCAGAAAGCTTCTTTCCAGTTTTGACTGGAAGATATTTCCTTTTTCACCATAGCCCTCTATGGGCTTCCAAATATCCCTTTGCCAATTCCACAAGAACAGCCTTAGCGAAAGGCTTCTTGAAGGGAAACATGTAACTCTGTGAGATGAATTAAGAGAACACAGAGCAGTTTCTCAGAAAGCTTATTTCCAGTTATGAATGGAAGATATTTCCTTTTTCACCATAGCCCTCTATGGGCTTCCAAATATCCCTTTGCCAATTCCACAAGAACCGCCTTAGCGAAAGGCTTCTTGACGGGAAAAATGTAAGTCTGTGAGATGAATTAACAGAACACAGAGGAGTTTCTCAGAAAGCTTCTTTCCAGTTTTGAACGGAAGATATTTCCTTTTTCATCATAGCCCTCTATGAGCTTCCAAATATCCCTTTGCCAATTCCACAAGAACAGCCTTAGCGAACGGCTTCTTGAAGGGAAACATGTAACTCTGTGAGATGAATTAAGAGAACACAGAGCAGTTTCTCAGAAAGCTTCTTTCCAGTTTTGAACGGAAGGTATTTCCTTTTTCACCATAGCCCACTATGGGATTCCAAATATCCCTTTGCCAATTCCACAAGAACCGCCTTAGCGAAAGGCTTCTTGAAGGGAAAAATGTAACTCTGTGAGATGAATTAACAGAACACAGAGGAGTTTCTCAGAAAGCTTCTTTCCAGTTTTGAACGGAAGATATTTCCTTTTTCACCATAGCCCTCTATGGGCTTCCAAATATCCCTTTGCCAATTCCACAAGAACAGCCTTAGCGAAAGGCGTCTTGAAGGGAATGATGTAACTCTGTGAGATGAATTAACAGAACACAGAGCAGTTTCTCAGAAAGCTTCTTTCCAGTTTTCAGCGGAAGATATTTCCTTTTTCACCATAGCCCACTATGGGCTTCCAAATATCCCTTTGCCAATTACACAAGAACAGCTTTAGCGAAAGGCTTCTTGAAGGGAAACATGTAACTCTGTGAGATGAATTCATAGAACACAGAGCAGATTCTCAGAAAGCTTCTTTCCAGTTTTGAACGGAAGATATTTCCTTTTTAACCATAGCCCTCTAAGGGCTTCTAAATATCCCTTTGCCAATTCCACAAGAACAGCCTTAGCGAAAGGCTTCTTGAAGGGAAAGATGTAACTCTGTGAGATGAATTAACAGAACACAGAGCAGTTTCTCAGAAAGCTTCTTTCCAGTTTTCAGCGGAAGATATTTCCTTTTTCACCATAGCCTTCTATGGGCTTCCAAATATCCCTTTGCAAATTCCACAAGAACAGCCTTAGCGAAAGGCTTCTTGAAGGGAAAGATGTAACTCTGTGAGATGAATTAACGGAACACAGAGCAGTTTCTCAGAAAGCTACTTTCCAGTTTTGAGGGGAAGATATTTCCTTTTTCACCATAGCCCTCTATGGGCTTCCAAATATCCCTTTGCGAATTCCACAAGAACAGCCTTAGCGAAAGGCTTCTTGAAGGGAAAGATGTAATTCTGTGAGATGAATTAACGGAACACAGAGCAGTTTCTCAGAAAGCTTCTTTTCACTTTTCAGCGGAAGATATTTCTTTTTTCACCATAGCCCTCTATGGGCTTCCAAATATCCCTTTGCCAATTCCACAAGAACAGCCTTAGCGAAAGGCTTCTTGAAGGGAAAGATGTAATTCTGTGAGATGAATTAACGGAACACAGAGCAGTTTCTCAGAAAGCTTCTTTTCACTTTTCAGCGGAAGATATTTCTTTTTTCACCATAGCCCTCTATGGGCTTCCAAATATCCCTTTGCCAATTCCACAAGAACAGCCTTAGCGAAAGGCTTCTTGAAGGGAAAGATGTAACTCTGTGAGATGAATTCACAGAACACAGAGCAGTTTCTCAGAAAGCTTCTTTCCAGTTTTGACCGGAAGATATTTCCTTTTTCACCATAGCCCTCTATGGGCTTCCAAATATCCCTTTGCCAATTCCACAAGAACAGCCTTAGCGAACGGCTTCTTGAAGGGAAACATGTAACTCTGTGAGATGAATTAAGAGAACACAGAGCAGTTTCTCAGAAAGCTTCTTTCCAGTTTTGAACGGAAGGTATTTCCTTTTTCACCATAGCCCTCTAGGGGCTTCCAAATATCCCTTTGCCAATTCCACAAGAACAGCCTTAGCGAAAGGCTTCTTGAAGGGAAAGATGTAACTCTGTGAGATGAATTAACAGAACACAGAGCAGTTTCTCAGAAAGCTTCTTTCCAGTTTTCAGCGGAAGATATTTCCTTTTTCACCATAGCCCACTATGGGCTTCCAAATATCCCTTTGGCAATTACACAAGAACAGCTTTAGCGAAAGGCTTCTTGAAGGGAAACATGTAACTCTGTGAGATGAATTCATAGAACACAGAGCAGATTCTCAGAAAGCTTCTTTCCAGTTTTGAACGGATAATATTTCCTTTTTAACCATAGCCCTCTAAGGGCTTCCAAATATCCCTTTGCCAATTCCACAAGAACAGCCTTAGCGAAAGGCTTCTTGAAGGGAAAGATGTATCTCTGTGAGATGAATTAACGGAACACAGAGAAGTTTCTCAGAAAGCTTCTTTCCAGTTTTGAAGGGAAGATATTTCCTGTTTCACCATAGCCCTCTATGGGCTTCCAAATATCCCTTTGCCAATTCCACAAGAACAGAATTAGCGAAAGGCTTCTTGAAGGGAAAGATGTAACTCCGTGAGATGAATTAACAGAACACAGAGCAGGTTCTCCGAAAGCTACTTTCCAGTTTTGAGCGGAAGATATTTCCTTTTTCACCATAGGCCTCCATGGGCTTCCAAATATCCCTTTGCGAATTCCACAAGAACAGCCTTAGCGAAAGGCTTCTTGAAGGGAAAGATGTAATTCTGTGAGATGAATTAACGGAACACAGAGCAGTTTCTCAGAAAGCTTCTTTTAACTTTTCAGCGGAAGATATTTCCTTTTTCACCATAGCCCTCTATGAGCTTCCAAATATCCCTTTGCCAATTCCACAAGAACAGCCTTAGCGAACGGCTTCTTGAAGGGTAACATGTAACTCTGTGAGATGAATTAAGAGAACACAGGGGAGTTTCTCAGAAAGCTTCTTTCCAATTTTGAACGGAAGATATTTCCTTTTTCACCATAGCCCTCTATGGGATTCCAAATATACCTTTGCCAATTCCACAAGAACCGCCTTAGCAAAAGGCTTCTTGAAGGGAAAAATTTAACTCTGTGAGATGAATTAGCAGAACACAGAGGAGATTCTCAGAAAGCTTCTTTCCAGTTTTGAACGGATGATATTTCCTTTTCCACCATAGCCCTCTATGGGCTTCCAAATATCCCTTTGCCAATTCCACAAGAACAGCCTTAGCGAAAGGCTTCTTGAAGGGAAAGATGTAACTCTGTGAGATGAATTAACAGAACACAGAGCAGTTTCTCAGAAAGCTTCTTTCCTGTTTTCAGCGGAAGATATTTCCTTTTTCACCATAGCCTTCTATGGGCTTCCAAATATCCCTTTGCAAATTCCACAAGAACAGCCTTAGCGAAAGGCTTCTTGAAGGGAAAGATGTAACTCTGTGAGATGAATTCACAGAACACAGAGCAGTTTCTCAGAAAGCTACTTTCCAGTTTTGAGCGGAAGATATTTCCTTTTTCACCATAGCCCTCTATGGGCTTCCAAATATCCCTTTGCGAATTCCACAAGAACAGCCTTAGCGAAAGGCTTCTTGAAGGGAAAGATGTAATTCTGTGAGATGAATTAACAGAACACAGAGCAGTTTCTCAGAAAGCTTCTTTCCAGTTTTCAGCGGAAGATATTTCCTTTTTCACCATAGCCTTCTATGGGCTTCCAAATATCCCTTTGCAAATTCCACAAGAACAGCCTTAGCGAAAGGCTTCTTGAAGGGAAAGATGTAACTCTGTGAGATGAATTAACAGAACACAGAGCAGTTTCTCAGAAAGCTACTTTCCAGTTTTGAGCGGAAGATATTTCCTTTTTCACCATAGCCCTCTATGGGCTTCCAAATATCCCTTTGCGAATTCCACAAGAACAGCCTTAGCGAAAGGCTTCTTGAAGGGAAAGATGTAATTCTGTGAGATGAATTCACGGAACACAGAGCAGTTTCTCAGAAAGCTACTTTTCACTTTTCAGCGGAAGATATTTCCTTTTTCACCATAGCCCTCTATGGGCTTCCAAATATCCCTTTGCCAATTCCACAAGAACAGACTTAGCGAAAGGCTTCTTGAAGGGAAAGATGTAACTCTGTGAGATGAATTCACAGAACACAGAGCAGTTTCTCAGAAAGCTTCTTTCCAGTTTTGACTGGAAGATATTTCCTTTTTCACCATAGCCCTCTATGGGCTTCCAAATATCCCTTTGCCAATTCCACAAGAACAGCCTTAGCGAAAGGCTTCTTGAAGGGAAACATGTAACTCTGTGAGATGAATTAAGAGAACACAGAACAGTTTCTCAGAAAGCTTCTTTCCAGTTATGAATGGAAGATATTTCCTTTTTCACCATAGCCCTCTATGGGCTTCCAAATATCCCTTTGCCAATTCCACAAGAACCGCCTTAGCGAAAGGCTTCTTGAAGGGAAAAATGTAAGTCTGTGAGATGAATTAACAGAACACAGAGGAGTTTTTCAGAAAGCTTCTTTCCAGTTTTGAACGGAAGATATTTCCTTTTTCATCATAGCCCTCTATGAGCTTCCAAATATCCCTTTGCCAATTCCACAAGAACAGCCTTAGCGAACGGCTTCTTGAAGGGAAACATGTAACTCTGTGAGATGAATTAAGAGAACACAGAGCAGTTTCTCAGAAAGCTTCTTTCCAGTTTTGAACGGAAGCTATTTCCTTTTTCACCATAGCCCACTATGGGATTCCAAATATCCCTTTGCCAATTCCACAAGAACCGCCTTAGCGAAAGGCTTCTTGAAGGGAAAAATGTAACTCTGTGAGATTAATTAACAGAACACAGAGGAGTTTCTCAGAAAGCTTCTTTCCAGTTTTGAACGGAAGATATTTCCTTTTTCACCGTAGCCCTCTATGGGCTTCCAAATATCCCTTTGCCAATTCCACAAGAACAGCCTTAGCGAAAGGCTTCTTGAAGGGAAAGATGTAACTCTGTGAGATGAATTAACAGAACACAGAGCAGTTTCTCAGAAAGCTTCTTTCCAGTTTTCAGCGGAAGATATTTCCTTTTTAACCATAGCCCACTATGGGCTTCCTAATATCCCTTTGCCAATTACACAAGAACAGCTTTAGCGAAAGGCTTCTTGAAGGGAAACATGTAACTCTGTGAGATGAATTCATAGAACACAGAGCAGATTCTCAGAAAGCTTCTTTCCAGTTTTGAACGGAAGATATTTCCTTTTTAACCATAGCCCTCTAAGGGCTTCCAAATATCCCTTTGCCAATTCCACAAGAACAGCCTTAGCGAAAGGCTTCTTGAAGGGAAAGATGTATCTCTGTGAGATGAATTAACGGAACACAGAGAAGTTTCTCAGAAAGCTTCTTTCCAGTTTTGAACGGAAGATATTTCCTGTTTCACCATAGCCCTCTATGGGCTTCCAAATATCCCTTTGCCAATTCCACAAGAACAGAATTAGCGAAAGGCTTCTTGAAGGGAAAGATGTAACTCTGTGAGATGAATTAACAGAACACAGAGCAGTTTCTCAGAAAGCTTCTTTCCAGTTATGAATGGAAGATATTTCCTTTTTCACCATAGCCCTCTATGGGCTTCCAAATATCCCTTTGCCAATTCCACAAGAACCGCCTTAGCGAAAGGCTTCTTGAAGGGAAAAATGTAAGTCTGTGAGATGAATTCACAGAACACAGAGGAGTTTCTCAGAAAGCTTCTTTCCAGTTTTGAACGGAAGGTATTTCCTTTTTCACCATAGCCCACTATGGGATTCCAAATATCCCTTTGCCAATTCCACAAGAACCGCCTTAGCGAAAGGCTTCTTGAAGGGAAAAATGTAACTCTGTGAGATGAATTAACAGAACACAGAGGAGTTTCTCAGAAAGCTTCTTTCCAGTTTTGAACGGAAGATATTTCCTCTTTCACCATAGACCTCTAAGGGCTTCCAAATATCCCTTTGCCAATTCCACAAGAACAGCCTTAGCGAAAGGCTT
Organism: Chlorocebus sabaeus; assembly: GCF_047675955.1. Classification (NCBI taxonomy): domain Eukaryota; kingdom Metazoa; phylum Chordata; class Mammalia; order Primates; family Cercopithecidae; genus Chlorocebus; species Chlorocebus sabaeus. The sequence continues at coordinate 236,482 of NW_027327881.1, read as the reverse complement.
CTTGAAGGGAAAGATGTAACTCTGTGAGATGAATTAACAGAACACAGAGCAGTTTCTCAGAAAGCTTCTTTCCAGTTTTCAGCGGAAGATATTTCCTTTTTCACCATAGCCCACTAAGGGCTTCCAAATATCCCTTTGCCAATTACACAAGAACAGCTTTAGCGAAAGGCTTCTTGAAGGGAAACATGTAACTCTGTGAGATGAATTCATAGAACACAGAGCAGATTCTCAGAAAGCTTCTTTCCAGTTTTGAACGGAAGATATTTCCTGTTTCACCATAGCCCTCTATGGGCTTCCAAATATCCCTTTGCCAATTCCACAAGAACAGAATTAGCGAAAGGCTTCTTGAAGGGAAAGATGTAACTCTGTGAGATGAATTAACAGAACACAGAGCAGTTTCTCCGAAAGCTACTTTCCAGTTTTGAGCGGAAGATATTTCCTTTTTCACCATAGGCCTCTATGGGCTTCCAAATATCCCTTTGCGAATTCCACAAGAACAGCCTTAGCGAAAGGCTTCTTGAAGGGAAAGATGTAATTCTGTGAGATGAATTAACGGAACACAGAGCAGTTTCTCAGAAAGCTTCTTTTAACTTTTCAGCGGAAGATATTTCCTTTTTCACCATAGCCCTCTATGAGCTTCCAAATATCCCTTTGCCAATTCCACAAGAACAGCCTTAGCGAACGGCTTCTTGAAGGGTAACATGTAACTCTGTGAGATGAATTAAGAGAACACAGGGGAGTTTCTCAGAAAGCTTCTTTCCAGTTTTGAACGGAAGATATTTCCTTTTTCACCATAGCCCTCTATGGGATTCCAAATATCCCTGTGCCATTTCCACAAGAACCGCCTTAGCAAAAGGCTTCTTGAAGGGAAAAATGTAACTCTGTGAGATGAATTAGCAGAACACAGAGGAGATTCTCAGAAAGCTTCTTTCCAGTTTTGAACGGATGATATTTCCTTTTTCACCATAGCCCTCTATGGGCTTCCAAATATCCCTTTGCCAATTCCACAAGAACAGCCTTAGCGAAAGGCTTCTTGAAGGGAAAGATGTAACTCTGTGAGATGAATTAACAGAACACAGAGCAGTTTCTCAGAAAGCTTCTTTCCAGTTTTGAACGGAAGATATTTCCTTTTTCACCATAGCCTTCTATGGGCTTCCAAATATCCCTTTGCAAATTCCACAAGAACAGCCTTAGCGAAAGGCTTCTTGAAGGGAAAGATGTAACTCTGTGAGATGAATTAACAGAACACAGAGCAGTTTCTCAGAAAGCTACTTTCCAGTTTTGAGCGGAAGATATTTCCTTTTTCACCACAGCCCTCTATGGGCTTCCAAATATCCCTTTGCGAATTCCACAAGAACAGCCTTAGCGAAAGGCTTCTTGAAGGGAAAGATGTAATTCTCTGAGATGAATTAACGGAACACAGAGCAGTTTCTCAGAAAGCTTCTTTCCAGTTTTCAGCGGAAGATATTTCCTTTTTCACCATAGCCTTCTATGGGCTTCCAAATATCCCTTTGCAAATTCCACAAGAACAGCCTTAGCGAAAGGCTTCTTGAAGGGAAAGATGTAACTCTGTGAGATGAACTAACAGAACACAGAGCAGTTTCTCAGAAAGCTACTTTCCAGTTTTGAGCGGAAGATATTTCCTTTTTCACCATAGCCCTCTATGGGCTTCCAAATATCCCTTTGCGAATTCCACAAGAACAGCCTTAGAGAAAGGCTTCTTGAAGGGAAAGATGTAATTCTGTGAGATGAATTCACGGAACACAGACCAGTTTCTCAGAAAGCTACTTTTCACTTTTCAGCGGAAGATATTTCCTTTTTCACCATAGCCCTCTATGGGCTTCCAAATATCCCTTTGCCAATTCCACAAGAACAGCCTTAGCGAAAGGCTTCTTGAAGGGAAAGATGTAACTCTGTGAGATGAATTCACAGAACACAGAGCAGTTTCTCAGAAAGCTTCTTTCCAGTTTTGACTGGAAGATAATTCCTTTTTCACCATAGCCCTCTATGGGCTTCCAAATATCCTTTTGCCAATTCCACAAGAACAGCCTTAGCGAAAGGCTTCTTGAAGGGAAACATGTAACTCTGTGAGATGAATTAAGAGAACACAGAACAGTTTCTCAGAAAGCTTCTTTCCAGTTATGAATGGAAGATATTTCCTTTTTCACCATAGCCCTCTATGGGCTTCCAAATATCCCTTTGCCAATTCCACAAGAACAGCCTTAGCGAAAGGCTTCTTGACGGGAAACATGTAACTCTGTGAGATGAATTAAGAGAACACAGAGCAGTTCCTCAGAAAGCTTCTTTCCAGTTTTGAACGGAAGCTATTTCCTTTTTCACCGTAGCCCTCTATGGGCTTCCAAATATCCCTTTGCCAATTCCACAAGAACAGCCTTAGCGAAAGGCTTCTTGAAGGGAAAGATGTAACTCTGTGAGTTGAATTAACAGAACACAGAGCAGTTTCTCAGAAAGCTTCTTTCCAGTTTTCAGCGGAAGATATTTCCTTTTTCCCCTAGCCCACTATGGGCTTCCAAATATCCCTTTGCCAATTACACAAGAACAGCTTTAGCGAAAGGCTTCTTGAAGGGAAACATGTAACTCTTTGAGATGAATTCATACAACACAGAGCAGATTCTCAGAAAGCTTCTTTCCAGTTTTGAACGGAAGATATTTCCTTTTTAACCATAGCCCTCTAAGGGCTTCCAAATATCCCTTTGCCAATTCCACAAGAACAGCCTTAGGGAAAGGCTTCTTGAAGGGAAAGATGTATCTCTGTGAGATGAATTAACGGAACACAGAGAAGTTTCTCAGAAAGCTTCTTTCCAGTTTTGAGCGGAAGATATTTCCTGTTTCACCATAGCCCTCTATGGGCTTCCAAATATCCCTTTTCGAATTCCACAAGAACAGCCTTAGCGAAAGGCTTCTTGAAGGGAAAGATGTAACTCTGTGAGATGAATTAAAAGAACACAGAGAAGTTTCTCAGAAAGTTTCTTTCCAGTTTTGAACGCAAGATAATTCCTGTTTCACCATAGCCCTCTATGGGCTTCCAAATATCCCTTTGCCAATTCCACAAGAACAGCCTTAGCGAACGGCTTCTTGAAGGGTAACATGTAACTCTGTGAGATGAATTAAGAGAACACAGAGCAGTTTCTCAGAAAGCTTCTTTCCAGTTTTGAACGGAAGATATTTCCTTTTTCACCATAGCCCTCTATGGGATTCCAAATATCCCTTTGCCAATTCCACAAGAACCGCCTTAGCGAAAGGCTTCTTGAAGGGAAAAGTGTAACCCTGTGAGATGAATTAACAGAACACAGAGCAGTTTCTCAGAAAGCTTCTTTCCAGTTTTCAGCGGAAGATATTTCCTTTTTCACCGTAGCCTTCTATGGGCTTCCAAATATCCCTTTGCAAATTCCACAAGAACAGCCTTAGCGAAAGGCTTCTTGAAGGGAAAGATGTAACTCTGTGAGATGAATTCACAGAACACAGAGCAGTTTCTCAGAAAGCTTCTTTCCAGTTTTGACCGGAAGATATTTCCTTTTTCACCATAGCCCTCTATGGGCTTCCAAATATCCCTTTGCCAATTCCACAAGAACAGCCTTAGCGAAAGGCTTCTTGAAGGGAAACATGTAACTCTGTGAGATGAATTAAGAGAACACAGAGCAGTTTCTCAGAAAGCTTCTTTCCAGTTATGAATGGAAGATATTTCCTTTTTCACCGTAGCCCTCTATGGGCTTCCAAATATCCCTTTGCCAATTCCACAAGAACCGCCTTAGCGAAAGGCTTCTTGAAGGGAAAAATGTAAGTCTGTGAGATGAATTCACAGAACACAGAGGAGTTTCTCAGAAAGCTTCTTTCCAGTTTTGAACGGAAGGTATTTCCTTTTTCACCATAGCCCACTATGGGATTCCAAATATCCCTTTGCCAATTCCACAAGAACCGCCTTAGCGAAAGGCTTCTTGAAGGGAAAAATGTAACTCTGTGAGATGAATTAACAGAACACAGAGGAGTTTCTCAGAAAGCTTCTTTCCAGTTTTGAACGGAAGATATTTCCTCTTTCACCATAGCCCTCTATGGGCTTCCAAATATCCCTTTGCCAATTCCACAAGAACAGCCTTAGCGAAAGGCTTCTTGAAGGGAAAGATGTAATTCTGTGAGATGAATTAACGGAACACAGAGCAGTTTCTCAGAAAGACTCTTTTCACTTTTCAGCGGAAGATATTTCCTTTTTCACCATAGCCCTCTATGGGCTTCCAAATATCCCTTTGCCAATTCCACAAGAACAGCCTTAGCGAAAGGCTTCTTGAAGGGAAAGATGTAACTCTGTGAGATGAATTCACAGAACACAGAGCAGTTTCTCAGAAAGCTTCTTTCCAGTTTTGACCGGAAGATATTTCCTTTTTCACCATAGCCCACTATGGGATTCCAAATATCCCTTTGCCAATTCCACAAGAACAGCCTTAGCGAACGGCTTCTTGAAGGGAAAGATGTAACTCTGTGAGATGAATTCACAGAACACAGAGCAGTTTCTCAGAAAGCTTCTTTCCAGTTTTGACCGGAAGATATTTCCTTTTTCACCATAGCCCTCTATGGGCTTCCAAATATCCCTTTGCCAATTCCACAAGAACAGCCTTAGCGAACGGCTTCTTGAAGGGAAAGATGTATCTCTGTGAGATGAATTAACGGAACACAGAGAAGTTTCTCAGAAAGCTTCTTTCCAGTTTTGAACGGAAGATATTTCCTGTTTCACCATAGCCCTCTATGGGCTTCCAAATATCCCTTTGCCAATTCCACAAGAACAGAATTAGCGAAAGGCTTCTTGAAGGGAAAGATGTAACTCTGTGAGATGAATTAACAGAACACAGAGCAGTTTCTCAGAAAGCTACTTTCCAGTTTTGAGCGGAAGATATTTTCTTTTTCACCATAGCCCTCTATGGGCTTCCAAATATCCCTTTTCGAATTCCACAAGAACAGCCTTAGCGAAAGGCTTCTTGAAGGGAAAGATGTAACTCTGTGAGATGAATTAAAAGAACACAGAGAAGTTTCTCAGAAAGTTTCTTTCCAGTTTTGAACGCAAGATAATTCCTGTTTCACCATAGCCCTCTATGGGCTTCCAAATATCCCTTTGCCAATTCCACAAGAACAGCCTTAGCGAACGGCTTCTTGAAGGGTAACATGTAACTCTGTGAGATGAATTAAGAGAACACAGAGCAGTTTCTCAGAAAGCTTCTTTCCAGTTTTGAACGGAAGATATTTCCTTTTTCACCATAGCCCTCTATGGGATTCCAAATATCCCTTTGCCAATTCCACAAGAACCGCCTTAGCGAAAGGCTTCTTGAAGGGAAAAGTGTAACCCTGTGAGATGAATTAACAGAACACAGAGCAGTTTCTCAGAAAGCTTCTTTCCAGTTTTCAGCGGAAGATATTTCCTTTTTCACCGTAGCCTTCTATGGGCTTCCAAATATCCCTTTGCAAATTCCACAAGAACAGCCTTAGCGAAAGGCTTCTTGAAGGGAAAGATGTAACTCTGTGAGATGAATTCACAGAACACAGAGCAGTTTCTCAGAAAGCTTCTTTCCAGTTTTGACCGGAAGATATTTCCTTTTTCACCATAGCCCTCTATGGGCTTCCAAATATCCCTTTGCCAATTCCACAAGAACAGCCTTAGCGAAAGGCTTCTTGAAGGGAAACATGTAACTCTGTGAGATGAATTAAGAGAACACAGAGCAGTTTCTCAGAAAGCTTCTTTCCAGTTATGAATGGAAGATATTTCCTTTTTCACCGTAGCCCTCTATGGGCTTCCAAATATCCCTTTGCCAATTCCACAAGAACCGCCTTAGCGAAAGGCTTCTTGAAGGGAAAAATGTAAGTCTGTGAGATGAATTCACAGAACACAGAGGAGTTTCTCAGAAAGCTTCTTTCCAGTTTTGAACGGAAGGTATTTCCTTTTTCACCATAGCCCACTATGGGATTCCAAATATCCCTTTGCCAATTCCACAAGAACCGCCTTAGCGAAAGGCTTCTTGAAGGGAAAAATGTAACTCTGTGAGATGAATTAACAGAACACAGAGGAGTTTCTCAGAAAGCTTCTTTCCAGTTTTGAACGGAAGATATTTCCTCTTTCACCATAGCCCTCTATGGGCTTCCAAATATCCCTTTGCCAATTCCACAAGAACAGCCTTAGCGAAAGGCTTCTTGAAGGGAAAGATGTAATTCTGTGAGATGAATTAACGGAACACAGAGCAGTTTCTCAGAAAGATTCTTTTCACTTTTCAGCGGAAGATATTTCCTTTTTCACCATAGCCCTCTATGGGCTTCCAAATATCCCTTTGCCAATTCCACAAGAACAGCCTTAGCGAAAGGCTTCTTGAAGGGAAAGATGTAACTCTGTGAGATGAATTCACAGAACACAGAGCAGTTTCTCAGAAAGCTTCTTTCCAGTTTTGACCGGAAGATATTTCCTTTTTCACCATAGCCCACTATGGGATTCCAAATATCCCTTTGCCAATTCCACAAGAACAGCCTTAGCGAACGGCTTCTTGAAGGGAAAGATGTAACTCTGTGAGATGAATTCACAGAACACAGAGCAGTTTCTCAGAAAGCTTCTTTCCAGTTTTGACCGGAAGATATTTCCTTTTTCACCATAGCCCTCTATGGGCTTCCAAATATCCCTTTGCCAATTCCACAAGAACAGCCTTAGCGAACGGCTTCTTGAAGGGAAACATGTAACTCTGTGAGATGAATTAAGAGAACACAGAGCAGTTTCTCAGAAAGCTTCTTTCCAGTTTTGAACGGAAGGTATTTCCTTTTTCACCATAGCCCTCTAGGGGCTTCCAAATATCCCTTTGCCAATTCCACAAGAACAGCCTTAGCGAAAGGCTTCTTGAAGGGAAAGATGTAACTCTGTGAGATGAATTAACAGAACACAGAGCAGTTTCTCAGAAAGCTTCTTTCCAGTTTTCAGCGGAAGATATTTCCTTTTTCACCATAGCCCACTATGGGCTTCCAAATATCCCTTTGGCAATTACACAAGAACAGCTTTAGCGAAAGGCTTCTTGAAGGGAAACATGTAACTCTGTGAGATGAATTCATAGAACACAGAGCAGATTCTCAGAAAGCTTCTTTCCAGTTTTGAACGGATGATATTTCCTTTTTAACCATAGCCCTCTAAGGGCTTCCAAATATCCCTTTGCCAATTCCACAAGAACAGCCTTAGCTAAAGGCTTCTTGAAGGGAAAGATGTATCTCTGTGAGATGAATTAACGGAACACAGAGAAGTTTCTCAGAAAGCTTCTTTCCAGTTTTGAACGGAAGATATTTCCTGTTTCACCATAGCCCTCTATGGGCTTCCAAATATCCCTTTGCCAATTCCACAAGAACAGAATTAGCGAAAGGCTTCTTGAAGGGAAAGATGTAACTCTGTGAGATGAATTAACAGAACACAGAGCAGTTTCTCCGAAAGCTACTTTCCAGTTTTGAAAGGAAGATATTTCCTTTTTCACCATAGGCCTCTATGGGCTTCCAAATATCCCTTTGCGAATTCCACAAGAACAGCCTTAGCGAAAGGCTTCTTGAAGGGAAAGATGTAATTCTGTGAGATGAATTAACGGAACACAGAGCAGTTTCTCAGAAAGCTTCTTTTAACTTTTCAGCGGAAGATATTTCCTTTTTCACCATAGCCCTCTATGAGCTTCCAAATATCCCTTTGCCAATTCCACAAGAACAGCCTTAGCGAACGGCTTCTTGAAGGGTAACATGTAACTCTGTGAGATGAATTAAGAGAACACAGGGGAGTTTCTCAGAAAGCTTCTTTCCAATTTTGAACGGAAGATATTTCCTTTTTCACCATAGCCCTGTATGGGATTCCAAATATCCCTTTGCCAATTCCACAAGAACCGCCTTAGCAAAAGGCTTCTTGAAGGGAAAAATGTAACTCTGTGAGATGAATTAGCAGAACACAGAGGAGATTCTCAGAAAGCTTCTTTCCAGTTTTGAACGGATGATATTTCCTTTTTCACCATAGCCCTCTATGGGCTTCCAAATATCCCTTTGCCAATTCCACAAGAACAGCCTTAGCGAAAGGCTTCTTGAAGGGAAAGATGTAACTCTGTGAGATGAATTCACAGAACACAGAGCAGTTTCTCAGAAAGCTTCTTTCCAGTTTTGACCGGAAGATATTTCCTTTTTCACCATAGCCCACTATGGGATTCCAAATATCCCTTTGCCAATTCCACAAGAACAGCCTTAGCGAACGGCTTCTTGAAGGGAAAGATGTAACTCTGTGAGATGAATTCACAGAACACAGAGCAGTTTCTCAGAAAGCTTCTTTCCAGTTTTGACCGGAAGATATTTCCTTTTTCACCATAGCCCTCTATGGGCTTCCAAATATCCCTTTGCCAATTCCACAAGAACAGCCTTAGCGAACGGCTTCTTGAAGGGAAACATGTAACTCTGTGAGATGAATTAAGAGAACACAGAGCAGTTTCTCAGAAAGCTTCTTTCCAGTTTTGAACGGAAGGTATTTCCTTTTTCACCATAGCCCTCTAGGGGCTTCCAAATATCCCTTTGCCAATTCCACAAGAACAGCCTTAGCGAAAGGCTTCTTGAAGGGAAAGATGTAACTCTGTGAGATGAATTAACAGAACACAGAGCAGTTTCTCAGAAAGCTTCTTTCCAGTTTTCAGCGGAAGATATTTCCTTTTTCACCATAGCCCACTATGGGCTTCCAAATATCCCTTTGGCAATTACACAAGAACAGCTTTAGCGAAAGGCTTCTTGAAGGGAAACATGTAACTCTGTGAGATGAATTCATAGAACACAGAGCAGATTCTCAGAAAGCTTCTTTCCAGTTTTGAACGGATGATATTTCCTTTTTAACCATAGCCCTCTAAGGGCTTCCAAATATCCCTTTGCCAATTCCACAAGAACAGCCTTAGCGAAAGGCTTCTTGAAGGGAAAGATGTATCTCTGTGAGATGAATTAACGGAACACAGAGAAGTTTCTCAGAAAGCTTCTTTCCAGTTTTGAACGGAAGATATTTCCTGTTTCACCATAGCCCTCTATGGGCTTCCAAATATCCCTTTGCCAATTCCACAAGAACAGAATTAGCGAAAGGCTTCTTGAAGGGAAAGATGTAACTCTGTGAGATGAATTAACAGAACACAGAGCAGTTTCTCCGAAAGCTACTTTCCAGTTTTGAAAGGAAGATATTTCCTTTTTCACCATAGGCCTCTATGGGCTTCCAAATATCCCTTTGCGAATTCCACAAGAACAGCCTTAGCGAAAGGCTTCTTGAAGGGAAAGATGTAATTCTGTGAGATGAATTAACGGAACACAGAGCAGTTTCTCAGAAAGCTTCTTTTAACTTTTCAGCGGAAGATATTTCCTTTTTCACCATAGCCCTCTATGAGCTTCCAAATATCCCTTTGCCAATTCCACAAGAACAGCCTTAGCGAACGGCTTCTTGAAGGGTAACATGTAACTCTGTGAGATGAATTAAGAGAACACAGGGGAGTTTCTCAGAAAGCTTCTTTCCAATTTTGAACGGAAGATATTTCCTTTTTCACCATAGCCCTGTATGGGATTCCAAATATCCCTTTGCCAATTCCACAAGAACCGCCTTAGCAAAAGGCTTCTTGAAGGGAAAAATGTAACTCTGTGAGATGAATTAGCAGAACACAGAGGAGATTCTCAGAAAGCTTCTTTCCAGTTTTGAACGGATGATATTTCCTTTTTCACCATAGCCCTCTATGGTCTTCCAAATATCCCTTTGCCAATTCCACAAGAACAGCCTTAGCGAAAGGCTTCTTGAACGGAAAGATGTAACTCTGTGAGATGAATTAACAGAACACAGAGCAGTTTCTCAGAAAGCTTCTTTCCTGTTTTCAGCGGAAGATATTTCCTTTTTCACCATAGCCTTCTATGGGCTTCCAAATATCCCTTTGCAAATTCCACAAGAACAGCCTTAGCGAAAGGCTTCTTGAAGGGAAAGATGTAACTCTGTGAGATGAATTCACAGAACACAGAGCAGTTTCTCAGAAAGCTACTTTCCAGTTTTGAGCGGAAGATATTTCCTTTTTCACCATAGCCCTCTATGGGCTTCCAAATATCCCTTTGCGAATTCCACAAGAACAGCCTTAGCGAAAGGCTTCTTGAAGGGAAAGATGTAATTCTGTGAGATGAATTAACGGAACACAGAGCAGTTTCTCAGAAAGCTTCTTTCCAGTTTTCAGCGGAAGATATTTCCTTTTTCACCATAGCCTTCTATGGGCTTCCAAATATCCCTTTGCAAATTCCACAAGAACAGCCTTAGCGAAAGGCTTCTTGAAGGGAAAGATGTAACTCTGTGAGATGAATTAACAGAACACAGAGCAGTTTCTCAGAAAGCTACTTTCCAGTTTTGAGCGGAAGATATTTCCTTTTTCACCATAGCCCTCTATGGGCTTCCAAATATCCCTTTGCGAATTCCACAAGAACAGCCTTAGCGAAAGGCTTCTTGAAGGGAAAGATGTAATTCTGTGAGATGAATTCACGGAACACAGAGCAGTTTCTCAGAAAGCTACTTTTCACTTTTCAGCGGAAGATATTTCCTTTTTCACCATAGCCCTCTATGGGCTTCCAAATATCCCTTTGCCAATTCCACAAGAACAGCCTTAGCGAAAGGCTTCTTGAAGGGAAAGATGTAACTCTGTGAGATGAATTCACAGAACACAGAGCAGTTTCTCAGAAAGCTTCTTTCCAGTTTTGACTGGAAGATATTTCCTTTTTCACCATAGCCCTCTATGGGCTTCCAAATATCCCTTTGCCAATTCCACAAGAACAGCCTTAGCGAAAGGCTTCTTGAAGGGAAACATGTAACTCTGTGAGATGAATTAAGAGAACACAGAACAGTTTCTCAGAAAGCTTCTTTCCAGTTATGAATGGAAGATATTTCCTTTTTCACCATAGCCCTCTATGGGCTTCCAAATATCCCTTTGCCAATTCCACAAGAACCGCCTTAGCGAAAGGCTTCTTGAAGGGAAAAATGTAAGTCTGTGAGATGAATTAACAGAACACAGAGGAGTTTTTCAGAAAGCTTCTTTCCAGTTTTGAACGGAAGATATTTCCTTTTTCATCATAGACGTCTATGAGCTTCCAAATATCCCTTTGCCAATTCCACAAGAACAGCCTTAGCGAACGGCTTCTTGAAGGGAAACATGTAACTCTGTGAGATGAATTAAGAGAACACAGAGCAGTTTCTCAGAAAGCTTCTTTCCAGTTTTGAACGGAAGCTATTTCCTTTTTCACCATAGCCCACTATGGGATTCCAAATATCCCTTTGCCAATTCCACAAGAACCGCCTTAGCGAAAGGCTTCTTGAAGGGAAAAATGTAACTCTGTGAGATGAATTAACAGAACACAGAGGAGTTTCTCAGAAAGCTTCTTTCCAGTTTTGAACGGAAGATATTTCCTTTTTCACCGTAGCCCTCTATGGGCTTCCAAATATCCCTTTGCCAATTCCACAAGAACAGCCTTAGCGAAAGGCTTCTTGAAGGGAAAGATGTAACTCTGTGAGATGAATTAACAGAACACAGAGCAGTTTCTCAGAAAGCTTCTTTCCAGTTTTCAGCGGAAGATATTTCCTTTTTCCCCATAGCCCACTATGGGCTTCCAAATATCCCTTTGCCAATTACACAAGAACAGCTTTAGCGAAAGGCTTCTTGAAGGGAAACATGTAACTCTGTGAGATGAATTCATAGAACACAGAGCAGATTCTCAGAAAGCTTCTTTCCAGTTTTGAATGGAAGATATTTCCTTTTTAACCATAGCCCTCTAAGGGCTTCCAAATATCCCTTTGCCAATTCCACAAGAACAGCCTTAGCGAAAGGCTTCTTGAAGGGAAAGATGTATCTCTGTGAGATGAATTAACGGAACACAGAGAAGTTTCTCAGAAAGCTTCTTTCCAGTTTTGAACGGAAGATATTTCCTGTTTCACCATAGCCCTCTATGGGCTTCCAAATATCCCTTTGCCAATTCCACAAGAACAGAATTAGCGAAAGGCTTCTTGAAGCGAAAGATGTAACTCTGTGAGATGAATTAACAGAACACAGAGCAGTTTCTCAGAAATCTTCTTTCCAGTTATGAATGGAAGATATTTCCTTTTTCACCATAGCCCTCTATGGGCTTCCAAATATCCCTTTGCCAATTCCACAAGAACCGCCTTAGCGAAAGGCTTCTTGAAGGGAAAAATGTAAGTCTGTGAGATGAATTCACGGAACACAGAGGAGTTTCTCAGAAAGCTTCTTTCCAGTTTTGAACGGAAGGTATTTCCTTTTTCACCATAGCCCACTATGGGATTCCAAATATCCCTTTGCCAATTCCACAAGAACCGCCTTAGCGAAAGGCTTCTTGAAGGGAAAAATGTAACTCTGTGAGATGAATTAACAGAACACAGAGGAGTTTCTCAGAAAGCTTCTTTCCAGTTTTGAACGGAAGATATTTCCTCTTTCACCATAGACCTCTAAGGGCTTCCAAATATCCCTTTGCCAATTCCACAAGAACAGCCTTAGCGAAAGGCTTCTTGAAGGGAAAGATGTAACTCTGTGAGATGAATTAACAGAACACAGAGCAGTTTCTCAGAAAGCTTCTTTCCAGTTTTCAGCGGAAGATATTTCCTTTTTCACCATAGCCCACTAAGGGCTTCCAAATATCCCTTTGCCAATTACACAAGAACAGCTTTAGCGAAAGGCTTCTTGAAGGGAAACATGTAACTCTGTGAGATGAATTCATAGAACACAGAGCAGATTCTCAGAAAGCTTCTTTCCAGTTTTGAACGGAAGATATTTCCTGTTTCACCATAGCCCTCTATGGGCTTCCAAATATCCCTTTGCCAATTCCACAAGAACAGAATTAGCGAAAGGCTTCTTGAAGGGAAAGATGTAACTCTGTGAGATGAATTAACAGAACACAGAGCAGTTTCTCCGAAAGCTACTTTCCAGTTTTGAGCGGAAGATATTTCCTTTTTCACCATAGCCCTCTATGGGCTTCCAAATATCCCTTTGCGAATTCCACAAGAACAGCCTTAGCGAAAGGCTTCTTGAAGGGAAAGATGTAATTCTGTGAGATGAATTAACGGAACACAGAGCAGTTTCTCAGAAAGCTTCTTTTAACTTTTCAGCGGAAGATATTTCCTTTTTCACCATAGCCCTCTATGAGCTTCCAAATATCCCTTTGCCAATTCCACAAGAACAGCCTTAGCGAACGGCTTCTTGAAGGGTAACATGTAACTCTGTGAGATGAATTAAGAGAACACAGGGGAGTTTCTCAGAAAGCTTCTTTCCAGTTTTGAACGGAAGATATTTCCTTTTTCACCATAGCCCTCTATGGGATTCCAAATATCCCTTTGCCATTTCCACAAGAACCGCCTTAGCAAAAGGCTTCTTGAAGGGAAAAATGTAACTCTGTGAGATGAATTAGCAGAACACAGAGGAGATTCTCAGAAAGCTTCTTCCAGTTTTGAACGGATGATATTTCCTTTTTCACCATAGCCCTCTATGGGCTTCCAAATATCCCTTTGCCAATTCCACAAGAACAGCCTTAGCGAAAGGCTTCTTGAAGGGAAAGATGTAACTCTGTGAGATGAATTAACAGAACACAGAGCAGTTTCTCAGAAAGCTTCTTTCCAGTTTTCAGGGGAAGATATTTCCTTTTTCACCATAGCCTTCTATGGGCTTCCAAATATCCCTTTGCAAATTCCACAAGAACAGCCTTAGCGAAAGGCTTCTTGAAGGGAAAGATGTAACTCTGTGAGATGAATTAACAGAACACAGAGCAGTTTCTCAGAAAGCTACTTTCCAGTTTTGAGCGGAAGATATTTCCTTTTTCACCACAGCCCTCTATGGGCTTCCAAATATCCCTTTGCGAATTCCACAAGAACAGCCTTAGCGAAAGGCTTCTTGAAGGGAAAGATGTAATTCTCTGAGATGAATTAACGGAACACAGAGCAGTTTCTCAGAAAGCTTCTTTCCAGTTTTCAGCGGAAGATATTTCCTTTTTCACCATAGCCTTCTATGGGCTTCCAAATATCCCTTTGCAAATTCCACAAGAACAGCCTTAGCGAAAGGCTTCTTGAAGGGAAAGATGTAACTCTGTGAGATGAATTCACAGAACACAGAGCAGTTTCTCAGAAAGCTTCTTTCCAGTTTTGACTGGAAGATATTTCCTTTTTCACCATAGCCCTCTATGGGCTTCCAAATATCCCTTTGCCAATTCCACAAGAACAGCCTTAGCGAAAGGCTTCTTGAAGGGAAACATGTAACTCTGTGAGATGAATTAAGAGAACACAGAACAGTTTCTCAGAAAGCTTCTTTCCAGTTATGAATGGAAGATATTTCCTTTTTCACCATAGCCCTCTATGGGCTTCCAAATATCCCTTTGCCAATTCCACAAGAACCGCCTTAGCGAAAGGCTTCTTGAAGGGAAAAATGTAAGTCTGTGAGATGAATTAACAGAACACAGAGGAGTTTTTCAGAAAGCTTCTTTCCAGTTTTGAACGGAAGATATTTCCTTTTTCATCATAGACGTCTATGAGCTTCCAAATATCCCTTTGCCAATTCCACAAGAACAGCCTTAGCGAACGGCTTCTTGAAGGGAAACATGTAACTCTGTGAGATGAATTAAGAGAACACAGAGCAGTTTCTCAGAAAGCTTCTTTCCAGTTTTGAACGGAAGCTATTTCCTTTTTCACCATAGCCCACTATGGGATTCCAAATATCCCTTTGCCAATTCCACAAGAACCGCCTTAGCGAAAGGCTTCTTGAAGGGAAAAATGTAACTCTGTGAGATGAATTAACAGAACACAGAGGAGTTTCTCAGAAAGCTTCTTTCCAGTTTTGAACGGAAGATATTTCCTCTTTCACCATAGCCCTCTATGGGCTTCCAAATATCCCTTTGCGAATTCCACAAGAACAGCCTTAGCGAAAGGCTTCTTGAAGGGAAAGATGTAATTCTGTGAGATGAATTCACGGAACACAGACCAGTTTCTCAGAAAGCTACTTTTCACTTTTCAGCGGAAGATATTTCCTTTTTCACCATAGCCCTCTATGGGCTTCCAAATATCCCTTTGCCAATTCCACAAGAACAGCCTTAGCGAAAGGCTTCTTGAAGGGAAAGATGTAACTCTGTGAGATGAATTCACAGAACACAGAGCAGTTTCTCAGAAAGCTTCTTTCCAGTTTTGACTGGAAGATAATTCCTTTTTCACCATAGCCCTCTATGGGCTTCCAAATATCCCTTTGCCAATTCCACAAGAACAGCCTTAGCGAAAGGCTTCTTGAAGGGAAACATGTAACTCTGTGAGATGAATTAAGAGAACACAGAACAGTTTCTCAGAAAGCTTCTTTCCAGTTATGAATGGAAGATATTTCCTTTTTCACCATAGCCCTCTATGGGCTTCCAAATATCCCTTTGCCAATTCCACAAGAACCGCCTTAGCGAAAGGCTTCTTGAAGGGAAAAATGTAAGTCTGTGAGATGAATTAACAGAACACAGAGGAGTTTCTCAGAAAGCTTCTTTCCAGTTTTGAACGGAAGATATTTCCTTTTTCATCATAGACGTCTATGAGCTTCCAAATATCCCTTTGCCAATTCCACAAGAACAGCCTTAGCGAACGGCTTCTTGACGGGAAACATGTAACTCTGTGAGATGAATTAAGAGAACACAGAGCAGTTTCTCAGAAAGCTTCTTTCCAGTTTTGAACGGAAGCTATTTCCTTTTTCACCATAGCCCACTATGGGATTCCAAATATCCCTTTGCCAATTCCACAAGAACCGCCTTAGCGAAAGGCTTCTTGAAGGGAAAAATGTAACTCTGTGAGATGAATTAACAGAACACAGAGGAGTTTCTCAGAAAGCTTCTTTCCAGTTTTGAACGGAAGATATTTCCTTTTTCACCGTAGCCCTCTATGGGCTTCCAAATATCCCTTTGCCAATTCCACAAGAACAGCCTTAGCGAAAGGCTTCTTGAAGGGAAAGATGTAACTCTGTGAGATGAATTAACAGAACACAGAGCAGTTTCTCAGAAAGCTTCTTTCCAGTTTTCAGCGGAAGATATTTCCTTTTTCCCCTAGCCCACTATGGGCTTCCAAATATCCCTTTGCCAATTACACAAGAACAGCTTTAGCGAAAGGCTTCTTGAAGGGAAACATGTAACTCTGTGAGATGAATTCATACAACACAGAGCAGATTCTCAGAAAGCTTCTTTCCAGTTTTGAACGGAAGATATTTCCTTTTTAACCATAGCCCTCTAAGGGCTTCCAAATATCCCTTTGCCAATTCCACAAGAACAGCCTTAGCGAAAGGCTTCTTGAAGGGAAAGATGTATCTCTGTGAGATGAATTAACGGAACACAGAGAAGTTTCTCAGAAAGCTTCTTTCCAGTTTTGAACGGAAGATATTTCCTGTTTCACCATAGCCCTCTATGGGCTTCCAAATATCCCTTTGCCAATTCCACAAGAACAGAATTAGCGAAAGGCTTCTTGAAGGGAAAGATGTAACTCTGTGAGATGAATTAACAGAACACAGAGCAGTTTCTCAGAAAGCTACTTTCCAGTTTTGAGCGGAAGATATTTTCTTTTTCACCATAGCCCTCTATGGGCTTCCAAATATCCCTTTGCGAATTCCACAAGAACAGCCTTAGCGAAAGGCTTCTTGAAGGGAAAGATGTAACTCTGTGAGATGAATTAAAAGAACACAGAGAAGTTTCTCAGAAAGTTTCTTTCCAGTTTTGAACGCAAGATAATTCCTGTTTCACCATAGCCCTCTATGGGCTTCCAAATATCCCTTTGCCAATTCCACAAGAACAGCCTTAGCGAACGGCTTCTTGAAGGGTAACATGTAACTCTGTGAGATGAATTAAGAGAACACAGAGCAGCTTCTCAGAAAGCTTCTTTCCAGTTTTGAACGGAAGATATTTCCTTTTTCACCATAGCCCTCTATGGGATTCCAAATATCCCTTTGCCAATTCCACAAGAACCGCCTTAGCGAAAGGCTTCTTGAAGGGAAAAGTGTAACCCTGTGAGATGAATTAACAGAACACAGAGCAGTTTCTCAGAAAGCTTCTTTCCAGTTTTCAGCGGAAGATATTTCCTTTTTCACCATAGCCTTCTTTGGGCTTCCAAATATCCCTTTGCAAATTCCAGAAGAACAGCCTTAGCGAAAGGCTTCTTGAAGGGAAAGATGTAACTCTGTGAGATGAATTCACAGAACACAGAGCAGTTTCTCAGAAAGCTTCTTTCCAGTTTTGACCGGAAGATATTTCCTTTTTCACCATAGCCCTCTATGGGCTTCCAAATATCCCTTTGCCAATTCCACAAGAACAGCCTTAGCGAAAGGCTTCTTGAAGGGAAACATGTAACTCTGTGAGATGAATTAAGAGAACACAGAGCAGTTTCTCAGAAAGCTTCTTTCCAGTTATGAATGGAAGGTATTTCCTTTTTCACCGTAGCCCTCTATGGGCTTCCAAATATCCCTTTGCCAATTCCACAAGAACCGCCTTAGCGAAAGGCTTCTTGAAGGGAAAAATGTAAGTCTGTGAGATGAATTCACAGAACACAGAGGAGTTTCTCAGAAAGCTTCTTTCCAGTTTTGAACGGAAGGTATTTCCTTTTTCACCATAGCCCACTATGGGATTCCAAATATCCCTTTGCCAATTCCACAAGAACCGCCTTAGCGAAAGGCTTCTTGAAGGGAAAAATGTAAATCTGTGAGATGAATTAACAGAACACAGAGGAGTTTCTCAGAAAGCTTCTTTCCAGTTTTGAACGGAAGATATTTCCTCTTTCACCTTAGCCCTCTATGGGCTTCCAAATATCCCTTTGCCAATTCCACAAGAAAAGCCTTAGCGAAAGGCTTCTTGAAGGGAAAGATGTAATTCTGTGAGATGAATTAACGGAACACAGAGCAGTTTCTCAGAAAGATTCTTTTCACTTTTCAGCGGAAGATATTTCCTTTTTCACCATAGCCCTCTATGGGCTTCCAAATATCCCTTTGCCAATTCCACAAGAACAGCCTTAGCGAAAGGCTTCTTGAAGGGAAAGATGTAACTCTGTGAGATGAATTCACAGAACACAGAGCAGTTTCTCAGAAAGCTTCTTTCCAGTTTTGACCGGAAGATATTTCCTTTTTCACCATAGCCCTCTATGGGCTTCCAAATATCCCTTTGCCAATTCCACAAGAACAGCCTTAGCGAACGGCTTCTTGAAGGGAAAGATGTAACTCTGTGAGATGAATTCACAGAACACAGAGCAGTTTCTCAGAAAGCTTCTTTCCAGTTTTGACCGGAAGATATTTCCTTTTTCACCATAGCCCTCTATGGGCTTCCAAATATCCCTTTGCCAATTCCACAAGAACAGCCTTAGCGAACGGCTTCTTGAAGGGAAACATGTAACTCTGTGAGATGAATTAAGAGAACACAGAGCAGTTTCTCAGAAAGCTTCTTTCCAGTTTTGAACGGAAGGTATTTCCTTTTTCACCATAGCCCTCTAGGGGCTTCCAAATATCCCTTTGCCAATTCCACAAGAACAGCCTTAGCGAAAGGCTTCTTGAAGGGAAAGATGTATCTCTGTGAGATGAATTAACGGAACACAGAGAAGTTTCTCAGAAAGCTTCTTTCCAGTTTTGAACGGAAGATATTTCCTGTTTCACCATAGCCCTCTATGGGCTTCCAAATATCCCTTTGCCAATTCCACAAGAACAGAATTAGCGAAAGGCTTCTTGAAGGGAAAGATGTAACTCTGTGAGATGAATTAACAGAACACAGAGCAGTTTCTCCGAAAGCTACTTTCCAGTTTTGAAAGGAAGATATTTCCTTTTTCACCATAGGCCTCTATGGGCTTCCAAATATCCCTTTGCGAATTCCACAGGAACAGCCTTAGCGAAAGGCTTCTTGAAGGGAAAGATGTAATTCTGTGAGATGAATTAACGGAACACAGAGCAGTTTCTCAGAAAGCTTCTTTTAACTTTTCAGCGGAAGATATTTCCTTTTTCACCATAGCCCTCTATGAGCTTCCAAATATCCCTTTGCCAATTCCACAAGAACAGCCTTAGCGAACGGCTTCTTGAAGGGTAACATGTAACTCTGTGAGATGAATTAAGAGAACACAGGGGAGTTTCTCAGAAAGCTTCTTTCCAATTTTGAACGGAAGATATTTCCTTTTTCACCATAGCCCTGTATGGGATTCCAAATATCCCTTTGCCAATTCCACAAGAACCGCCTTAGCAAAAGGCTTCTTGAAGGGAAAAATGTAACTCTGTGAGATGAATTAGCAGAACACAGAGGAGATTCTCAGAAAGCTTCTTTCCAGTTTTGAACGGATGATATTTCCTTTTTCACCATAGCCCTCTATGGGCTTCCAAATATCCCTTTGCCAATTACACAAGAACAGCCTTAGCGAAAGGCTTCTTGAAGGGAAAGATGTAACTCTGTGAGATGAATTCACAGAACACAGAGCAGTTTCTCAGAAAGCTACTTTCCAGTTTTGAGCGGAAGATATTTCCTTTTTCACCATAGCCCTCTATGGGCTTCCAAATATCCCTTTGCGAATTCCACAAGAACAGCCTTAGCGAAAGGCTTCTTGAAGGGAAAGATGTAATTCTGTGAGATGAATTAACGGAACACAGAGCAGTTTCTCAGAAAGCTTCTTTCCAGTTTTCAGCGGAAGATATTTCCTTTTTCACCATAGCCTTCTATGGGCTTCCAAATATCCCTTTGCAAATTCCACAAGAACAGCCTTAGCGAAAGGCTTCTTGAAGGGAAAGATGTAACTCTGTTAGATGAATTAACAGAACACAGAGCAGTTTCTCAGAAAGCTACTTTCCAGTTTTGAGCGGAAGATATTTCCTTTTTCACCATAGCCCTCTATGGGCTTCCAAATATCCCTTTGCCAATTCCACAAGAACAGCCTTAGCGAAAGGCTTCTTGAAGGGAAAGATGTAATTCTGTGAGATGAATTCACGGAACACAGAGCAGTTTCTCAGAAAGCTACTTTTCACTTTTCAGCGGAAGATATTTCCTTTTTCACCATAGCCCTCTATGGGCTTCCAAATATCCCTTTGCCAATTCCACAAGAACAGCCTTAGCGAAAGGCTTCTTGAAGGGAAAGATGTAACTCTGTGAGATGAATTCACAGAACACAGAGCAGTTTCTCAGAAAGCTTCTTTCCAGTTTTGACTGGAAGATATTTCCTTTTTCACCATAGCCCTCTATGGGCTTCCAAATATCCCTTTGCCAATTCCACAAGAACAGCCTTAGCGAAAGGCTTCTTGAAGGGAAACATGTAACTCTGTGAGATGAATTAACAGAACACAGAGCAGTTTCTCAGAAAGCTTCTTTCCAGTTTTCAGCGGAAGATATTTCCTTTTTCCCCATAGCCCACTATGGGCTTCCAAATATCCCTTTGCCAATTACACAAGAACAGCTTTAGCGAAAGGCTTCTTGAAGGGAAACATGTAACTCTGTGAGATGAATTCATAGAACACAGAGCAGATTCTCAGAAAGCTTCTTTCCAGTTTTGAACGGAAGATATTTCCTTTTTAACCATAGCCCTCTAAGGGCTTCCAAATATCCCTTTGCCAATTCCACAAGAACAGCCTTAGCGAAAGGCTTCTTGAAGGGAAAGATGTATCTCTGTGAGATGAATTAACGGAACACAGAGAAGTTTCTCAGAAAGCTTCTTTCCAGTTTTGAACGGAAGATATTTCCTGTTTCACCATAGCCCTCTATGGGCTTCCAAATATCCCTTTGCCAATTCCACAAGAACAGAATTAGCGAAAGGCTTCTTGAAGGGAAAGATGTAACTCTGTGAGATGAATTAACAGAACACAGAGCAGTTTCTCAGAAAGCTTCTTTCCAGTTATGAATGGAAGATATTTCCTTTTTCACCATAGCCCTCTATGGGCTTCCAAATATCCCTTTGCCAATTCCACAAGAACCGCCTTAGCGAAAGGCTTCTTGAAGGGAAAAATGTAAGTCTGTGAGATGAATTCACAGAACACAGAGGAGTTTCTCAGAAAGCTTCTTTCCAGTTTTGAACGGAAGGTATTTCCTTTTTCACCATAGCCCACTATGGGATTCCAAATATCCCTTTGCCAATTCCACAAGAACCGCCTTAGCGAAAGGCTTCTTGAAGGGAAAAATGTAACTCTGTGAGATGAATTAACAGAACACAGAGGAGTTTCTCAGAAAGCTTCTTTCCAGTTTTGAACGGAAGATATTTCCTCTTTCACCATAGACCTCTAAGGGCTTCCAAATATCCCTTTGCCAATTCCACAAGAACAGCCTTAGCGAAAGGCGTCTTGAAGGGAAAGATGTAACTCTGTGAGATGAATTAACAGAACACAGAGCAGTTTCTCAGAAAGCTTCTTTCCAGTTTTCAGCGGAAGATATTTCCTTTTTCACCATAGCCCACTAAGGGCTTCCAAATATCCCTTTGCCAATTACACAAGAACAGCTTTAGCGAAAGGCTTCTTGAAGGGAAACATGTAACTCTGTGAGATGAATTCATAGAACACAGAGCAGATTCTCAGAAAGCTTCTTTCCAGTTTTGAACGGAAGATATTTCCTGTTTCACCATAGCCCTCTATGGGCTTCCAAATATCCCTTTGCCAATTCCACAAGAACAGAATTAGCGAAAGGCTTCTTGAAGGGAAAGATGTAACTCTGTGAGATGAATTAACAGAACACAGAGCAGTTTCTCCGAAAGCTACTTTCCAGATTTGAGCGGAAGATATTTCCTTTTTCACCATAGGCCTCTATGGGCTTCCAAATATCCCTTTGCGAATTCCACAAGAACAGCCTTAGCGAAAGGCTTCTTGAAGGGAAAGATGTAATTCTGTGAGATGAATTAACGGAACACAGAGCAGTTTCTCAGAAAGCTTCTTTTAACTTTTCAGCGGAAGATATTTCCTTTTTCACCATAGCCCTCTATGAGCTTCGAAATATCCCTTTGCCAATTCCACAAGAACAGCCTTAGCGAACGGCTTCTTGAAGGGTAACATGTAACTCTGTGAGATGAATTAAGAGAACACAGGGGAGTTTCTCAGAAAGCTTCTTTCCAGTTTTGAACGGAAGATATTTCCTTTTTCACCATAGCCCTCTATGGGATTACAAATATCCCTTTGCCATTTCCACAAGAACCGCCTTAGCAAAAGGCTTCTTGAAGGGAAAAATGTAACTCTGTGAGATGAATTAGCAGAACACAGAGGAGATTCTCAGAAAGCTTCTTTCCAGTTTTGAACGGATGATATTTCCTTTTTCACCATAGCCCTCTATGGGCTTCCAAATATCCCTTTGCCAATTCCACAAGAACAGCCTTAGCGAAAGGCTTCTTGAAGGGAAAGATGTAACTCTGTGAGATGAATTAACAGAACACAGAGCAGTTTCTCAGAAAGCTTCTTTCCAGTTTTCAGCGGAAGATATTTCCGTTTTCACCATAGCCTTCTATGGGCTTCCAAATATCCCTTTGCAAATTCCACAAGAACAGCCTTAGCGAAAGGCTTCTTGAAGGGAAAGATGTAACTCTGTGAGATGAATTCACAGAACACAGAGCAGTTTCTCAGAAAGCTACTTTCCAGTTTTGAGCGGAAGATATTTCCTTTTTCACCACAGCCCTCTATGGGCTTCCAAATATCCCTTTGCGAATTCCACAAGAACAGCCTTAGCGAAAGGCTTCTTGAAGGGAAAGATGTAATTCTCTGAGATGAATTAACGGAACACAGAGCAGTTTCTCAGAAAGCTTCTTTCCAGTTTTCAGCGGAAGATATTTCCTTTTTCACCATAGCCTTCTATGGGCTTCCAAATATCCCTTTGCAAATTACACAAGAACAGCCTTAGCGAAAGGCTTATTGAAGGGAAAGATGTAACTCTGTGAGATGAATTCACAGAACACAGAGCAGTTTCTCAGAAAGCTACTTTCCAGTTTTGAGCGGAAGATATTTCCTTTTTCACCATAGCCCTCTATGGGCTTCCAAATATCCCTTTGCGAATTCCACAAGAACAGCCTTAGCGAAAGGCTTCTTGAAGGGAAAGATGTAATTCTGTGAGATGAATTCACGGAACACAGACCAGTTTCTCAGAAAGCTACTTTTCACTTTTCAGCGGAAGATATTTCCTTTTTCACCATAGCCCTCTATGGGCTTCCAAATATCCCTTTGCCAATTCCACAAGAACAGCCTTAGCGAAAGGCTTCTTGAAGGGAAACATGTATCTCTGTGAGATGAATTAACGGAACACAGAGAAGTTTCTCAGAAAGCTTCTTTCCAGTTTTGAACGGAAGATATTTCCTGTTTCACCATAGCCCTCTATGGGCTTCCAAATATCCCTTTGCCAATTCCACAAGAACAGAATTAGCGAAAGGCTTCTTGAAGGGAAAGATGTAACTCTGTGAGATGAATTAACGGAACACAGAGCAGTTTCTCAGAACGCTACTTTCCAGTTTTGAGCGGAAGATATTTTCTTTTTCACCATAGCCCTCTATGGGCTTCCAAATATCCCTTTGCGAATTCCACAAGAACAGCCTTAGCGAAAGGCTTCTTGAAGGGAAAGATGTAACTCTGTGAGATGAATTAAAAGAACACAGAGAAGTTTCTCAGAAAGTTTCTTTCCAGTTTTGAACGCAAGATAATTCCTGTTTCACCATAGCCCTCTATGGGCTTCCAAATATCCCTTTTCCAATTCCACAAGAACAGCCTTAGCGAACGGCTTCTTGAAGGGTAACATGTAACTCTGTGAGATGAATTAAGAGAACACAGAGCAGTTTCTCAGAAAGCTTCTTTCCAGTTTTGAACGGAAGATATTTCCTTTTTCACCATAGCCCTCTATGGGATTCCAAATATCCCTTTGCCAATTCCACAAGAACCGCCTTAGCGAAAGGCTTCTTGAAGGGAAAAGTGTAACCCTGTGAGATGAATTAACAGAACACAGAGCAGTTTCTTAGAAAGCTTCTTTCCAGTTTTCAGCGGAAGATATTTCCTTTTTCACCATAGCCTTCTATGGGCTTCCAAATATCCCTTTGCAAATTCCACAAGAACAGCCTTAGCGAAAGGCTTCTTGAAGGGAAAGATGTAACTCTGTGAGATGAATTCACAGAACACAGAGCAGTTTCTCAGAAAGCGTCTTTCCAGTTTTGACCGGAAGATATTTCCTTTTTCACCATAGCCCTCTATGGGCTTCCAAATATCCCTTTGCCAATTCCACAAGAACAGCCTTAGCGAAAGGCTTCTTGAAGGGAAACATGTAACTCTGTGAGATGAATTAAGAGAACACAGAGCAGTTTCTCAGAAAGCTTCTTTCCAGTTATGAATGGAAGATATTTCCTTTTTCACCGTAGCCCTCTATGGGCTTCCAAATATCCCTTTGCCAATTCCACAAGAACCGCCTTAGCGAAAGGCTTCTTGAAGGGAAAAATGTAAGTCTGTGAGATGAATTCACAGAACACAGAGGAGTTTCTCAGAAAGCTTCTTTCCAGTTTTGAACGGAAGGTATTTCCTTTTTCACCATAGCCCACTATGGGATTCCAAATATCCCTTTGCCAATTCCACAAGAACCGCCTTAGCGAAAGGCTTCTTGAAGGGAAAAATGTAACTCTGTGAGATGAATTAACAGAACACAGAGGAGTTTCTCAGAAAGCTTCTTTCCAGTTTTGAACGGAAGATATTTCCTCTTTCACCATAGCCCTCTATGGGCTTCCAAATATCCCTTTGCCAATTCCACAAGAACAGCCTTAGCGAAAGGCTTCTGGAAGGGAAAGATGTAATTCTGTGAGATGAATTAACGGAACACAGAGCAGTTTCTCAGAAAGATTCTTTTCACTTTTCAGCGGAAGATATTTCCTTTTTCACCATAGCCCTCTATGGGCTTCCAAATATCCCTTTGCTAATTCCACAAGAACAGCCTTAGCGAAAGGCTTCTTGAAGGGAAAGATGTAACTCTGTGAGATGAATTCACAGAACACAGAGCAGTTTCTCAGAAAGCTTCTTTCCAGTTTTGACCGGAAGATATTTCCTTTTTCACCATAGCCCTCTATGTGCTTCCAAATATCCCTTTGCCAATTCCACAAGAACAGCCTTAGCGAACGGCTTCTTGAAGGGAAACATGTAACTCTGTGAGATGAATTAAGAGAACACAGAGCAGTTTCTCAGAAAGCTTCTTTCCAGTTTTGAACGGAAGGTATTTCCTTTTTCACCATAGCCCACTATGGGATTCCAAATATCCCTTTGCCAATTCCACAAGAAACGCCTTAGCGAAAGGCTTCTTGAAGGGAAAAATGTAACTCTGTGAGATGAATTAACAGAACACAGAGGAGTTTCTCAGAAAGCTTCTTTCCAGTTTTGAACGGAAGATATTTCCTTTTTCACCATAGCCCTCTAGGGGCTTCCAAATATCCCTTTGCCAATTCCACAAGAACAGCCTTAGCGAAAGGCTTCTTGAAGGGAAAGATGTAACTCTGTGAGATGAATTAACAGAACACAGAGCAGTTTCTCAGAAAGCTTCTTTCCAGTTTTCAGCAGAAGATATTTCCTTTTTCACCATAGCCCACTATGGGCTTCCAAATATCCCTTTGGCAATTACACAAGAACAGCTTTAGCGAAAGGCTTCTTGAAGGGAAACATGTAACTCTGTGAGATGAATTCATAGAACACAGAGCAGATTCTCAGAAAGCTTCTTTCCAGTTTTGAACGGATGATATTTCCTTTTTAACCATAGCCCTCTAAGGGCTTCCAAATATCCCTTTGCCAATTCCACAAGAACAGCCTTAGCGAAAGGCTTCTTGAAGGGAAAGATGTATCTCTGTGAGATGAATTAACGGAACACAGAGAAGTTTCTCAGAAAGCTTCTTTCCAGTTTTGAACGGAAGATATTTCCTGTTTCACCATAGCCCTCTATGGGCTTCCAAATATCCCTTTGCCAATTCCACAAGAACAGAATTAGCGAAAGGCTTCTTGAAGGGAAAGATGTAACTCTGTGAGATGAATTAACAGAACACAGAGCAGTTTCTCCGAAAGCTACTTTCCAGTTTTGAAAGGAAGATATTTCCTTTTTCACCATAGGCCTCTATGGGCTTCCAAGTATCCCTTTGCGAATTCCACAAGAACAGCCTTAGCGAAAGGCTTCTTGAAGGGAAAGATGTAATTCTGTGAGATGAATTAACGGAACACAGAGCAGTTTCTCAGAAAGCTTCTTTTAACTTTTCAGCGGAAGATATTTCCTTTTTCACCATAGCCCTCTATGAGCTTCCAAATATCCCTTTGCCAATTCCACAAGAACAGCCTTAGCGAACGGCTTCTTGAAGGGTAACATGTAACTCTGTGAGATGAATTAAGAGAACACAGGGGAGTTTCTCAGAAAGCTTCTTTCCAATTTTGAACGGAAGATATTTCCTTTTTCACCATAGCCCTGTATGGGATTCCAAATATCCCTTTGCCAATTCCACAAGAACCGCCTTAGCAAAAGGCTTCTTGAAGGGAAAAATGTAACTCTGTGAGATGAATTAGCAGAACACAGAGGAGATTCTCAGAAAGCTTCTTTCCAGTTTTGAACGGATGATATTTCCTTTTTCACCATAGCCCTCTATGGGCTTCCAAATATCCCTTTTCCAATTCCACAAGAACAGCCTTAGCGAAAGGCTTCTTGAAGGGAAAGATGTAACTCTGTGAGATGAATTAACAGAACACAGAGCAGTTTCTCAGAAAGCTTCTTTCCAGTTTTCAGCGGAAGATATTTCCTTTTTCACCATAGCCTTCTATGGGCTTCCAAATATCCCTTTGCAAATTCCACAAGAACAGCCTTAGCGAAAGGCTTCTTGAAGGGAAAGATGTAACTCTGTGAGATGAATTAACAGAACACAGAGCAGTTTCTCAGAAAGCTACTTTCCAGTTTTGAGCGGAAGATATTTCCTTTTTCACCATAGCCCTCTATGGGCTTCCAAATATCCCTTTGCCAATTCCACAAGAACCGCCTTAGCGAAAGGCTTCTTGAAGGGAAAAATGTAAGTCTGTGAGATGAATTAACAGAACACAGAGGAGTTTTTCAGAAAGCTTCTTTCCAGTTTTGAACGGAAGATATTTCCTTTTTCATCATAGCCCTCTATGAGCTTCCAAATATCCCTTTGCCAATTCCACAAGAACAGCCTTAGCGAACGGCTTCTTGAAGGGAAACATGTAACTCTGTGAGATGAATTAAGAGAACACAGAGCAGTTTCTCAGAAAGATTCTTTCCAGTTTTGAACGGAAGCTATTTCCTTTTTCACCATAGCCCACTATGGGATTCCAAATATCCCTTTGCCAATTCCACAAGAACCGCCTTAGCGAAAGGCTTCTTGAAGGGAAAAATGTAACTCTGTGAGATGAATTAACAGAACACAGAGGAGTTCCTCAGAAAGCTTCTTTCCAGTTTTGAACGGAAGATATTTCCTTTTTCACCGTAGCCCTCTATGGGCTTCCAAATATCCCTTTGCCAATTCCACAAGAACCGCCTTAGCGAAAGGCTTCTTGAAGCAAAGATGTAACTCTGTGAGATGAATTAACAGAACACAGAGCAGTTTCTCAGAAAGCTTCTTTCCAGTTTTCAGCGGAAGATATTTCCTTTTTCCCCATAGCCCACTATGGGCTTCCAAATATCCCTTTGCCAATTACACAAGAACAGCTTTAGCGAAAGGCTTCTTGAAGGGAAACATGTAACTCTGTGAGATGAATTCATAGAACACAGAGCAGATTCTCAGAAAGCTTCTTTCCAGTTTTGAACGGAAGATATTTCCTTTTTAACCATAGCCCTCTAAGGGCTTCCAAATATCCCTTTGCCAATTCCACAAGAACAGCCTTAGCGAAAGGCTTCTTGAAGGGAAAGATGTATCTCTGTGAGATGAATTAACGGAACACAGAGAAGTTTCTCAGAAAGCTTCTTTCCAGTTTTGAACGGAAGATATTTCCTGTTTCACCATAGCCCTCTATGGGCTTCCAAATATCCCTTTGCCAATTCCTCAAGAACAGAATTAGCGAAAGGCTTCTTGAAGGGAAAGATGTAACTCTGTGAGATGAATTAACAGAACACAGAGCAGTTTCTCAGAAAGCTTCTTTCCAGTTATGAATGGAAGATATTTCCTTTTTCACCATAGCCCTCTATGGGCTTCCAAATATCCCTTTGCCAATTCCACAAGAACCGCCTTAGCGAAAGGCTTCTTGAAGGGAAAAATGTAAGTCTGTGAGATGAATTCACAGAACACAGAGGAGTTTCTCAGAAAGCTTCTTTCCAGTTTTGAACGGAAGGTATTTCCTTTTTCACCATAGCCCACTATGGGATTCCAAATATCCCTTTGCCAATTCCACAAGAACCGCCTTAGCGAAAGGCTTCTTGAAGGGAAAAATGTAACTCTGTGAGATGAATTAACAGAACACAGAGGAGTTTCTCAGAAAGCTTCTTTCCAGTTTTGAACGGAAGATATTTCCTCTTTCACCATAGACCTCTAAGGGCTTCCAAATATCCCTTTGCCAATTCCACAAGAACAGCCTTAGCGAAAGGCTTCTTGAAGGGAAAGATGTAACTCTGTGAGATGAATTAACAGAACACAGAGCAGTTTCTCAGAAAGCTTCTTTCCAGTTTTCAGCGGAAGATATTTCCTTTTTCACCATAGCCCACTAAGGGCTTCCAAATATCCCTTTGCCAATTACACAAGAACAGCTTTAGCGAAAGGCTTCTTGAAGGGAAACATGTAACTCTGTGAGATGAATTCATAGAACACAGAGCAGATTCTCAGAAAGCTTCTTTCCAGTTTTGAACGGAAGATATTTCCTGTTTCACCATAGCCCTCTATGGGCTTCCAAATATCCCTTTGCCAATTCCACAAGAACAGAATTAGCGAAAGGCTTCTTGAAGGGAAAGATGTAACTCTGTGAGATGAATTAACAGAACACAGAGCAGTTTCTCCGAAAGCTACTTTCCAGTTTTGAGCGGAAGATATTTCATTTTTCACCATAGGCCTCTATGGGCTTCCAAATATCCCTTTGCGAATTCCACAAGAACAGCCTTAGCGAAAGGCTTCTTGAAGGGAAAGATGTAATTCTGTGAGATGAATTAACGGAACACAGAGCAGTTTCTCAGAAAGCTTCTTTTAACTTTTCAGCGGAAGATATTTCCTTTTTCACCATAGCCCTCTATGAGCTTCCAAATATCCCTTTGCCAATTCCACAAGAACAGCCTTAGCGAACGGCTTCTTGAAGGGTAACATGTAACTCTGTGAGATGAATTAAGAGAACACAGGGGAGTTTCTCAGAAAGCTTCTTTCCAGTTTTGAACGGAAGATATTTCCTTTTTCACCATAGCCCTCTATGGGATTCCAAATATCCCTTTGCCATTTCCACAAGAACCGCCTTAGCAAAAGGCTTCTTGAAGGGAAAAATGTAACTCTGTGAGATGAATTAGCAGAACACAGAGGAGATTCTCAGAAAGCTTCTTTCCAGTTTTGAACGGATGATATTTCCTTTTTCACCATAGCCCTCTATGGGCTTCCAAATATCCCTTTGCCAATTCCACAAGAACAGCCTTAGCGAAAGGCTTCTTGAAGGGAAAGATGTAACTCTGTGAGATGAATTAACAGAACACAGAGCAGTTTCTCAGAAAGCTTCTTTCCAGTTTTCAGCGGAAGATATTTCCTTTTTCACCATAGCCTTCTATGGGCTTCCAAATATCCCTTTGCAAATTCCACAAGAACAGCCTTAGCGAAAGGCTTCTTGAAGGGAAAGATGTAACTCTGTGAGATGAATTAACAGAACACAGAGCAGTTTCTCAGAAAGCTACTTTCCAGTTTTGAGCGGAAGATATTTCCTTTTTCACCACAGCCCTCTATGGGCTTCCAAATATCCCTTTGCGAATTCCACAAGAACAGCTTTAGCGAAAGGCTTCTTGAAGGGAAAGATGTAATTCTCTGAGATGAATTAACGGAACACAGAGCAGTTTCTCAGAAAGCTTCTTTCCAGTTTTCAGCGGAAGATATTTCCTTTTTCACCATAGCCTTCTATGGGCTTCCAAATATCCCTTTGCAAATTACACAAGAACAGCCTTAGCGAAAGGCTTATTGAAGGGAAAGATGTAACTCTGTGAGATGAATTCACAGAACACAGAGCAGTTTCTCAGAAAGCTACTTTCCAGTTTTGAGCGGAAGATATTTCCTTTTTCACCATAGCCCTCTATGGGCTTCCAAATATCCCTTTGCGAATTCCACAAGAACAGCCTTAGCGAAAGGCTTCTTGAAGGGAAAGATGTAATTCTGTGAGATGAATTCACGGAACACAGACCAGTTTCTCAGAAAGCTACTTTTCACTTTTCAGCGGAAGATATTTCCTTTTTCACCATAGCCCTCTATGGGCTTCCAAATATCCCTTTGCCAATTCCACAAGAACAGCCTTAGCGAAAGGCTTCTTGAAGGGAAACATGTAACTCTGTGAGATGAATTAAGAGAACACAGAACAGTTTCTCAGAAAGCTTCTTTCCAGTTATGAATGGAAGATATTTCCTTTTTCACCATAGCCCTCTATGGGCTTCCAAATATCCCTTTGCCAATTCCACAAGAACCGCCTTAGCGAAAGGCTTCTTGAAGGGAAAAATGTAAGTCTGTGAGATGAATTAACAGAACACTGAGGAGTTTCTCAGAAAGCTTCTTTCCAGTTTTGAACGGAAGATATTTCCTTTTTCATCATAGCCCTCTATGAGCTTCCAAATATCCCTTTGCCAATTCCACAAGAACAGCCTTAGCGAACGGCTTCTTGACGGGAAACATGTAACTCTGTGAGATGAATTAAGAGAACACAGAGCAGTTTCTCAGAAAGCTTCTTTCCAGTTTTGAACGGAAGCTATTTCCTTTTTCACCATAGCCCACTATGGGATTCCAAATATCCCTTTGCCAATTCCACAAGAACCGCCTTAGCGAAAGGCTTCTTGAAGGGAAAAATGTAACTCTGTGAGATGAATTAACAGAACACAGAGGAGTTTCTCAGAAAGCTTCTTTCCAGTTTTGAACGGAAGATATTTCCTTTTTCACCGTAGCCCTCTATGGGCTTCCAAATATCCCTTTGCCAATTCCACAAGAACAGCCTTAGCGAAAGGCTTCTTGAAGGGAAAGATGTAACTCTGTGAGATGAATTAACAGAACACAGAGCAGTTTCTCAGAAAGCTTCTTTCCAGTTTTCAGCGGAAGATATTTCCTTTTTCCCCTAGCCCACTATGGGCTTCCAAATATCCCTTTGCCAATTACACAAGAAAAGCTTTAGCGAAAGGCTTCTTGAAGGGAAACATGTAACTCTGTGAGATGAATTCATACAACACAGAGCAGATTCTCAGAAAGCTTCTTTCCAGTTTTGAACCGAAGATATTTCCTTTTTCACCATAGCCCTCTATGGGCTTCCAAATATCCCTTTGCGAATTCCACAAGAACAGCCTTAGCGAAAGGCTTCTTGAAGGGAAAGATGTAACTCTGTGAGATGAATTAAAAGAACACAGAGAAGTTTCTCAGAAAGTTTCTTTCCAGTTTTGAACGCAAGATAATTCCTGTTTCACCATAGCCCTCTATGGGCTTCCAAATATCCCTTTGCCAATTCCACAAGAACAGCCTTAGCGAACGGCTTCTTGAAGGGTAACATGTAACTCTGTGAGATGAATTAAGAGAACACAGAGCAGTTTCTCAGAAAGCTTCTTTCCAGTTTTGAACGGAAGATATTTCCTTTTTCACCATAGCCCTCTATGGGATTCCAAATATCCCTTTGCCAATTCCACAAGAACCGCCTTAGCGAAAGGCTTCTTGAAGGGAAAAGTGTAACCCTGTGAGATGAATTAACGGAACACAGAGCAGTTTCTCAGAAAGCTTCTTTCCAGTTTTCAGCGGAAGATATTTCCTTTTTCACCATAGCCTTCTATGGGCTTCCAAATATCCCTTTGCAAATTCCACAAGAACAGCCTTAGCGAAAGGCTTCTTGAAGGGAAAGATGTAACTCTGTGAGATGAATTCACAGAACACAGAGCAGTTTCTCAGAAAGCTTCTTTCCAGTTTTGACCGGAAGATATTTCCTTTTTCACCATAGCCCTCTATGGGCTTCCAAATATCCCTTTGCCAATTCCACAAGAACAGCCTTAGCGAAAGGCTTCTTGAAGGGAAACATGTAACTCTGTGAGATGAATTAAGAGAACACAGAGCAGTTTCTCAGAAAGCTTCTTTCCAGTTATGAATGGAAGATATTTCCTTTTTCACCGTAGCCCTCTATGGGCTTCCAAATATCCCTTTGCCAATTCCACAAGAACCGCCTTAGCGAAAGGCTTCTTGAAGGGAAAAATGTAAGTCTGTGAGATGAATTCACAGAACACAGAGGAGTTTCTCAGAAAGCTTCTTTCCAGTTTTGAACGGAAGGTATTTCCTTTTTCACCATAGCCCACTATGGGATTCCAAATATCCCTTTGCCAATTCCACAAGAACCGCCTTAGCGAAAGGCTTCTTGAAGGGAAAAATGTAACTCTGTGAGATGAATTAACAGAACACAGAGGAGTTTCTCAGAAAGCTTCTTTCCAGTTTTGAACGGAAGATATTTCCTCTTTCACCATAGCCCTCTATGGGCTTCCAAATATCCCTTTGCCAATTCCACAAGAACAGCCTTAGCGAAAGGCTTCTTGAAGGGAAAGATGTAATTCTGTGAGATGAATTAACGGAACACAGAGCAGTTTCTCAGAAAGATTCTTTTCACTTTTCAGCGGAAGATATTTCCTTTTTCACCATAGCCCTCTATGGGCTTCCAAATATCCCTTTGCCAATTCCACAAGAACAGCCTTAGCGAAAGGCTTCTTGAAGGGAAAGATGTAACTCTGTGAGATGAATTCACAGAACACAGAGCAGTTTCTCAGAAAGCTTCTTTCCAGTTTTGACCGGAAGATATTTCCTTTTTCACCATAGCCCTCTATGGGCTTCCAAATATCCCTTTGCCAATTCCACAAGAACAGCCTTAGCGAACGGCTTCTTGAAGGGAAACATGTAACTCTGTGAGATGAATTCACAGAACACAGAGCAGTTTCTCAGAAAGCTTCTTTCCAGTTTTGAACGGAAGGTATTTCCTTTTTCACCATAGCCCACTCTGGGATTCCAAATATCCCTTTGCCAATTCCACAAGAAACGCCTTAGCGAAAGGCTTCTTGAAGGGAAAAATGTAACTCTGTGAGATGAATTAACAGAACACAGAGGAGTTTCTCAGAAAGCTTCTTTCCAGTTTTGAACGGAAGATATTTCCTTTTTCACCATAGCCCTCTAGGGGCTTCCAAATATCCCTTTGCCAATTCCACAAGAACAGCCTTAGCGAAAGGCTTCTTGAAGGGAAAGATGTAACTCTGTGAGATGAATTAACAGAACACAGAGCAGTTTCTCAGAAAGCTTCTTTCCAGTTTTCAGCAGAAGATATTTCCTTTTTCACCATAGCCCACTATGGGCTTCCAAATATCCCTTTGGCAATTACACAAGAACAGCTTTAGCGAAAGGCTTCTTGAAGGGAAACATGTAACTCTGTGAGATGAATTCATAGAACACAGAGCAGATTCTCAGAAAGCTTCTTTCCAGTTTTGAACGGATGATATTTCCTTTTTAACCATAGCCCTCTTAGGGCTTCCAAATATCCCTTTGCCAATTCCACAAGAACAGCCTTAGCGAAAGGCTTCTTGAAGGGAAAGATGTATCTCTGTGAGATGAATTAACGGAACACAGAGAAGTTTCTCAGAAAGCTTCTTTCCAGTTTTGAACGGAAGATATTTCCTGTTTCACCATAGCCCTCTATGGGCTTCCAAATATCCCTTTGCCAATTCCACAAGAACAGAATTAGCGAAAGGCTTCTTGAAGGGAAAGATGTAACTCTGTGAGATGAATTAACAGAACACAGAGCAGTTTCTCCGAAAGCTACTTTCCAGTTTTGAAAGGAAGATATTTCCTTTTTCACCATAGGCCTCTATGGGCTTCCAAGTATCCCTTTGCGAATTCCACAAGAACAGCCTTAGCGAAAGGCTTCTTGAAGGGAAAGATGTAATTCTGTGAGATGAATTAACGGAACACAGAGCAGTTTCTCAGAAAGCTTCTTTTAACTTTTCAGCGGAAGATATTTCCTTTTTCACCATAGCCCTCTATGAGCTTCCAAATATCCCTTTGCCAATTCCACAAGAACAGCCTTAGCGAAAGGCTTCTTGAAGGGAAAGATGTAACTCTGTGATATGAATTAACAGAACACAGAGCAGTTTCTCAGAAAGCTTCTTTCTAGTTTTCAGCGGAAGATATTTCCTTTTTCACCATAGCGTTCTATGGGCTTCCAAATATCCCTTTGCAAATTCCACAAGAACAGCCTTAGCGAAAGGCTTCTTGAAGGGAAAGATGTAACTCTGTGAGATGAATTCACAGAACACAGAGCAGTTTCTCAGAAAGCTTCTTTCCAGTTTTGACCGGAAGATATTTCCTTTTTCACCATAGCCCTCTATGGGCTTCCAAATATCCCTTTGCCAATTCCACAAGAACAGCCTTAGCGAAAGGCTTCTTGAAGGGAAACATGTAACTCTGTGAGATGAATTAAGAGAACACAGAGCAGTTTCTCAGAAAGCTTCTTTCCAGTTATGAATGGAAGATATTTCCTTTTTCACCATAGCCCTCTATGGGCTTCCAAATATCCCTTTGCCAATTCCACAAGAACCGCCTTAGCGAAAGGCTTCTTGACGGGAAAAATGTAAGTCTGTGAGATGAATTCACAGAACACAGAGGAGTTTCTCAGAAAGCTTCTTTCCAGTTTTGAACGGAAGGTATTTCCTTTTTCACCATAGCCCACTATGGGATTCCAAATATCCCTTTGCCAATTCCACAAGAACCGCCTTAGCGAAAGGCTTCTTGAAGGGAAAAATGTAACTCTGTGAGATGAATTAACAGAACACAGAGGAGTTTCTCAGAAAGCTTCTTTCCAGTTTTGAACGGAAGATATTTCCTCTTTCACCATAGCCCTCTATGGGCTTCCAAATATCCCTTTGCCAATTCCACAAGAACAGCCTTAGCGAAAGGCTTCTTGAAGGGAAAGATGTAACTCTGTGAGATGAATTAACAGAACACAGAGCAGTTTCTCAGAAAGCTTCGTTCCAGTTTTCAGCGGAAGATATTTCCTTTTTCACCATAGCCCACTAAGGGCTTCCAAATATCCCTTTGCCAATTACACAAGAACAGCTTTAGCGAAAGGCTTCTTGAAGGGAAACATGTAATTCTGTGAGATGAATTCATAGAACACAGAGCAGATTCTCAGAAAGCTTCTTTCCAGTTTTGAACGGAAGATATTTCCTTTTTAACCATAGACCTCTAAGGGCTTCCAAATATCCCTTTGCCAATTCCACAAGAACAGCCTTAGCGAAAGGCTTCTTGAAGGGAAAGATGTATCTTTGTGAGATGAATTAACGGAACACAGAGAAGTTTCTCAGAAAGCTTCTTTCCAGTTTTGAACGGAAGATATTTCCTTTTTCACCATAGCCCTCTATGGGCTTCCAAATATCCCTTTGCCAATTCCACAAGAACAGCCTTAGCGAAAGGCTTCTTGAAGGGAAAGATGTAACTCTGTGAGATGAATTAAAGGAACACAGAGCAGTTTCTCAGAAAACTTCTTTCCAGTTTTCAGCGGAAGATATTTCCTTTTTCACCATAGCCCTCTACGGGCTTCCAAATATCCCCTTTCCAATTCCACAATAACAGCCTTAGCGAAAGGCTTCTTGAAGGGAAAGATGTAACTCTGTGAGATGAATTCACAGAACACAGAGCAGTTTCTCAGAAAGCTTCTTTCCAGTTTTCAGCGGAAGATATTTCCTTTTTCACCATAGCCCTCTATGAGCTTCCAAATATCCCTTTGCCAATTCCACAAGAACAGCCTTAGCGAACGGCTTCTTGAAGGGAAACATGTAACTCTGTGAGATGAATTAAGGGAACACAGAGCAGTTTCTCAGAAAGCTTCTTTCCAGTTTTGAACGGAAGGTATTTCCTTTTTCACCATAGCCCACTATGGGATTCCAAATATCCCTTTGCCAATTCCACAAGAACCGCCTTATCGAAAGGCTTCTTGAAGGGAAAAATGTAAATCTGTGAGATGAATTAACAGAACACAGAGGAGTTTCTCAGAAAGCTTCTTTTCAGTTTTGAACGGAAGATATTTCCTTTTTCACCATAGCCCTCTATGGGCTTCCAAATATCCCTTTGCCAATTCCACAAGAACAGACTTAGCGAAAGGCTTCTTGAAGGGAAAGATGTAACTCTGTGAGATGAATTAACAGAACACAGAGCAGTTTCTCAGAAAGCTTCTTTCCAGTTTTCAGCGGAAGATATTTCCTTTTTCACCATAGCCCACTATGGACTTCCAAATATCCCTTTGCCAATTACACAAGAACAGCTTTAGCGAAAGGCTTCTTGAAGGGAAACATGTAACTCTGTGAGATGAATTCATAGAACACAGAGCAGATTCTCAGAAAGCTTCTTTCCAGTTTTGAACGGAAGATATTTCCTTTTTAACCATAGCCCTCTAAGGGCTTCCAAATATCCCTTTGCCAATTCCACAAGAACAGCCTTAGCGAAAGGCTTCTTGAAGGGAAAGATGTATCTCTGTGAGATCAATTAACGGAACACAGAGAAGTTTCTCAGAAAGCTTCTTTCCAGTTTTGAACGGAAGATATTTCCTGTTTCACCATAGCCCACTATGGGCTTCCAAATATCCCTTTGCCAATTCCACAAGAACAGAATTAGCGAAAGGCTTCTTGAAGGGAAAGATGTAACTCTGTGAGATGAATTAACAGAAGACAGAGCAGTTTCTCAGAAAGCTACTTTCCAGTTTTGAGCGGAAGATATTTCCTTTTTCACCATAGCCCTCTATGGGCTTCCAAATATCCCTTTGCGAATTCCACAAGAACAGCCTTAGCGAAAGGCTTCTTGAAGGGAAAGATGTAATTCTGTGAGATGAATTAACGGAACACAGAGCAGTTTCTCAGAAAGCTTCTTTCCAGTTTTCAGCGGAAGATATTTCCTTTTTCACCATAGCCTTCTATGGGCTTCCAAATATCCCTTTGCAAATTCCACAAGAACAGCCTTAGCGAAAGGCTTCTTGAAGGGAAAGATGTAACTCTGTGAGATGAATTAACAGAACACAGAGCAGTTTCTCAGAAAGCTACTTTCCAGTTTTGAGCGGAAGATATTTCCTTTTTCACCATAGCCCTCTATGGGCTTCCAAATATCCCTTTGCGAATTCCACAAGAACAGCCTTAGCGAAAGGCTTCTTGAAGGGAAAGATGTAATTCTGTGAGATGAATTTACGGAACACAGAGCAGTTTCTCAGAAAGCTTCTTTTCACTTTTCAGCGGAAGATATTTCCTTTTTCACCATAGCCCTCTATGGGCTTCCAAATATCCCTTTGCCAATTCCACAAGAACAGCCTTAGCGAAAGGCGTCTTGAAGGGAAAGATGTAACTCTGTGAGATGAATTCACAGAACACAGAGCAGTTTCTCAGAAAGCTTCTTTCCAGTTTTGAATGGAAGATATTTCCTTTTTCACCATAGCCCTCTATGGGCTTCCAAATATCCCTTTGCCAATTCCACAAGAACAGCCTTAGCGAAAGGCTTCCTGAAGGGAAACATGTAACTCTGTGAGACGAATTAAGAGAACACAGAGCAGTTTCTCAGAAAGCTTCTTTCCAGTTATGAATGGAAGATATTTCCTTTTTCACCATAGCCCTCTATGGGCTTCCAAATATCCCATTTGCCAATCCCACAAGAACCGCCTTAGCGAAAGGCTTCTTGAATGGAAAAATGTAAGTCTGTGAGATGAATTAACAGAACACAGAGGAGTTTCTCAGAAAGCTTCTTTCCAGTTTTGAACGGAAGATATTTCCTTTTTCATCATAGAACTCTATGAGCTTCCAAATATCCCTTTGCCAATTCCACAAGAACAGCCTTAGCGAACGGCTTCTTGAAGGGAAACATGTAACTCTGTGAGATGAATTAAGAGAACACAGAGCAGTTTCTCAGAAAGCTTCTTTCCAGTTTTGAACGGAAGGTATTTCCTTTTTCACCATAGCCCACTATGGGATTCCAAATATCCCTTTGCCAATTCCAGAAGAACCGCCTTAGCGAAAGGCTTCTTGAAGGGAAAAATGTAACTCTGTGAGATGAATTAACAGAACACAGAGGAGTTTCTCAGAAAGCTTCTTTCCAGTTTTGAACGGAAGATATTTCCTTTTTCACCATAGCCCTCTATGGGCTTCCAAATATCCCTTTGCCAATTCCACAAGAACTGCCTTAGCGAAAGGCTTCTTGAAGGGAAAGATGTAACTCTGTGAGATGAATTCACAGAACACAGAGCAGTTTCTCAGAAAGCTTCTTTCCAGTTTTCAGCGGAAGATATTTCCTTTTTCACCATAGCCCACTATAGGCTTCCAAATATCCCTTTGCCAATTACACAAGAACAGCTTTAGCGAAAGGCTTCTTGAAGGGAAACATGTAACTCTGTGAGATGAATTCATAGAACACAGAGCAGATTCTCAGAAAGCTTCTTTCCAATTTTGAACGGAAGATATTTCCTTTTTAACCATAGCCCTCTAAGGGCTTCCAAATATCCCTTTGCCAATTCCACAAGAACCGCCTTAGCGAAAGGCTTCTTGAAGGGAAAGATGTATCTCTGTGAGATCAATTAACGGAACACAGAGAAGTTTCTCAGAAAGCTTCTTTCCAGTTTTCAGCGGAAGATATTTCCTTTTTCACCATAGCCTTCTATGGGCTTCCAAATATCCCTTTGCAAATTCCACAAGAACAGCCTTAGCGAAAGGCTTCTTGAAGGGAAAGATGTAACTCTGTGAGATGAATTAGCAGAACACAGAGCAGTTTCTCAGAAAGCTACTTTCCAGTTTTGAGCGGAAGATATTTCCTTTTTCACCATAGCCTTCTATGGGCTTCCAAATATCCCTTTGCGAATTCCACAAGAACAGCCTTAGCGAAAGGCTTCTTGAAGGGAAAGATGTAATTC
Organism: Chlorocebus sabaeus; assembly: GCF_047675955.1. Taxonomy (NCBI): domain Eukaryota; kingdom Metazoa; phylum Chordata; class Mammalia; order Primates; family Cercopithecidae; genus Chlorocebus; species Chlorocebus sabaeus. Next base: position 197,420 of record NW_027327881.1, on the reverse strand, counting down.
TGTGAGATGAATTAACGGAACACAGAGCAGTTTCTCAGAAAGCTTCTTTCCAGTTTTCAGCGGAAGATATTTCCTTTTTCACCATAGCCTTCTATGGGCTTCCAAATATCCCTTTGCAAATTCCACAAGAACAGCCTTAGCGAAAGGCTTCTTGAAGGGAAAGATGTAACTCTGTGAGATGAATTAACAGAACACAGAGCAGTTTCTCAGAAAGCTACTTTCCAGTTTTGAGCGGAAGATATTTCCTTTTTCACCATAGCCTTCTATGGGCTTCCAAATATCCCTTTGCGAATTCCACAAGAACAGCCTTAGCGAAAGGCTTCTTGAAGGGAAAGATGTAATTCTATGAGATGAATTAACGGAACACAGAGCAGTTTCTCAGAAAGCTTCTTTTCACTTTTCAGCGGAAGATATTTCCTTTTTCACCATAGCCCTCTATGGGCTTCCAAATATCCCTTTGCCAATTCCACAAGAACAGCCTTAGCGAAAGGCTTCTTGAAGGGAAAGATGTAACTCTGTGAGATGAATTCACAGAACACAGAGCAGTTTCTCAGAAAGCTTTTTCCAGTTTTGACTGGAAGATATTTCCTTTTTCACCATAGCCCTCTATGGGCTTCCATATATCCCTTTGCCAATTCCACAAGAACAGCCTTAGCGAAAGGCTTCTTGAAGGGAAACATGTAACTCTGTGAGATGAATTAAGAGAACACAGAGCAGTTTCTCAGAAAGCTTCTTTCCAGTTATGAATGGAAGATATTTCCTTTTTCACCATAGCCCTCTATGGGCTTCCAAATATCCCTTTGCCAATTCCACAAGAACCGCCTTAGCGAAAGGCTTCTTGAAGGGAAAAATGTAAGTCTGTGAGATGAATTAACAGAACACAAAGGAGTTTCTCAGAAAGCTTCTTTCCAGTTTTGAACGGAAGATATTTCCTTTTTCATCATAGCCCTCTATGAGCTTCCAAATATCCCTTTGCCAATTCCACAAGAACAGCCTTAGCGAACGGCTTCTTGAAGGGAAACATGTAACTCTGTGAGATGAATTAAGAGAACACAGAGCAGTTTCTCAGAAAGCTTCTTTCCAGTTTTGAACGGAAGGTATTTCCTTTTTCACCATAGCCCACTATGGGATTCCAAATATCCCTTTGCCAATTCCACAAGAACCGCCTTAGCGAAAGGCTTCTTGAAGGGAAAAATGTAACTCTGTGAGATGAATTAACAGAACACAGAGCAGTTTCTCAGAGAGCTTCTTTCCAGTTTTGAACGGAAGATATTTCCTTTTTCACCATAGCCCTCTATGGGCTTCCAAATATCCCTTTGCCAATTCCACAAGAACAGCCTTAGCGAAAGGCTTCTTGAAGGGAAAGATGTAACTCTGTGAGATGAATTAACAGAACACAGCGCAGTTTCTCAGAAAGCTTCTTTCCAGTTTTCAGCGGAAGATATTTCCTTTTTCACCATAGCTCACTATGGGCTTCCAAATATCCCTTTGCCAATTCCACAAGAACAGCCTTAGCGAAAGGCTTCTTGAAGGGAAAGATGTAACTCTGTGAGATGAATTAACAGAACACAGCGCAGTTTCTCAGAAAGCTACTTTCCAGTTTTGAATGGAAGATATTTCCTTTTTCACCATAGCCCTCTATGGGCTTCCAAATATCCCTTTGCGAATTCCACAAGAACAGCCTTAGCGAAAGGCTTCTTGAAGGGAAAGATGTAATTCTGTGAGATGAATTAACGGAACACAGAGCAGTTTCTCAGAAAGCTTCTTTTAAGTTTTCAGCGGAAGATATTTCCTTTTTCACCATAGCCCTCTATGGGCTTCCAAATATCCCTTTGCCAATTCCACAAGAACAGCCTTAGCGAAAGGCTTCTTAAAGGGAAACATGTAACTCTGTGAGATGAATTCACAGAACACAGAGCAGTTTCTCAGAAAGCTTCTTTCCAGTTTTGAACGGAAGATATTTCCTTTTTCACCATAGCCCTCTATGGGCTTCCAAATATCCCTTTGCCAATTCCACAAGAACAGCCTTAGCGAAAGGCTTCTTGAAGGGAAAGATGTAACTCTGTGAGATGAATTAACAGAACACAGAGCAGTTTCTCAGAAAGCTTCTTTCCAGTTTTCAGCGGAAGATATTTCCTTTTTCACCATAGCCCACTAAGGGCTTCCAAATATCCCTTTGCCAATTACACAAGAACAGCTTTAGCGAAAGGCTTCTTGAAGGGAAACATGTAATTCTGTGAGATGAATTCATAGAACACAGAGCAGATTCTCAGAAAGCTTCTTTCCAGTTTTGAACGGAAGATATTTCCTTTTTAACCATAGCCCTCTAAGGGCTTCCAAATATCCCTTTGCCAATTCCACAAGAACAGCCTTAGCGAAAGGCTTCTTGAAGGGAAAGATGTATCTTTGTGAGATGAATTAACGGAACACAGAGAAGTTTCTCAGAAAGCTTCTTTCCAGTTTTGAACGGAAGATATTTCCTGTTTCACCATAGCCCTCTATGGGCTTCCAAATATCCCTTTGCCAATTCCACAAGAACAGAATTAGCGAAAGGCTTCTTGAAGGAAAGATGTAACTCTGTGAGATGAATTAACAGAACACAGAGCAGTTTCTCAGAAAGCTACTTTCCAGTTTTGAGCGGAAGATATTTCCTTTTTCACCATAGCCCTCTATGGGCTTCCAAATATCCCTTTGCGAATTCCACAAGAACAGCCTTAGCGAAAGGCTTCTTGAAGGGAAAGATGTAATTCTGTGAGATGAATTAACGGAACACAGAGCAGTTTCTCAGAAAGCTTCTTTCCAGTTTTCAGCGGAAGATATTTCCTTTTTCACCATAGCCTTCTATGGGCTTCCAAATATCCCTTTGCAAATTCCACAAGAACAGCCTTAGCGAAAGGCTTCTTGAAGGGAAAGATGTAACTCTGTGAGATGAATTAACAGAACACAGAGCAGTTTCTCAGAAAGCTACTTTCCAGTTTTGAGCGGAAGATATTTCCTTTTTCACCATAGCCCTCTATGGGCTTCCAAATATCCCTTTGCGAATTCCACAAGAACAGCCTTAGCGAAAGGCTTCTTGAAGGGAAAGATGTAATTCTGTGAGATGAATTTACGGAACACAGAGCAGTTTCTCAGAAAGCTTCTTTTCACTTTTCAGCGGAAGATATTTCCTTTTTCACCATAGCCCTCTATGGGCTTCCAAATATCCCTTTGCCAATTCCACAAGAACAGCCTTAGCGAAAGGCGTCTTGAAGGGAAAGATGTAACTCTGTGAGATGAATTCACAGAACACAGAGCAGTTTCTCAGAAAGCTTCTTTCCAGTTTTGAATGGAAGATATTTCCTTTTTCACCATAGCCCTCTATGGGCTTCCAAATATCCCTTTGCCAATTCCACAAGAACAGCCTTAGCGAAAGGCTTCCTGAAGGGAAACATGTAACTCTGTGAGACGAATTAAGAGAACACAGAGCAGTTTCTCAGAAAGCTTCTTTCCAGTTATGAATGGAAGATATTTCCTTTTTCACCATAGCCCTCTATGGGCTTCCAAATATCCCATTTGCCAATCCCACAAGAACCGCCTTAGCGAAAGGCTTCTTGAATGGAAAAATGTAAGTCTGTGAGATGAATTAACAGAACACAGAGGAGTTTCTCAGAAAGCTTCTTTCCAGTTTTGAACGGAAGATATTTCCTTTTTCATCATAGAACTCTATGAGCTTCCAAATATCCCTTTGCCAATTCCACAAGAACAGCCTTAGCGAACGGCTTCTTGAAGGGAAACATGTAACTCTGTGAGATGAATTAAGAGAACACAGAGCAGTTTCTCAGAAAGCTTCTTTCCAGTTTTGAACGGAAGGTATTTCCTTTTTCACCATAGCCCACTATGGGATTCCAAATATCCCTTTGCCAATTCCACAAGAACCGCCTTAGCGAAAGGCTTCTTGAAGGGAAAAATGTAACTCTGTGAGATGAATTAACAGAACACAGAGGAGTTTCTCAGAAAGCTTCTTTCCAGTTTTGAACGGAAGATATTTCCTTTTTCACCATAGCCCTCTATGGGCTTCCAAATATCCCTTTGCCAATTCCACAAGAACTGCCTTAGCGAAAGGCTTCTTGAAGGGAAAGATGTAACTCTGTGAGATGAATTAACAGAACACAGAGCAGTTTCTCAGAAAGCTTCTTTCCAGTTTTCAGCGGAAGATATTTCCTTTTTCACCATAGCCCACTATAGGCTTCCAAATATCCCTTTGCCAATTACACAAGAACAGCTTTAGCGAAAGGCTTCTTGAAGGGAAACATGTAACTCTGTGAGATGAATTCATAGAACACAGAGCAGATTCTCAGAAAGCTTCTTTCCAGTTTTGAACGGAAGATATTTCCTTTTTAACCATAGCCCTCTAAGGGCTTCCAAATATCCCTTTGCCAATTCCACAAGAACCGCCTTAGCGAAAGGCTTCTTGAAGGGAAAGATGTATCTCTGTGAGATCAATTAACGGAACAAAGAGAAGTTTCTCAGAAAGCTTCTTTCCAGTTTTCAGCGGAAGATATTTCCTTTTTCACCATAGCCTTCTATGGGCTTCCAAATATCCCTTTGCAAATTCCACAAGAACAGCCTTAGCGAAAGTCTTCTTGAAGGGAAAGATGTAACTCTGTGAGATGAATTAGCAGAACACAGAGCAGTTTCTCAGAAAGCTACTTTCCAGTTTTGAGCGGAAGATATTTCCTTTTTCACCATAGCCTTCTATGGGCTTCCAAATATCCCTTTGCGAATTCCACAAGAACAGCCTTAGCGAAAGGCTTCTTGAAGGGAAAGATGTAATTCTGTGAGATGAATTAACGGAACACAGAGCAGTTTCTCAGAAAGCTTCTTTCCAGTTTTCAGCGGAAGATATTTCCTTTTTCACCATAGCCTTCTATGGGCTTCCAAATATCCCTTTGCAAATTCCACAAGAACAGCCTTAGCGAAAGGCTTCTTGAAGGGAAAGATGTAACTCTGTGAGATGAATTAACAGAACACAGAGCAGTTTCTCAGAAAGCTACTTTCCAGTTTTGAGCGGAAGATATTTCCTTTTTCACCATAGCCTTCTATGGGCTTCCAAATATCCCTTTGCGAATTCCACAAGAACAGCCTTAGCGAAAGGCTTCTTGAAGGGAAAGATGTAATTCTGTGAGATGAATTAACGGAACACAGAGCAGTTTCTCAGAAAGCTTCTTTTCACTTTTCAGCGGAAGATATTTCCTTTTTCACCATAGCCCTCTATGGGCTTCCAAATATCCCTTTGCCAATTCCACAAGAACAGCCTTAGCGAAAGGCTTCTTGAAGGGAAAGATGTAACTCTGTGAGATGAATTCACAGAACACAGAGCAGTTTCTCAGAAAGCTTCTTTCCAGTTTTGACTGGAAGATATTTCCTTTTTCACCATAGCCCTCTATGGGCTTCCAAATATCCCTTTGCCAATTCCACAAGAACAGCCTTAGCGAAAGGCTTCTTGAAGGGAAACATGTAACTCTGTGAGATGAATTAAGAGAACACAGAGCAGTTTCTCAGAAAGCTTCTTTCCAGTTATGAATGGAAGATATTTCCTTTTTCACCATAGCCCTCTATGGGCTTCCAAATATCCCTTTGCCAATTCCACAAGAACCGCCTTAGCGAAAGGCTTCTTGAAGGGAAAAATGTAAGTCTGTGAGATGAATTAACAGAACACAGAGGAGTTTCTCAGAAAGCTTCTTTCCAGTTTTGAACGGAAGATATTTCCTTTTTCATCATAGCCCTCTATGAGCTTCCAAATATCCCTTTGCCAATTCCACAAGAACAGCCTTAGCGAACGGCTTCTTGAAGGGAAACATGTAACTCTGTGAGATGAATTAAGAGAACACAGAGCAGTTTCTCAGAAAGCTTCTTTCCAGTTTTGAACGGAAGGTATTTCCTTTTTCACCATAGCCCACTATGGGATTCCAAATATCCCTTTGCCAATTCCACAAGAAACGCCTTAGCGAAAGGCTTCTTGAAGGGAAAAATGTAACTCTGTGAGATGAATTAACAGAACACAGAGGAGTTTCTCAGAAAGCTTCTTTCCAGTTTTGAACGGAAGATATTTCCTTTTTCACCATAGCCCTCTATGGGCTTCCAAATATCCCTTTGCCAATTCCACAAGAACAGCCTTAGCGAAAGGCTTCTTGAAGGGAAAGATGTAACTCTGTGAGATGAATTAACAGAACACAGCGCAGTTTCTCAGAAAGCTTCTTTCCAGTTTTCAGCGGAAGATATTTCCTTTTTCACCATAGCTCACTATGGGCTTCCAAATATCCCTTTGCCAATTCCACAAGAACAGCCTTAGCGAAAGGCTTCTTGAAGGGAAAGATGTAACTCTGTGAGATGAATTAACAGAACACAGAGAATTTTCTCAGAAAGCTTCTTTCCAGTTTTGAACGGAAGATATTTCCTTTTTCACCATAGCCCTCTATGGGCTTCCAAATATCCCTTTGCCAATTACACAAGAACAGCTTTAGCGAAAGGCTTCTTGAAGGGAAACATGTAACTCTGTGAGATGAATTCATAGAACACAGAGCAGATTCTCAGAAAGCTTCTTTCCAGTTTTGAACGGAAGATATTTCCTTTTTAACCATAGCCCTCTAAGGGCTTCCAAATATCCCTTTGCCAATTCCACAAGAACAGCCTTAGCGAAAGGCTTATTGAAGGGAAAGATGTATCTCTGTGAGATGAATTCACGGAACACAGAGAAGTTTCTCAGAAAGCTTCTTTCCAGTTTTCAGCGGAAGATATTTACTTTTTCACCATAGCCCTCTATGGGCTTCCAAATATCCCTTTGCCAATTCCACAAGAACAGCCTTAGCGAAAGGCTTCTTGAAGGGAAAGATGTAACTCTGTGAGATGAATTCACAGAACACAGAGCAGTTTCTCAGAAAGCTTCTTTCCAGTTTTGAACGGAAGATATTTCCTTTTACACCATAGCCCTCTATGGGCTTCCAAATATCCCTTTGCCAATTCCACAAGAACAGCCTTAGCGAAAGGCTTCTTGAAGGGAAACATTTAACTCTGTGAGATGAATTAACAGAACACAGAGCAATTTCTCAGACAGGTTCTTTCCAGTTTTGAACGGAAGATATTTCCTTTTTCACCATAGCCCTCTATGGGCTTCCAAATATCCCTTTGCCAATTCCACAAGAACAGCCTTAGCGAAAGGCTTCTTGAAGGGAAAGATGTAACTCTGTGAGATGAATTCACAGAACACAGAGCAGTTTCTCTGAAAGCTTCTTTACAGTTTTCAGCGGAAGATATTTCCTTTTTCACCATAGCCCTCTATGGGCTTCCAAATATCCCTTTGCCAATCCACAAGAACAGCCTTAGCGAAAGGCTTCTTGAAGGGAAAGATGTAACTCTGTGAGATGAATTCACAGAACACAGAGCAGTTTCTCAGAAAGCTTCTTTCCAGTTTTGAACGGAAGATATTTCCTTTTTCACCATAGCCCTCTATGGGCTTCCAAATATCCCTTTGCCAATTCCACAAGAACAGCCTTAGCGAAAGGCGTCTTGAAGGGAAAGATGTAACTCTGTGAGATGAATTCACAGAACACAGAGCAGTTTCTCAGAAAGCTTCTTTCCAGTTTTGAATGGAAGATATTTCCTTTTTCACCATAGCCCTCTATGGGCTTCCAAATATCCCTTTGCCAATTCCACAAGAACAGCCTTAGCGAAAGGCTTCCTGAAGGGAAACATGTAACTCTGTGAGACGAATTAAGAGAACACAGAGCAGTTTCTCAGAAAGCTTCTTTCCAGTTATGAATGGAAGATATTTCCTTTTTCACCATAGCCCTCTATGGGCTTCCAAATATCCCATTTGCCAATCCCACAAGAACCGCCTTAGCGAAAGGCTTCTTGAATGGAAAAATGTAAGTCTGTGAGATGAATTAACAGAACACAGAGGAGTTTCTCAGAAAGCTTCTTTCCAGTTTTGAACGGAAGATATTTCCTTTTTCATCATAGAACTCTATGAGCTTCCAAATATCCCTTTGCCAATTCCACAAGAACAGCCTTAGCGAACGGCTTCTTGAAGGGAAACATGTAACTCTGTGAGATGAATTAAGAGAACACAGAGCAGTTTCTCAGAAAGCTTCTTTCCAGTTTTGAACGGAAGGTATTTCCTTTTTCACCATAGCCCACTATGGGATTCCAAATATCCCTTTGCCAATTCCACAAGAACCGCCTTAGCGAAAGGCTTCTTGAAGGGAAAAATGTAACTCTGTGAGATGAATTAACAGAACACAGAGGAGTTTCTCAGAAAGCTTCTTTCCAGTTTTGAACGGAAGATATTTCCTTTTTCACCATAGCCCTCTATGGGCTTCCAAATATCCCTTTGCCAATTCCACAAGAACTGCCTTAGCGAAAGGCTTCTTGAAGGGAAAGATGTAACTCTGTGAGATGAATTAACAGAACACAGAGCAGTTTCTCAGAAAGCTTCTTTCCAGTTTTCAGCGGAAGATATTTCCTTTTTCACCATAGCCCACTATAGGCTTCCAAATATCCCTTTGCCAATTACACAAGAACAGCTTTAGCGAAAGGCTTCTTGAAGGGAAACATGTAACTCTGTGAGATGAATTCATAGAACACAGAGCAGATTCTCAGAAAGCTTCTTTCCAGTTTTGAACGGAAGATATTTCCTTTTTAACCATAGCCCTCTAAGGGCTTCCAAATATCCCTTTGCCAATTCCACAAGAACCGCCTTAGCGAAAGGCTTCTTGAAGGGAAAGATGTATCTCTGTGAGATCAATTAACGGAACACAGAGAAGTTTCTCAGAAAGCTTCTTTCCAGTTTTCAGCGGAAGATATTTCCTTTTTCACCATAGCCTTCTATGGGCTTCCAAATATCCCTTTGCAAATTCCACAAGAACAGCCTTAGCGAAAGTCTTCTTGAAGGGAAAGATGTAACTCTGTGAGATGAATTAGCAGAACACAGAGCAGTTTCTCAGAAAGCTACTTTCCAGTTTTGAGCGGAAGATATTTCCTTTTTCACCATAGCCTTCTATGGGCTTCCAAATATCCCTTTGCGAATTCCACAAGAACAGCCTTAGCGAAAGGCTTCTTGAAGGGAAAGATGTAATTCTGTGAGATGAATTAACGGAACACAGAGCAGTTTCTCAGAAAGCTTCTTTCCAGTTTTCAGCGGAAGATATTTCCTTTTTCACCATAGCCTTCTATGGGCTTCCAAATATCCCTTTGCAAATTCCACAAGAACAGCCTTAGCGAAAGGCTTCTTGAAGGGAAAGATGTAACTCTGTGAGATGAATTAACAGAACACAGAGCAGTTTCTCAGAAAGCTACTTTCCAGTTTTGAGCGGAAGATATTTCCTTTTTCACCATAGCCTTCTATGGGCTTCCAAATATCCCTTTGCGAATTCCACAAGAACAGCCTTAGCGAAAGGCTTCTTGAAGGGAAAGATGTAATTCTGTGAGATGAATTAACGGAACACAGAGCAGTTTCTCAGAAAGCTTCTTTTCACTTTTCAGCGGAAGATATTTCCTTTTTCACCATAGCCCTCTATGGGCTTCCAAATATCCCTTTGCCAATTCCACAAGAACAGCCTTAGCGAAAGGCTTCTTGAAGGGAAAGATGTAACTCTGTGAGATGAATTCACAGAACACAGAGCAGTTTCTCAGAAAGCTTCTTTCCAGTTTTGACTGGAAGATATTTCCTTTTTCACCATAGCCCTCTATGGGCTTCCAAATATCCCTTTGCCAATTCCACAAGAACAGCCTTAGCGAAAGGCTTCTTGAAGGGAAACATGTAACTCTGTGAGATGAATTAAGAGAACACAGAGCAGTTTCTCAGAAAGCTTCTTTCCAGTTATGAATGGAAGATATTTCCTTTTTCACCATAGCCCTCTATGGGCTTCCAAATATCCCTTTGCCAATTCCACAAGAACCGCCTTAGCGAAAGGCTTCTTGAAGGGAAAAATGTAAGTCTGTGAGATGAATTAACAGAACACAGAGGAGTTTCTCAGAAAGCTTCTTTCCAGTTTTGAACGGAAGATATTTCCTTTTTCATCATAGCCCTCTATGAGCTTCCAAATATCCCTTTGCCAATTCCACAAGAACAGCCTTAGCGAACGGCTTCTTGAAGGGAAACATGTAACTCTGTGAGATGAATTAAGAGAACACAGAGCAGTTTCTCAGAAAGCTTCTTTCCAGTTTTGAACGGAAGGTATTTCCTTTTTCACCATAGCCCACTATGGGATTCCAAATATCCCTTTGCCAATTCCACAAGAAACGCCTTAGCGAAAGGCTTCTTGAAGGGAAAAATGTAACTCTGTGAGATGAATTAACAGAACACAGAGGAGTTTCTCAGAAAGCTTCTTTCCAGTTTTGAACGGAAGATATTTCCTTTTTCACCATAGCCCTCTATGGGCTTCCAAATATCCCTTTGCCAATTCCACAAGAACAGCCTTAGCGAAAGGCTTCTTGAAGGGAAAGATGTAACTCTGTGAGATGAATTAACAGAACACAGCGCAGTTTCTCAGAAAGCTTCTTTCCAGTTTTCAGCGGAAGATATTTCCTTTTTCACCATAGCTCACTATGGGCTTCCAAATATCCCTTTGCCAATTCCACAAGAACAGCCTTAGCGAAAGGCTTCTTGAAGGGAAAGATGTAACTCTGTGAGATGAATTAACAGAACACAGAGAATTTTCTCAGAAAGCTTCTTTCCAGTTTTGAACGGAAGATATTTCCTTTTTCACCATAGCCCTCTATGGGCTTCCAAATATCCCTTTGCCAATTACACAAGAACAGCTTTAGCGAAAGGCTTCTTGAAGGGAAACATGTAACTCTGTGAGATGAATTCATAGAACACAGAGCAGATTCTCAGAAAGCTTCTTTCCAGTTTTGAACGGAAGATATTTCCTTTTTAACCATAGCCCTCTAAGGGCTTCCAAATATCCCTTTGCCAATTCCACAAGAACAGCCTTAGCGAAAGGCTTCTTGAAGGGAAAGATGTATCTCTGTGAGATGAATTCACGGAACACAGAGAAGTTTCTCAGAAAGCTTCTTTCCAGTTTTCAGCGGAAGATATTTACTTTTTCACCATAGCCCTCTATGGGCTTCCAAATATCCCTTTGCCAATTCCACAAGAACAGCCTTAGCGAAAGGCTTCTTGAAGGGAAAGATGTAACTCTGTGAGATGAATTCACAGAACACAGAGCAGTTTCTCAGAAAGCTTCTTTCCAGTTTTGAACGGAAGATATTTCCTTTTACACCATAGCCCTCTATGGGCTTCCAAATATCCCTTTGCCAATTCCACAAGAACAGCCTTAGCGAAAGGCTTCTTGAAGGGAAACATTTAACTCTGTGAGATGAATTAACAGAACACAGAGCAATTTCTCAGACAGGTTCTTTCCAGTTTTGAACGGAAGATATTTCCTTTTTCACCATAGCCCTCTATGGGCTTCCAAATATCCCTTTGCCAATTCCACAAGAACAGCCTTAGCGAAAGGCTTCTTGAAGGGAAAGATGTAACTCTGTGAGATGAATTCACAGAACACAGAGCAGTTTCTCTGAAAGCTTCTTTACAGTTTTCAGCGGAAGATATTTCCTTTTTCACCATAGCCCTCTATGGGCTTCCAAATATCCCTTTGCCAATCCACAAGAACAGCCTTAGCGAAAGGCTTCTTGAAGGGAAAGATGTAACTCTGTGAGATGAATTCACAGAACACAGAGCAGTTTCTCAGAAAGCTTCTTTCCAGTTTTGAACGGAAGATATTTCCTTTTTCACCATAGCCCTCTATGGGCTTCCAAATATACCTTTGCCAATTCCACAAGAACAGCCTTAGCGAAAGGCTTCTTGAAGGGAAAGATGTAACTCTGTGAGATGACTTCACGGAACACAGAGCAGTTTCTCAGAAAGCTTCTTTCCAGCTTTGAACGGAAGATATTTCCTTTTTCTCCATAGCCCTCTAGGGGCTTCCAATTATCCCTTTGCCAATTCCACAAGAACAACCTTAGCGAAAGGCTTCTTGAAGGGAAAGATGTAACTCTGTGAGATGAATTAACAGAACACAGAGCAGTTTCTCAGAAAGCTTCTTTCCAGTTTTGAACGGAAGATATTTCCTTTTTCACCATAGCCCTCTATGGGCTTCCAAATATCCCCTTGCCAATTCCACAAGAACAGCCTTAGCGAAAGGCTTCTTGAAGGGAAAGATGTAACTCTGTGAGATGAATTAACAGAACACAGAGCAGTTTCTCAGAAACCTTCTTTCCAGTTTTGAACGGAAGATATTTCCTTTTTCACCATAGCCCTCTATGGGCTTCCAAATATCCCTTTGCCTATTCCACAAGAACCGCCCTAGCAAAAGGCTTCTTGAAGGGGAAAATGTAACTCTGTGAGATGAATTAAGAGAACACAGAGCAGTTTCTCAGAAAGCTACTTTCCAGTTTTGAACGGAAGATATTTCCTTTTTCACCATAGCCCTCTATGGGCTTCCAAATATCCCTTTGCCAATTCCACAACACCAGCTTTAGCGAAAGGCTTCTTGAAGGGAAAGATGTAACTCTGTGAGTTTAATTAACGGAACACAGAGCAGTTTCTCAGAAAGTTTCTTTCCAGTTTTCAGCGGAAGATATTTCCTTTTTCACCGTAGCCCCCTATTGGCTTCCAAATATCCCTTTGCCAATTCCACAAGAACAGCCTTAGCGAACGGCTTCTTGAAGGGAAAGATGTAACTCTGTGAGATGAATTAACCGAACACAGAGCAGTTTCTCAGAAAGCTATTTTCCAGTTTTGAACGGAAGATATTTCCTTTTTCACCATAGCCCTCTATGGGCTTCCACATATCCCTTTGCCAATTACACAAGAACAGCCTTAGCGAAAGGCTTCTTGAAGGGAAAGATGTAACTCTGTGAGATGAATTCACAGAACACAGAGCAGTTTCTCAGAAAGCTTCTTTCCAGTTTTGAACGGAATATATTTTCTTTTTCACCATAGCCCTCTATGGGCTTCCAAATATCACTTTCCCAATTCCACAAGAACAGCCCTAGCGAAGGGCTTCTTGAAGGGAAAGATGTAACCCTGTGAGATGAATTAACAGAACACAGAGCAGTTTCTCAGAAAGCTTCTTTCCAGTTTTGAACGGAAGATATTTCCTTTTTCACCATAGCCCTCTATGGGCTTGCAAATATCCCTTTGCCAATTCCACAAGAACAGCCTTAACGAAAGGATTCTTGAAGGGAAAGATGTAACTCGGTGAGATGAATTCATAGAACACAGAACAGTTTCTCAGAAAGCTTCTTTCCAGTTTTGAACGGAAGATATTTCCTTTTTCACCATAGCCCTCTATGGACTTCCAAATATCCCTTTGCCAATTCCACAAGAACCGCCTTAGCGAAAGGCTTCTTGAAGGGAAAAATGTAACTCTGTGAGATGAATTAACAGAACACAGAGGAGTTTCTCAGAAAGCTTCTTTCCAGTTTTGAACGGAAGATATTTCCTTTTTCACCATAGCCCTCTAAGGGCTTCCAAATACCCTTTGCCAATTCCACAAGAACAGCCTTAGCAAAAGGCTTCTTGAAGGGAAAGATGTAACTCTGTGAGATGAATTCACAGAACACAGAGCAGTTTCTCAGAAAGCTTCTTTCCAGTTTTCAGCGGAAAATATTTCCCTTTTTACCATAGCCCTCTATGGGCTTCCAAATATCCCTTTGCCAATTCCACAAGAACAGCCTTAGCGAAAGGCTTCTTGAAGGGAAAGATGTAACTCTGTGAGATGAATTAACAGAACACAGAGCAGTTTCTCAGAAAGCTACTTTCCAGGTTTGAGCGGAAGATATTTCCTTTTTCACCATAGCCCTCTATGGGCTTCCAAATATCCCTTTGCCAAATCCACAAGAACAGCCTTAGCGAAAGGCTTCTTGAAGGGAAAGATGTAACTCTGTGAGATGAATTCACAGAACACAGAGCAGTTTCTCAGAAAGCTTCTTTCCAGTTTTGAACGGAAGATATTTCCCTTTTCACCATAGCCCTCTATGGGCTTCTAAATATCACTTTCCTAATTCCACAAGAACAGCCTTAGCGAAGGGTTTCTTGAAGGGAAAGATGTAACCCTGTGAGATGAATTAACAGAACACAGAGCAGTTTCTCAGAAAGCTTCTTTCCAGTTTTGAACGGAAGATATTTCCTTTTTCACCATAGCCCTCTATGGGCTTGCAAATATCCCTTTGCCAATTCCACAAGAACAGCATTAACGAAAGGATTCTTGAAGGAAAGATGTAACTCTGTGAGATGAATTCACAGAACACAGAGCAGTTTCTCAGAAAGCTTCTTTCCGGTTTTGAACGGAAGATATTTCCTTTTTCACCATAGCCCTCTATGGGCTTCCAAATATCCCTTTGCCAATTCCACAAGAACAGCCTTAGAGAAAGGCTTCTTGAAGGGAAAGATGTAACTCTGTGAGATTAATTAACGGAACACAGAGAAGTTTCTCAGAAAGCTTCTTTCCAGTTTTGAACGGAAGATATTTCCTTTTTCACCATAGCCCTCTATGGGCTTCCAAATATTCCTTTGCCAATTCCACAAGAAAAGCCTTAGCGAAAGGCTTCTTGAAGGGAAACATGTACCTCTGTGAGATGAATTAAGAGAACACAGAGCAGTTTCTCAGAAAGCTTCTTTCCAGTTTTGAACGGAAGATATTTCCTTTTTCACCATAGCCCTCTATGGGCTTCCAAATATCCCTTTGCCAATTCCAGAAGAACCGCCTTATCGAAAGGCTTCTTGAAGGGAAAAATGTAACTCTGTGAGATGAATTAATAGAACACAGAGAAGTTTCTCAGAAGGTTCTTTCCAGTTTTGAACGGAAGATATTTCCTTTTTCACCATAGCCCTCTATGGGCTTCCAAATATCCCTTTGCCAATTCCACAAGAACAGCCTTAGCGAAAGGCTTCTTCAAGGGAAAGATGTAACTCTGTGAGATGAATTAAGAGAACACAGAGCAGTTTCTCAGAAAGCTTCTTTCCAGTTTTCAGCGGAAGATATTTCCTTTTTCACCATAGCCCTCTATGGGCTTCCAAATATCCCTTTGCGAATTCCACAAGAACAGCCTTAGCGAAAGGCTTCTTGAAGGGAAAGATGTAACTCTGTGAGATGAATTCACAGAACACAGAGCAGTTTCTCAGAAAGCTTCTTTCCAGTTTTGAACGGAAGATATTTCCTTTTTCACCATAGCCCTCTATGGGCTTCCAAATATCCCTTTGCCAATTCCACAAGAACAGCCTTAGCGAAAGGCTTCTTGAAGGGAAAGATGTAACTCTGTGAGATGAATTAAAAGAACACAGAGGAGTTTCTCAGAAAGCTTTTTTCCAGTTTTCAGCGGAAGATATTTCCTTTTTCACCATAGCCCTCTATGGGCTTCCAAATATCCCTTTGCCAATTCCACAAGAACAGCCTTAGCGAAAGGCTTCTTGAAGGGAAAGATGTAACTCTGTGAGATGAATTCACAGAACACAGAGCAGTTTCTCAGAAACCTTCTTTCCAGTTTTGAACGGAAGATATTTCCTTTTTCACCATAGCCCTCTAGGGGCTTCCAAATATCCCTTTGCCAATTCCACAAGAACAGCCTTAGCGAAAGGATTCTTGAAGGGAAAGATGTAACTCTGTGAGATGAATTCACAGAACACAGAGCAGTTTCTCCGAAAGCTTCTTTCCAGTTTTGAACGGAAGGTATTTCCTTTTTCACCATAGCCCTCTATGGGCTTCCAAATATCCCTTTGCCAATTCCACAAGAACAGCCTTAGCGAAAGGCTTCTTGAAGGGAAAGATGTAATTCTGTGAGATGAATTAACAGAACAGAGAGCAGTTTCTCAGAAAGCTTCTTTCCAGTTTTGAAAGGAAGATATTTCCTTTTTCACCATAGCCCTCTATGGGCTTCAAAAATCCCTTTGCCAATTCCACAAGAACAGCCTTAGGGAAATGCTTCTTGAAGGGAAAGATGTAACTCTGTGAGATGAATTCACAGAACACAGAGCAGTTTCTCAGAAAGCTTCTTTCCAGTTTTGAACGGAAGATATTTCCTTTTTCACCATAGCCCTCTATGGGCTTCCAAATATCACTTTGCCAATTCCACAAGAACAGCCTTAGCGAAGGGCTACTTGAAGGGAAAGATGTAACTCTGTGATATGAATTAACAGAACACAGAGCAGTTTCTCAGAAAGCTTCTTTCCAGTTTTGAACGGAAGATATTTCCTTTTTCACCATAGCCGTCTATGGGCTTCCAAATATCCCTTTGCCAATTCCACAGGAACAGCCTTAGAGAAAGGCTTCTTGAAGGGAAAGATGTAACTCTGTGAGATGTATTCACAGAACACAGAGCAGTTTCTCAGAAAGCTTCTTTCCAGTTTTCAACGGAAGATATTTCCTTTTTCACAATAGCCCTCAATGGGCTTCCAAATATCCCTTTGCCAATTCCACAAGAACAGCCTTAGCGAAAGGCTTCTTGAAGGGAAAGATGTAACTCTGTGAGATGAATTCACAGAACACAGCGCAGTTTCTCAGAAAGCTTCTTTCCAGTTTTGAGCGGAAGATATTTCCTTTTTCACCATAGCCCTCTATGGGCTTCCAAATATCCCTTTGCCAATTACACAAGAACAGCCTTAGCGAAAGGCGTCTTGAAGGGAAGGATGTAACTCTGTGAGATGAATTAACAGAACACAGAGCAGTTTCTCAGAAAGCTTCTTTCCAGTTTTGATCGGAAGATATTTCCTTTTTCACCATAGCCCTCTAGGGGCTTCCAAATATCCCGTTGCCAATTCCACAAGAACAGCCTTAACAAAAGGCTTCTTGAAGGGAAAGATGTAACTCTGTGAGATGAATTAACGGAACACAGAGAAGTTTCTCAGAAAGCTTCTTTCCAGTTTTGAACGGAAGATATTTCCTTTTTCACCATAGCCCTCTATGGGCTTCCAAATATCCCTTTGCCAATTCCACAAGAACAGCCTTAGCGAAAGGCTTCTTGAAGGGAAAGATGTACCTCTGTGAGATGAATTCATAGAACACAGAGCAGATTCTCAGAAAGCTTCTTTCCAGTTTTGAACGGAAGATATTTCCTTTTTAACCATAGCCCTCTAAGGGTTTCCAAATATCCCTTTGCCAATTCCACAAGAACAGCCTTAGCGAAAGGCTTCTTGAATCGAAAGATGTATCTCTGTGAGATCAATTAACGGAACACAGAGAAGTTTCTCAGAAAGCTTCTTTCCAGTTTTGAACGGAAGATATTTCCTGTTTCACCATAGCCCTCTATCTGCTTCCAAATATCCCTTTGCCAATTCCACAAGAACAGAATTAGCGAAAGGCTTCTTGAAGGGAAAGATGTAACTCTGTGAGATGAATTAACAGAACACAGAGCAGTTTCTCAGAAAGCTACTTTCCAGTTTTGAGCGGAAGATATTTCCTTTTTCACCATAGCCCTGTATGGGCTTCCAAATATCCCTTTGCCAATTCCACAAGAACAGCCTTAGCGAAAGGCATCTTGAAGGGAAAGATGTAATTCTGTGAGATGAATTAACAGAACACAGAGCAGTTTCTCAGAAAGCTTCTTTTAACTTTTCAGCGGAAGATATTTCCTTTTTCACCATAGCCCTCTAGGGGCTTCCAAATATACCTTTGCCAATTCCACAAGAACAGCCTTAGCGAAAGGCTTCTTGAAGGGAAAGATGTAACTCTGTGAGATGACTTCACGGAACACAGAGCAGTTTCTCAGAAAGCTTCTTTCCAGCTTTGAACGGAAGATATTTCCTTTTTCTCCATAGCCCTCTAGGGGCTTCCAAATATCCCTTTGCCAATTCCACAAGAACAACCTTAGCGAAAGGCTTCTTGAAGGGAAAGATGTAACTCTGTGAGATGAATTAACAGAACACAGAGCAGTTTCTCAGAAAGCTTCTTTCCAGTTTTGAACGGAAGATATTTCCTTTTTCACCATAGCCCTCTATGGGCTTCCAAATATCCCCTTGCCAATTCCACAAGAACAGCCTTAGCGAAAGGCTTCTTGAAGGGAAAGATGTAACTCTGTGAGATGAATTAACAGAACACAGAGCAGTTTCTCAGAAAGCTTCTTTCCAGTTTTGAACGGAAGATATTTCCTTTTTCACCATAGCCCTCTATGGGCTTCCAAATATCCCTTTGCCTATTCCACAAGAACCGCCCTAGCAAAAGGCTTCTTGAAGGGGAAAATGTAACTCTGTGAGATGAATTAAGAGAACACAGAGCAGTTTCTCAGAAAGCTACTTTCCAGTTTTGAACGGAAGATATTTCCTTTTTCACCATACCCCTCTATGGGCTTCCAAATATCCCTTTGCCAATTCCACAACACCAGCTTTAGCGAAAGGCTTCTTGAAGGGAAAGATGTAACTCTGTGAGTTTAATTAACGGAACACAGAGCAGTTTCTCAGAAAGTTTCTTTCCAGTTTTCAGCGGAAGATATTTCCTTTTTCACCGTAGCCCCCTATTGGCTTCCAAATATCCCTTTGCCAATTCCACAAGAACAGCCTTAGCGAACGGCTTCTTGAAGGGAAAGATGTAACTCTGTGAGATGAATTAACCGAACACAGAGCAGTTTCTCAGAAAGCTATTTTCCAGTTTTGAACGGAAGATATTTCCTTTTTCACCATAGCCCTCTATGGGCTTCCACATATCCCTTTGCCAATTCCACAAGAACAGCCTTAGCGAAAGGCTTCTTGAAGGGAAACATGTAACTCTGTGAGATGAATTCACAGAACACAGAGCAGTTTCTCAGAAAGCTTCTTTCCAGTTTTGAACGGAATATATTTTCTTTTTCACCATACCCCTCTATGGGCTTCCAAATATCACTTTCCCAATTCCACAAGAACAGCCCTAGCGAAGGGCTTCTTGAAGGGAAAGATGTAACCCTGTGAGATGAATTAACAGAACACAGAGCAGTTTCTCAGAAAGCTTCTTTCCAGTTTTGAACGGAAGATATTTCCTTTTTCACCATAGCCCTCTATGGGCTTGCAAATATCCCTTTGCCAATTCCACAAGAACAGCCTTAACGAAAGGATTCTTGAAGGGAAAGATGTAACTCGGTGAGATGAATTCATAGAACACAGAACAGTTTCTCAGAAAGCTTCTTTCCGGTTTTGAACGGAAGATATTTCCTTTTTCACCATAGCCCTCTATGGACTTCCAAATATCCCTTTGCCAATTCCACAAGAACCACCTTAGCGAAAGGCTTCTTGAAGGGAAAAATGTAACTCTGTGAGATGAATTAACAGAACACAGAGGAGTTTCTCAGAAAGCTTCTTTCCAGTTTTGAACGGAAGATATTTCCTTTTTCACCATAGCCCTCTAAGGGCTTCCAAATACCCTTTGCCAATTCCACAAGAACAGCCTTAGCAAAAGGCTTCTTGAAGGGAAAGATGTAACTCTGTGAGATGAATTCACAGAACACAGAGCAGTTTCTCAGAAAGCTTCTTTCCAGTTTTCAGCGGAAGATATTTCCCTTTTTACCACAGCCCTCTATGGGCTTCCAAATATCCCTTTGCCAATTCCACAAGAACAGCCTTAGCGAAAGGCTTCTTGAAGGGAAAGATGTAACTCTGTGAGATGAATTAACAGAACACAGAGCAGTTTCTCAGAAAGCTTCTTTCCAGTTTTGAACGGAAGATATTTCCTTTTTCACCATAGCCCTCTATGAGCTTACAAATATGCCTTTGCCAATTCCAGAAGAACAGCCTTAGCGAAAGGCTTCTTGAAGGGAAAGATGTAACTCTGTGAGATGAATTCACAGAACACAGAGCAGTTTCTCAGAAAGCTTCTTTCCAGTTTTGAACGGAAGATATTTCCTTTTTCACCATAGCCCTCTATGGGCTTCCAAATATCCCTTTGCCAATTCCACAAGAACAGCCTTAGCGAAAGGCTTCTTGAAGGGAAAGATGTAACTCTGTGAGATGAATTAAAAGAACACAGAGGAGTTTCTCAGAAAGCTTTTTTCCAGTTTTCAGCGGAAGATATTTCCTTTTTCACCATAGCCCTCTATGGGCTTCCAAATATCCCTTTGCCAATTCCACAAGAACAGCCTTAGCGAAAGGCTTCTTGAAGGGAAAGATGTAACTCTGTGAGATGAATTCACAGAACACAGAGCAGTTTCTCAGAAACCTTCTTTCCAGTTTTGAACGGAAGATATTTCCTTTTTCACCATAGCCCTCTAGGGGCTTCCAAATATCCCTTTGCCAATTCCACAAGAACAGCCTTAGCGAAAGGATTCTTGAAGGGAAAGATGTAACTCTGTGAGATGAATTCACAGAACACAGAGCAGTTTCTCCGAAAGCTTCTTTCCAGTTTTGAACGGAAGGTATTTCCTTTTTCACCATAGCCCTCTATGGGCTTCCAAATATCCCTTTGCCAATTCCACAAGAACAGCCTTAGCGAACGGCTTCTTGAAGGGAAAGATGTAATTCTGTGAGATGAATTAACAGAACAGAGAGCAGTTTCTCAGAAAGCTTCTTTCCAGTTTTGAAAGGAAGATATTTCCTTTTTCACCATATCCCTCTATGGGCTTCCAAAATCCCTTTGCCAATTCCACAAGAACAGCCTTAGGGAAATGCTTCTTGAAGGGAAAGATGTAACTCTGTGAGATGAATTCACAGAACACAGAGCAGTTTCTCAGAAAGCTTCTTTCCAGTTTTGAACGGAAGATATTTCCTTTTTCACCATAGCCCTCTATGGGCTTCCAAATATCACTTTGCCAATTCCACAAGAACAGCCTTAGCGAAGGGCTACTTGAAGGGAAAGATGTAACTCTGTGATATGAATTAACAGAACACAGAGCAGTTTCTCAGAAAGCTTCTTTCCAGTTTTGAACGGAAGATATTTCCTTTTTCACCATAGCCGTCTATGGGCTTCCAAATATCCCTTTGCCAATTCCACAGGAACAGCCTTAGAGAAAGGCTTCTTGAAGGGAAAGATGTAACTCTGTGAGATGTATTCACAGAACACAGAGCAGTTTCTCAGAAAGCTTCTTTCCAGTTTTCAACGGAAGATATTTCCTTTTTCACAATAGCCCTCAATGGGCTTCCAAATATCCCTTTGCCAATTCCACAAGAACAGCCTTAGCGAAAGGCTTCTTGAAGGGAAAGATGTAACTCTGTGAGATGAATTCACAGAACACAGCGCAGTTTCTCAGAAAGCTTCTTTCCAGTTTTGAGCGGAAGATATTTCCTTTTTCACCATAGCCCTCTATGGGCTTCCAAATATCCCTTTGCCAATTACACAAGAACAGCCTTAGCGAAAGGCGTCTTGAAGGGAAGGATGTAACTCTGTGAGATGAATTAACAGAACACAGAGCAGTTTCTCAGAAAGCTTCTTTCCAGTTTTGATCGGAAGATATTTCCTTTTTCACCATAGCCCTCTAGGGGCTTCCAAATATCCCGTTGCCAATTCCACAAGAACAGCCTTAGCAAAAGGCTTCTTGAAGGGAAAGATGTAACTCTGTGAGATGAATTAACGGAACACAGAGAAGTTTCTCAGAAAGCTTCTTTCCAGTTTTGAACGGAAGATATTTCCTTTTTCACCATAGCCCTCTATGGGCTTCCAAATATCCCTTTGCCAATTCCACAAGAACAGCCTTAGCGAAAGGCTTCTTGAAGGGAAAGATGTACCTCTGTGAGATGAATTCATAGAACACAGAGCAGATTCTCAGAAAGCTTCTTTCCAGTTTTGAACGGAAGATATTTCCTTTTTAACCATAGCCCTCTAAGGGTTTCCAAATATCCCTTTGCCAATTCCACAAGAACAGCCTTAGCGAAAGGCTTCTTGAATCGAAAGATGTATCTCTGTGAGATCAATTAACGGAACACAGAGAAGTTTCTCAAAAAGTTTCTTTCCAGTTTTGAACGGAAGATATTTCCTGTTTCACCATAGCCCTCTATCTGCTTCCAAATATCCCTTTGCCAATTCCACAAGAACAGAATTAGCGAAAGGCTTCTTGAAGGGAAAGATGTAACTCTGTGAGATGAATTAACAGAACACAGAGCAGTTTCTCAGAAAGCTACTTTCCAGTTTTGAGCGGAAGATATTTCCTTTTTCACCATAGCCCTGTATGGGCTTCCAAATATCCCTTTGCCAATTCCACAAGAACAGCCTTAGCTAAAGGCATCTTGAAGGGAAAGATGTAATTCTGTGAGATGAATTAACAGAACACAGAGCAGTTTCTCAGAAAGCTTCTTTTAACTTTTCAGCGGAAGATATTTCCTTTTTCACCATAGCCCTCTAAGGGCTTCCAAATATCCCTTTGCCAATTCCACAAGAACAGCCTTAGCGAAAGGCTTCTTGAAGGGAAAGATGTAACTCTGTGAGATGAATTCACAGAACACAGAGCAGTTTCTCCGAAAGCTTCTTTCCAGTTTTGAAAGGAAGATATTTCCTTTTTCACCATAGCCCTCTATCGGCTTCCAAATATCCCTTTGCCAATTCCACAAAAACAGCCTTAGGGAAAGGCTTCTTGAAGGGAAAGATGTAACTCTGTGAGATGAATTCACAGAACACAGAGCAGTTTCTCAGAAAGCTTCTTTCCGGTTTTGAACGGAAGATATTTCCTTTTTCACCATAGCCCTCTATGGGCTTCCAAATATCCCTTTGCCAATTCCACAAGAACAGCCTTAGCGAAAGGCTTCTTGAAGGGAAAGATGTAATTCTGTGAGATGAATTAACAGAACAGAGAGCAGTTTCTCAGAAAGCTTCTTTCCAGTTTTGAAAGGAAGATATTTCCTTTTTCACCATAGCCCTCTATGGGCTTCCAAATATCCCTTTGCCAATTCCACAAGAACAGCCTTAGGGAAATGCTTCTTGAAGGGAAAGATGTAACTCTGTGAGATGAATTCACAGAACACAGAGCAGTTTCTCAGAAAGCTTCTTTCCAGTTTTGAACGGAAGATATTTCCTTTTTCACCATAGCTCACTATGGGCTTCCAAATATCCCTTTGCCAATTCCACAAGAACAGCCTTAGCGAAAGGCTTCTTGAAGGGAAAATTGTAACTCTGTGAGATGAATTAACAGAACACAGCGCAGTTTCTCAGAAAGCTACTTTCCAGTTTTGAGGGGAAGATATTTCCTTTTTCACCATAGCCCTCTATGGGCTTCCAAATATCCCTTTGCGAATTCCACAAGAACAGCCTTAGCGAAAGGCTTCTTGAAGGGAAAGATGTAATTCTGTGAGATGAATTAACGGAACACAGAGCAGTTTCTCAGAAAGCTTCTTTTAAGTTTTCAGCGGAAGATATTTCCTTTTTCACCATAGCCCTCTATGGGCTTCCAAATATCCCTTTGCCTATTCCACAAGAACCGCCCTAGCAAAAGGCTTCTTGAAGGGGAAAATGTAACTCTGTGAGATGAATTAAGAGAACACAGAGCAGTTTCTCAGAAAGCTACTTTCCAGTTTTGAACGGAAGATATTTCCTTTTTCACCATAGCCCTCTATGGGCTTCCAAATATCCCTTTGCCAATTCCACAACACCAGCTTTAGCGAAAGGCTTCTTGAAGGGAAAGATGTAACTCTGTGAGTTTAATTAACGGAACACAGAGCAGTTTCTCAGAAAGTTTCTTTCCAGTTTTCAGCGGAAGATATTTCCTTTTTCACCGTAGCCCCCTATTGGCTTCCAAATATCCCTTTGCCAATTCCACAAGAACAGCCTTAGCGAACGGCTTCTTGAAGGGAAAGATGTAACTCTGTGAGATGAATTAACCGAACACAGAGCAGTTTCTCAGAAAGCTATTTTCCAGTTTTGAACGGAAGATATTTCCTTTTTCACCATAGCCCTCTATGGGCTTCCACATATCCCTTTGCCAATTCCACAAGAACAGCCTTAGCGAAAGGCTTCTTGAAGGGAAAGATGTAACTCTGTGAGATGAATTCACAGAACACAGAGCAGTTTCTCAGAAAGCTTCTTTCCAGTTTTGAACGGAATATATTTTCTTTTTCACCATAGCCCTCTATGGGCTTCCAAATATCACTTTCCCAATTCCACAAGAACAGCCTTAACGAAAGGATTCTTGAAGGGAAAGATGTAACTCGGTGAGATGAATTCATAGAACACAGAACAGTTTCTCAGAAAGCTTCTTTCCAGTTTTGAACGGAAGATATTTCCTTTTTCACCATAGCCCTCTATGGACTTCCAAATATCCCTTTGCCAATTCCACAAGAACCGCCTTAGCGAAAGGCTT
Source organism: Chlorocebus sabaeus (assembly GCF_047675955.1). NCBI lineage: Eukaryota > Metazoa > Chordata > Mammalia > Primates > Cercopithecidae > Chlorocebus > Chlorocebus sabaeus. Next base: position 173,198 of record NW_027327881.1, on the reverse strand, counting down.
CTTGAAGGGAAAAATGTAACTCTGTGAGATGAATTAACAGAACACAGAGGAGTTTCTCAGAAAGCTTCTTTCCAGTTTTGAACGGAAGATATTTCCTTTTTCACCATAGCCCTCTAAGGGCTTCCAAATACCCTTTGCCAATTCCACAAGAACAGCCTTAGCAAAAGGCTTCTTGAAGGGAAAGATGTAACTCTGTGAGATGAATTCACAGAACACAGAGCAGTTTCTCAGAAAGCTTCTTTCCAGTTTTCAGCGGAAAATATTTCCCTTTTTACCACAGCCCTCTATGGGCTTCCAAATATCCCTTTGCCAATTCCACAAGAACAGCCTTAGCGAAAGGCTTCTTGAAGGGAAAGATGTAACTCTGTGAGATGAATTAACAGAACACAGAGCAGTTTCTCAGAAAGCTTCTTTCCAGTTTTGAACGGAAGATATTTCCTTTTTCACCATAGCCCTCTATGGGCTTCCACATATCCCTTTGCCAATTCCACAAGAACAGCCTTAGCGAAAGGCTTCTTGAAGGGAAAGATGTAACTCTGTGAGATGAATTCACAGAACACAGAGCAGTTTCTCAGAAAGCTTCTTTCCAGTTTTGAACGGAATATATTTTCTTTTTCACCATAGCCCTCTATGGGCTTCCAAATATCACTTTCCCAATTCCACAAGAACAGCCTTAACGAAAGGATTCTTGAAGGGAAAGATGTAACTCGGTGAGATGAATTCATAGAACACAGAACAGTTTCTCAGAAAGCTTCTTTCCAGTTTTGAACGGAAGATATTTCCTTTTTCACCATAGCCCTCTATGGACTTCCAAATATCCCTTTGCCAATTCCACAAGAACCGCCTTAGCGAAAGGCTTCTTGAAGGGAAAAATGTAACTCTGTGAGATGAATTAACAGAACACAGAGGAGTTTCTCAGAAAGCTTCTTTCCAGTTTTGAACGGAAGATATTTCCTTTTTCACCATAGCCCTCTAAGGGCTTCCAAATACCCATTGCCAATTCCACAAGAACAGCCTTAGCAAAAGGCTTCTTGAAGGGAAAGATGTAACTCTGTGAGATGAATTCACAGAACACAGAGCAGTTTCTCAGAAAGCTTCTTTCCAGTTTTCAGCGGAAAATATTTCCCTTTTTACCACAGCCCTCTATGGGCTTCCAAATATCCCTTTGCCAATTCCACAAGAACAGCCTTAGCGAAAGGCTTCTTGAAGGGAAAGATGTAACTCTGTGAGATGAATTAACAGAACACAGAGCAGTTTCTCAGAAAGCTTCTTTCCAGTTTTGAACGGAAGATATTTTCTTTTTCACCATAGCCCTCTATGAGCTTACAAATATGCCTTTGCCAATTCCAGAAGAACAGCCTTAGCGAAAGGCTTCTTGAAGGGAAAGATGTAACTCTGTGAGATGAATTAAAAGAACACAGAGCAGTTTCTCAGAAAGCTTCTTTCCAGTTTTCAGCGGAAGATATTTCCTTTTTCACCATAGCCCTCTCTGGGTTTCCAAATATCCCTTTGCCAATTCCACAAGAACAGCCTTAGCGAAAGGCTTCTTGAAGGGAAAGATGTAACTCTGTGAGATGAATTAACAGAACACAGAGCAGTTTCTCAGAAAGCTACTTTCCAGGTTTGAGCGGAAGATATTTCCTTTTTCACCATAGCCCTCTATGGGCTTCCAAATATCCCTTTGCCAAATCCACAAGAACAGCCTTAGCGAAAGGCTTCTTGAAGGGAAAGATGTAACTCTGTGAGATGAATTCACAGAACACAGAGCAGTTTCTCAGAAAGCTTCTTTCCAGTTTTGAACGGAAGATATTTCCCTTTTCACCATAGCCCTCTATGGGCTTCTAAATATCACTTTCCTAATTCCACAAGAACAGCCTTAGCGAAGGGTTTCTTGAAGGGAAAGATGTAACCCTGTGAGATGAATTAACAGAACACAGAGCAGTTTCTCAGAAAGCTTCTTTCCAGTTTTGAACGGAAGATATTTCCTTTTTCACCATAGCCCTCTATGGGCTTGCAAATATCCCTTTGCCAATTCCACAAGAACAGCATTAACGAAAGGATTCTTGAAGGAAAGATGTAACTCTGTGAGATGAATTCACAGAACACAGAGCAGTTTCTCAGAAAGCTTCTTTCCGGTTTTGAACGGAAGATATTTCCTTTTTCACCATAGCCCTCTATGGGCTTCCAAATATCCCTTTGCCAATTCCACAAGAACAGCCTTAGCGAAAGGCTTCTTGAAGGGAAAGATGTAACTCTGTGAGATTAATTAACGGAACACAGAGAAGTTTCTCAGAAAGCTTCTTTCCAGTTTTGAACGGAAGATATTTCCTTTTTCACCATAGCCCTCTATGGGCTTCCAAATATTCCTTTGCCAATTCCACAAGAAAAGCCTTAGCGAAAGGCTTCTTGAAGGGAAACATGTACCTCTGTGAGATGAATTAAGAGAACACAGAGCAGTTTCTCAGAAAGCTTCTTTCCAGTTTTGAACGGAAGATATTTCCTTTTTCACCATAGCCCTCTATGGGCTTCCAAATATCCCTTTGCCAATTCCAGAAGAACCGCCTTATCGAAAGGCTTCTTGAAGGGAAAAATGTAACTCTGTGAGATGAATTAATAGAACACAGAGAAGTTTCTCAGAAGGTTCTTTCCAGTTTTGAACGGAAGATATTTCCTTTTTCACCATAGCCCTCTATGGGCTTCCAAATATCCCTTTGCCAATTCCACAAGAACAGCCTTAGCGAAAGGCTTCTTCAAGGGAAAGATGTAACTCTGTGAGATGAATTAAGAGAACACAGAGCAGTTTCTCAGAAAGCTTCTTTCCAGTTTTCAGCGGAAGATATTTCCTTTTTCACCATAGCCCTCTATGGGCTTCCAAATATCCCTTTGCGAATTCCACAAGAACAGCCTTAGCGAAAGGCTTCTTGAAGGGAAAGATGTAACTCTGTGAGATGAATTCACAGAACACAGAGCAGTTTCTCAGAAAGCTTCTTTCCAGTTTTGAACGGAAGATATTTCCTTTTTCACCATAGCCCTCTATGGGCTTCTAAATATCACTTTCCCAATTCCACAAGAACAGCCTTAGCGAAGGGCTTCTTGAAAGGAAAGATGTAACCCTGTGAGATGAATTAACAGAACACAGAGCAGTTTCTCAGAAAGCTTCTTTCCAGTTTTGAACGGAAGATATTTCCTTTTTCACCATAGCCCTCTAAGGGCTTCCAAATATCCCTTTGACAATTCCACAAGAACAGATTTAGCGAAAGGCTTCTTGAAGGGAAAGATGTAACTCTGTGAGATGAATTCACAGAACACAGAGCAGTTTCTCAGAAGGCTTCTTTCCAGTTTTCAGCGGAATATATTTCCTTTTTCACCATAGCCCTCTATGGGCTTCCAAGTATCCCTTTGCCAATTCCACAAGAACAGCCTTAGCGAAAGGCTTCTTGAAGGGAAAGATGTAACTCTGTGAGATGAATGAACAGAACACAGAGCAGTTTCTCAGAAAGCTTCTTTCCAGTTTTGAACGGAAGATATTTCCTTTTTCACCATAGCCCTCTATGGGCTTCCAAATATCCCTTTGCCAATTCCACAAGAACAGCCTTAGCGAAAGGCTTCTTGAAGGGAAAGATGTAACTCTGTGAGATGAATTAAAAGAACACAGAGCAGTTTCTCAGAAAGCTTTTTTCCAGTTTTCAGCGGAAGATATTTCCTTTTTCACCATAGCCCTCTATGGGCTTCCAAATATCCCTTTGCCAATTCAACAAGAACAGCCTTAGCGAAAGGCTTCTTGAAGGGAAAGATGTAACTCTGTGAGATGAATTCACAGAACACAGAGCAGTTTCTCAGAAACCTTCTTTCCAGTTTTGAACGGAAGATATTTCCTTTTTCACCATAGCCCTCTAGGGTCTTCCAAATATCCCTTTGCCAATTCCACAAGAACAGCCTTAGCGAAAGGATTCTTGAAGGGAAAGATGTAACTCTGTGAGATGAATTCACAGAACACAGAGCAGTTTCTCCGAAAGCTTCTTTCCAGTTTTGAACGGAAGGTATTTCCTTTTTCACCATAGCCCTCTATGGGCTTCCAAATATCCCTTTGCCAATTCCACAAGAACAGCCTTAGCGAAAGGCTTCTTGAAGGGAAAGATGTAATTCTGTGAGATGAATTAACAGAACAGAGAGCAGTTTCTCAGAAAGCTTCTTTCCAGTTTTGAAAGGAAGATATTTCCTTTTTCACCATAGCCCTCTATGGGCTTCCAAATATCCCTTTGCCAATTCCACAAGAACAGCCTTAGGGAAATGCTTCTTGAAGGGAAAGATGTAACTCTGTGAGATGAATTCACAGAACACAGAGCAGTTTCTCAGAAAGCTTCTTTCCAGTTTTGAACGGAAGATATTTCCTTTTTCACCATAGCCCTCTATGGGCTTCCAAATATCACTTTGCCAATTCCACAAGAACAGCCTTAGCGAAGGGCTACTTGAAGGGAAAGATGTAACTCTTTGATATGATTTAACAGAACACAGAGCAGTTTCTCAGAAAGCTTCTTTCCAGTTTTGAACGGAAGATATTTCCTTTTTCACCATAGCCCTCTATGGGCTTCCAAATATCCCTTTGCCAATTCCACAGGAACAGCCTTAGAGAAAGGCTTCTTGAAGGGAAAGATGTAACTCTGTGAGATGTATTCACAGAACACAGAGCAGTTTCTCGGAAAGCTTCTTTCCAGTTTTGAACGGAAGATATTTCCTTTTTCACAATAGCCCTCAATGGGCTTCCAAATATGCCTTTGCCAATTCCACAAGAACAGCCTTAGCGAAAGGCTTCTTGAAGGGAAAGATGTAACTCTGTGAGATGAATTCACAGAACACAGCGCAGTTTCTCAGAAAGCTTCTTTCCAGTTTTGAGCGGAAGATATTTCCTTTTTCACCATAGCCCTCTATGGGCTTCCAAATATCCCTTTGCCAATTACACAAGAACAGCCTTAGCGAAAGGCGTCTTGAAGGGAAGGATGTAACTCTGTGAGATGAATTAACAGAACACAGAGCAGTTTCTCAGAAAGCTTCTTTCCAGTTTTGATCGGAAGATATTTCCTTTTTCACCATAGCCCTCTAGGGGCTTCCAAATATCCCGTTGCCAATTCCACAAGAACAGCCTTAGCGAAAGGCTTCTTGAAGGGAAAGATGTAACTCTGTGAGATGAATTAACGGAACACAGAGAAGTTTCTCAGAAAGCTTCTTTCCAGTTTTGAACGGAAGATATTTCCTTTTTCACCATAGCCCTCTATGGGCTTCCAAATATCCCTTTGCCAATTCCACAAGAACAGCCTTAGCGAAAGGCTTCTTGAAGGGAAAGATGTACCTCTGTGAGATGAATTCATGGAACACAGAGCAGATTCTCAGAAAGCTTCTTTCCAGTTTTGAACGGAAGATATTTCCTTTTTAACCATAGCCCTCTAAGGGCTTCCAAATATCCCTTTGCCAATTCCACAAGAACAGCCTTAGCGAAAGGCATCTTGAAGGGAAAGATGTAATTCTGTGAGATGAATTAACGGAACACAGAGCAGTTTCTCAGAAAGCTTCTTTTAACTTTTCAGCGGAAGATATTTCCTTTTTCACCATAGCCCTCTATGGGCTTCCAAATATCCCTTTGCCAATTCCACAAGAACAGCCTTAGCGAAAGGCTTCTTGAAGGGAAAGATGTAACTCTGTGAGATGAATTCACAGAACACAGAGCAGTTTCTCCGAAAGCTTCTTTACAGTTTTGAACGGAAGATATTTCCTTTTTCACCATAGCCCTCTATGGGCTTCCAAATATCCCCTTGCCAATTACAAAAGAACAGCCTTAGCGAAAGGCGTCTTGAAGGGAAGGATGTAACTCTGTGAGATGAATTAACAGAACACAGAGCAGTTTCTCAGAAAGCTTCTTTCCAGTTTTGATCGGAAGATATTTCCTTTTTCACCATAGCCCTCTAGGGGCTTCCAAATATCCCCTTGCCAATTCCACAAGAACAGCCTTAGCGAAAGGCTTCTTGAAGGGAAAGATGTAACTCTGTGAGATGAATTAACGGAACACAGAGAAGTTTCTCAGAAAGCTTCTTTCCAGTTTTGAACGGAAGATATTTCCTTTTTCACCATAGCCCTCTATGGGCTTCCAAATATCCCTTTGCCAATTCCACAAGAACAGCCTTAGCGAAAGGCTTCTTGAAGGGAAAGATGTAACTCTGTGAGATGAATTAACAGAACACAGAGCAGTTTCTCAGAAAGCTTCTTTCCAGTTTTCAGCGGAAGATATTTCCTTTTTCACCATAGCCCTCTATGGGCTTCCAAATATCCCTTTGCCAATTCCACAAGAACAGCCTTAGCGAAAGGCTTCTTGAAGGGAAAGATGTAACTCTGTGAGATGAATTCACAGAACACAGAGCAGTTTCTCAGAAAGCTTCTTTCCAGTTTTCAGCGGAAGATATTTCCTTTTTCACCATAGCCCTCTATGGGCTTCCAAATATCCCTTTGCCCATTCCACAAGAACAGCCTTAGCGAAAGGCTTCTTGAAGGGAAAGATGTAACTCTGTGAGATGAATTTACACAACACAGAGCAGTTTCTCAGAAAGCTTCTTTCCAGTTTTCAGCGGAAGATATTTCCTTTTTCACCATAGCGCTCTATGGGCTTCCAAATATCCCTTTGCCAATTCCACAAGAACAGCCTTAGCGAAAGGCTTCTTGAAGGGAAAGATGTATCTCTGTGAGATGAATTTACACAACACAGAGCAGTTTCTCAGAAAGCTTCTTTCCAGTTTTGAACGGAAGATGTTTCCTTTTACACCATAGCCCTCTATGGGCTTCCAAATATCCCTTTGCCAATTCCACAAGAACAGCCTTAGCGAAAGGCTTCTTGAAGGGAAACATTTAACTCTGTGAGATGAATTAACAGAACACAGAGCAATTTCTCAGACAGGTTCTTTCCAGTTTTGAACGGAAGATATTTCCTTTTTCACCATAGCCCTCTATGGGCTTCCAAATATCCCTTTGCCAATTCCACAAGAACAGCCTTAGCGAAAGGCTTCTTGAAGGGAAAGATGTAACTCTGTGAGATGAATTCACAGAACACAGAGCAGTTTCTCTGAAAGCTTCTTTACAGTTTTCAGCGGAAGATATTTCCTTTTTCACCATAGCCCTCTATGGGCTTCCAAATATCCCTTTGCCAATTCCACAACACCAGCTTTAGCGAAAGGCTTCTTGAAGGGAAAGATGTAACTCTGTGAGTTTAATTAACGGAACACAGAGCAGTTTCTCAGAAAGTTTCTTTCCAGTTTTCAGCGGAAGATATTTCCTTTTTCACCATAGCCCCCTATTGGCTTCCAAATATCCCTTTGCCAATTCCACAAGAACAGCCTTAGCGAACGGCTTCTTGAAGGGAAAGATGTAACTCTGTGAGATGAATTAACCGAACACAGAGCAGTTTCTCAGAAAGCTATTTTCCAGTTTTGAACGGAAGATATTTCCTTTTTCACCATAGCCCTCTATGGGCTTCCACATATCCCTTTGCCAATTCCACAAGAACAGCCTTAGCGAAAGGCTTCTTGAAGGGAAACATGTAACTCTGTGAGATGAATTCACAGAACACAGAGCAGTTTCTCAGAAAGCTTCTTTCCAGTTTTGAACGGAATATATTTTCTTTTTCACCATAGCCCTCTATGGGCTTCCAAATATCACTTTCCCAATTCCACCAGAACAGCCCTAGCGAAGGGCTTCTTGAAGGGAAAGATGTAACCCTGTGAGATGAATTAACAGAACACAGAGCAGTTTCTCAGAAAGCTTCTTTCCAGTTTTGAACGGAAGATATTTCCTTTTTCACCATAGCCCTCTATGGGCTTGCAAATATCCCTTTGCCAATTCCACAAGAACAGCCTTAACGAAAGGATTCTTGAAGGGAAAGATGTAACTCGGTGAGATGAATTCATAGAACACAGAACAGTTTCTCAGAAAGCTTCTTTCCAGTTTTGAACGGAAGATATTTCCTTTTTCACCATAGCCCTCTATGGACTTCCAAATATCCCTTTGCCAATTCCACAAGAACCCTCTTAGCGAAAGGCTTCTTGAAGGGAAAAATGTAACTCTGTGAGATGAATTAACAGAACACAGAGGAGTTTCTCAGAAAGCTTCTTTCCAGTTTTGAACGGAAGATATTTCCTTTTTCACCATAGCCCTCTAAGGGCTTCCAAATACCCTTTGCCAATTCCACAAGAACAGCCTTAGCAAAAGGCTTCTTGAAGGGAAAGATGTAACTCTGTGAGATGAATTCACAGAACACAGAGCAGTTTCTCAGAAAGCTTCTTTCCAGTTTTGAGCGGAAGATATTTCCCTTTTTACCATAGCCCTCTATGGGCTTCCAAATATCCCTATGCCAATTCCACAAGAACAGCCTTAGCGAAAGGCTTCTTGAAGGGAAAGATGTAACTCTGTGAGATGAATTAACAGAACACAGAGCAGTTTCTCAGAAAGCTTGTTTCCAGTTTTGAACGGAAGATATTTCCTTTTTCACCATAGCCCTCTATGAGCTTACAAATATGCCTTTGCCAATTCCAGAAGAACAGCCTTAGCGAAAGGCTTCTTGAAGGGAAAGATGTAACTCTGTGAGATGAATTAAAAGAACACAGAGCAGTTTCTCAGAAAGCTTCTTTCCAGTTTTCAGCGGAAGATATTTCCTTTTTCACCATAGCCGTCTCTGGGTTTCCAAATATCCCTTTGCCAATTCCAGAAGAACAGCCTTAGCGAAAGGCTTCTTGGAGGGAAAGATGTAACTCTGTGAGATGAATTAACAGAACACAGAGCAGTTTCTCAGAAAGCTACTTTCCAGGTTTGAGCGGAAGATATTTCCTTTTTCACCATAGCCCTCTATGGGCTTCCAAATATCCCTTTGCCAAATCCACAAGAACAGCCTTAGCGAAAGGCTTCTTGAAGGGAAAGATGTAACTCTGTGAGATGAATTCACAGAACACAGAGCAGTTTCTCAGAAAGCTTCTTTCCAGTTTTGAACGGAAGATATTTCCCTTTTCACCATAGCCCTCTATGGGCTTCTAAATATCACTTTCCTAATTCCACAAGAACAGCCTTAGCGAAGGGTTTCTTGAAGGGAAAGATGTAACCCTGTGAGATGAATTAACAGAACACAGAGCAGTTTCTCAGAAAGCTTCTTTCCAGTTTTGAACGGAAGATATTTCCTTTTTCACCATAGCCCTCTATGGGCTTGCAAATATCCCTTTGCCAATTCCACAAGAACAGCATTAACGAAAGGATTCTTGAAGGAAAGATGTAACTCTGTGAGATGAATTCACAGAACACAGAGCAGTTTCTCAGAAAGCTTCTTTCCGGTTTTGAACGGAAGATATTTCCTTTTTCACCATAGCCCTCTATGGGCTTCCAAATATCCCTTTGCCAATTCCACAAGAACAGCCTTAGCGAAAGGCTTCTTGAAGGGAAAGATGTAACTCTGTGAGATTAATTAACGGAACACAGAGAAGTTTCTCAGAAAGCTTCTTTCCAGTTTTGAACGGAAGATATTTCCTTTTTCACCATAGCCCTCTATGGGCTTCCAAATATTCCTTTGCCAATTCCACAAGAAAAGCCTTAGCGAAAGGCTTCTTGAAGGGAAACATGTACCTCTGTGAGATGAATTAAGAGAACACAGAGCAGTTTCTCAGAAAGCTTCTTTCCAGTTTTGAACGGAAGATATTTCCTTTTTCACCATAGCCCTCTATGGGCTTCCAAATATCCCTTTGCCAATTCCAGAAGAACCGCCTTATCGAAAGGCTTCTTGAAGGGAAAAATGTAACTCTGTGAGATGAATTAACAGAACACAGAGAAGTTTCTCAGAAGGTTCTTTCCAGTTTTGAACGGAAGATATTTCCTTTTTCACCATAGCCCTCTATGGGCTTCCAAATATCCCTTTGCCAATTCCACAACAACAGCCTTAGCGAAAGGCTTCTTCAAGGGAAAGATGTAACTCTGTGAGATGAATTAAGAGAACACAGAGCAGTTTCTCAGAAAGCTTCTTTCCAGTTTTCAGCGGAAGATATTTCCTTTTTCACCATAGCCCTCTATGGGCTTCCAAATATCCCTTTGCGAATTCCACAAGAACAGCCTTAGCGAAAGGCTTCTTGAAGGGAAAGATGTAACTCTGTGAGATGAATTCACAGAACACAGAGCAGTTTTTCAGAAAGCTTCTTTCCAGTTTTGAACGGAAGATATTTCCTTTTTCACCATAGCCCTCTATGGGCTTCTAAATATAACTTTCCCAATTCCACATGAACAGCCTTAGCGAAGGGCTTCTTGAAGGGAAAGATGTAACCCTGTGAGATGAATTAACAGAACACAGAGCAGTTTCTCAGAAAGCTTCTTTCCAGTTTTGAACGGAAGATATTTCCTTTTTCACCATAGCCCTCTAAGGGCTTCCAAATATCCCTTTGACAATTCCACAAGAACAGATTTAGCGAAAGGCTTCTTGAAGGGAAAGATGTAACTCTGTGAGATGAATTCACACAACACAGAGCAGTTTCTCAGAAGGCTTCTTTCCAGTTTTCAGCGGAATATATTTCCTTTTTCACCATAGCCCTCTATGGGCTTCCAAGTATCCCTTTGCCAATTCCACAAGAACAGCCTTAGCGAAAGGCTTCTTGAAGGGAAAGATGTAACTCTGTGAGATGAATGAACAGAACACAGAGCAGTTTCTCAGAAAGCTTCTTTCCAGTTTTGAACGGAAGATATTTCCTTTTTCACCATAGCCCTCTATGGGCTTCCAAATATCCCTTTGCCAATTCCACAAGAACAGCCTTAGCGAAAGGCTTCTTGAAGGGAAAGATGTAACTCTGTGAGATGAATTAAAAGAACACAGAGCAGTTTCTCAGAAAGCTTCTTTCCAGTTTTCAGCGGAAGATATTTCCTTTTTCACCATAGCCCTCTATGGGCTTCCAAATATCCCTTTGCCAATTCCACAAGAACAGCCTTAGCGAAAGGCTTCTTGAAGGGAAAGATGTAACTCTGTGAGATGAATTCACAGAACACAGAGCAGTTTCTCAGAAACCTTCTTTCCAGTTTTGAACGGAAGATATTTCCTTTTTCACCATAGCCCTCTATGGGCTTCCAAATATCACTTTGCCAATTCCACAAGAACAGCCTTAGCGAAGGGATACTTGAAGGGAAAGATGTAACTCTGTGAGATGAATTAACAGAACACAGAGCAGTTTCTCAGAAAGCTTCTTTCCAGTTTTGAACGGAAGATATTTCCTTTTTCACCATAGCCCTCTATGGGCTTCCAAATATCCTTTTGCCAATTCCACAGGAACAGCCTTAGAGAAAGGCTTCTTGAAGGGAAAGATGTAACTCTGTGAGATGTATTCACAGAACACAGAGCAGTTTCTCAGAAAGCTTCTTTCCAGTTTTGAACGGAAGATATTTCCTTTTTCAAAATAGCCCTCAATGGGCTTCCAAATATCCCTTTGCCAATTCCACAAGAACAGCCTTAGCGAAAGGCTTCTTGAAGGGAAAGATGTAACTCTGTGAGATGAATTCACAGAACACAGCGCAGTTTCTCAGAAAGCTTCTTTCCAGTTTTGAGCGGAAGATATTTCCTTTTTCACCATAGCCCTCTATGGGATTCCAAATATCCCTTTGCCAATTACACAAGAACAGCCTTAGCGAAAGGCGTCTTGAAGGGAAGGATGTAACTCTGTGAGATGAATTAACAGAACACAGAGCAGTTTCTCAGAAAGCTTCTTTCCAGTTTTGATCGGAAGATATTTCCTTTTTCACCATAGCCCTCTAGGGGCTTCCAAATATCCCCTTGCCAATTCCACAAGAACAGCCTTAGCGAAAGGCTTCTTGAAGGGAAAGATGTAACTCTGTGAGATGAATTCATAGAACACAGAGCAGATTCTCAGAAAGCTTCTTTCCAGTTTTGAACGGAAGATATTTCCTTTTTCACCATAGCCCTCTATGGGCTTCCAAATATCCCTTTGCCAATTCCACAAGAACAGCCTTAGCGAAAGGATTCTTGAAGGGAAAGATGTAACTCTGTGAGATGAATTCATAGAACACAGAGCAGATTCTCAGAAAGCTTCTTTCCAGTTTTGAACGGAAGATATTTCCTTTTTAACCATAGCCGTCTAAGGGCTTCCAAATATCCCTTTGCCAATTCCACAAGAACAGCCTTAGCGAAAGGCTTCTTGAATTGAAAAATGTATCTCTGTGAGATCAATTAACGGAACACAGAGAAGTTTCTCAGAAAGCTTCTTTCCAGTTTTGAACGGAAGATATTTCCTGTTTCACCATAGCCCTCTATCTGCTTCCAAATATCCCTTTGCCAATTCCACAAGAACAGAATTAGCGAAAGGCTTCTTGAAGGGAAAGATGTAACTCTGTGAGATGAATTCACAGAACACAGAGCAGTTTCTCTGAAAGCTTCTTTACAGTTTTCAGCGGAAGATATTTCCTTTTTCACCATAGCCCTCTATGGGCTTCCAAATATCCCTTTGCCAATCCACAAGAACAGCCTTAGCGCAAGGCTTTTTGAAGGGAAAGATGTAACTCTGTGAGATGAATTCACAGAACACAGAGCAGTTTCTCAGAAAGCTTCTTTCCAGTTTTGAACGGAAGATATTTCCTTTTTCACCATAGCCCTCTATGGGCTTCCAAATATCCCTTTGCCAATTACACAAGAACAGCCTTAGCGAAAGGCGTCTTGAAGGGAAGGATGTAACTCTGTGAGATGAATTAACAGAACACAGAGCAGTTTCTCAGAAAGCTTCTTTCCAGTTTTGATTGGAAGATATTTCCTTTTTCACCATAGCCCTCTAGGGGCTTCCAAATATCCCCTTGCCAATTCCACAAGAACAGCCTTAGCGAAAGGCTTCTTGAAGGGAAAGATGTAACTCTGTGAGATGAATTCATAGAACACAGAGCAGATTCTCAGAAAGCTTCTTTCCAGTTTTGAACGGAAGATATTTCCTTTTTCACCATAGCCCTCTATGGGCTTCTAAATATCCCTTTGCCAATTCCACAAGAACAGCCTTAGCGAAAGGCTTCTTGAAGGGAAAGATGTAACTCTGTGAGATGAATTCATAGAACACAGAGCAGATTCTCAGAAAGCTTCTTTCCAGTTTTGAACGGAAGATATTTCCTTTTTAACCATAGCCCTCTAAGGGCTTCCAAATATCCCTTTGCCAATTCCACAAGAACAGCCTTAGCGAAAGGCTTCTTGAATCGAAAAATGTATCTCTGTGAGATCAATTAACGGAACACAGAGAAGTTTCTCAGAAAGCTTCTTTCCAGTTTTGAACGGAAGATATTTCCTGTTTCACCATAGCCCTCTATGGGCTTCCAAATATCGCTTTGCCAATTCCACAGGAACAGCCTTAGAGAAAGGCTTCTTGAAGGGAAAGATGTAACTCTGTGAGATGAATTCACAGAACACAGAGCAGTTTCTCAGAAAGCTTCTTTCCAGTTTTGAACGGAAGATATTTCCTTTTTAACCATAGCCCTCTAAGGGCTTCCAAATATCCCTTTGCCAATTCCACAAGAACAGCCTTAGCGAAAGGCATCTTGAAGGGAAAGATGTAATTCTGTGAGATGAATTAACGGAACACAGAGCAGTTTCTCAGAAAGCTTCTTTTAACTTTTCAGCGGAAGATATTTCCTTTTTCACCATAGCCCTCTATGGGCTTCCAAATATCCCTTTGCCAATTCCACAAGAACAGCCTTAGCGAAAGGCTTCTTGAAGGGAAAGATGTAACTCTGTGAGATGAATTCACAGAACACAGAGCAGTTTCTCCGAAAGCTTCTTTCCAGTTTTGAACGGAAGATATTTCCTTTTTCACCATAGCCCTCTATGGGCTTCCAAATATCCCCTTGCCAATTACAAAAGAACAGCCTTAGCGAAAGGCGTCTTGAAGGGAAGGATGTAACTCTGTGAGATGAATTAACAGAACACAGAGCAGTTTCTCAGAAAGCTTCTTTCCAGTTTTGATCGGAAGATATTTCCTTTTTCACCATAGCCCTCTAGGGGCTTCCAAATATCCCCTTGCCAATTCCACAAGAACAGCCTTAGCGAAAGGCTTCTTGAAGGGAAAGATGTAACTCTGTGAGATGAATTAACGGAACACAGAGAAGTTTCTCAGAAAGCTTCTTTCCAGTTTTGAACGGAAGATATTTCCTTTTTCACCATAGCCCTCTATGGGCTTTCAAATATCCCTTTGCCAATTCCACAAGAACAGCCTTAGCGAAAGGCTTCTTGAAGGGAAAGATGTAACTCTGTGAGATGAATTAACAGAACACAGAGCAGTTTCTCAGAAAGCTTCTTTCCAGTTTTCAGCGGAAGATATTTCCTTTTTCACCATAGCCCTCTATGGGCTTCCAAATATCCCTTTGCCAATTCCACAAGAACAGCCTTAGCGAAAGGCTTCTTGAAGGGAAAGATGTAACTCTGTGAGATGAATTCACAGAACACAGAGCAGTTTCTCAGAAAGCTTCTTTCCAGTTTTCAGCGGAAGATATTTCCTTTTTCACCATAGCCCTCTATGGGCTTCCAAATATCCCTTTGCCCATTCCACAAGAACAGCCTTAGCGAAAGGCTTCTTGAAGGGAAAGATGTAACTCTGTGAGATGAATTTACACAACACAGAGCAGTTTCTCAGAAAGCTTCTTTCCAGTTTTCAGCGGAAGATATTTCCTTTTTCACCATAGCGCTCTATGGGCTTCCAAATATCCCTTTGCCCATTCCACAAGAACAGCCTTAGCGAAAGGCTTCTTGAAGGGAAAGATGTATCTCTGTGAGATGAATTTACACAACACAGAGCAGTTTCTCAGAAAGCTTCTTTCCAGTTTTGAACGGAAGATGTTTCCTTTTACACCATAGCCCTCTATGGGCTTCCAAATATCCCTTTGCCAATTCCACAAGAACAGCCTTAGCGAAAGGCTTCTTGAAGGGAAACATTTAACTCTGTGAGATGAATTAACAGAACACAGAGCAATTTCTCAGACAGGTTCTTTCCAGTTTTGAACGGAAGATATTTCCTTTTTCACCATAGCCCTCTATGGGCTTCCAAATATCCCTTTGCCAATTCCACAAGAACAGCCTTAGCGAAAGGCTTCTTGAAGGGAAAGATGTAACTCTGTGAGATGAATTCACAGAACACAGAGCAGTTTCTCTGAAAGCTTCTTTACAGTTTTCAGCGGAAGATATTTCCTTTTTCACCATAGCCCTCTATGGGCTTCCAAATATCCCTTTGCCAATTCCACAACACCAGCTTTAGCGAAAGGCTTCTTGAAGGGAAAGATGTAACTCTGTGAGTTTAATTAACGGAACACAGAGCAGTTTCTCAGAAAGTTTCTTTCCAGTTTTCAGCGGAAGATATTTCCTTTTTCACCATAGCCCCCTATTGGCTTCCAAATATCCCTTTGCCAATTCCACAAGAACAGCCTTAGCGAACGGCTTCTTGAAGGGAAAGATGTAACTCTGTGAGATGAATTAACCGAACACAGAGCAGTTTCTCAGAAAGCTATTTTCCAGTTTTGAACGGAAGATATTTCCTTTTTCACCATAGCCCTCTATGGGCTTCCACATATCCCTTTGCCAATTCCACAAGAACAGCCTTAGCGAAAGGCTTCTTCAAGGGAAACATGTAACTCTGTGAGATGAATTCACAGAACACAGAGCAGTTTCTCAGAAAGCTTCTTTCCAGTTTTGAACGGAATATATTTTCTTTTTCACCATAGCCCTCTATGGGCTTCCAAATATCACTTTCCCAATTCCACCAGAACAGCCCTAGCGAAGGGCTTCTTGAAGGGAAAGATGTAACCCTGTGAGATGAATTAACGGAACACAGAGCAGTTTCTCAGGAAGCTTCTTTCCAGTTTTGAACGGAAGATATTTCCTTTTTCACCATAGCCCTCTATGGGCTTGCAAATATCCCTTTGCCAATTCCACAAGAACAGCCTTAACGAAAGGATTCTTGAAGGGAAAGATGTAACTCGGTGAGATGAATTCATAGAACACAGAACAGTTTCTCAGAAAGCTTCTTTCCAGTTTTGAACGGAAGATATTTCCTTTTTCACCATAGCCCTCTATGGACTTCCAAATATCCCTTTGCCAATTCCACAAGAACCCTCTTATCGAAAGGCTTCTTGAAGGGAAAAATGTAACTCTGTGAGATGAATTAACAGAACACAGAGGAGTTTCTCAGAAAGCTTCTTTCCAGTTTTGAACGGAAGATATTTCCTTTTTCACCATAGCCCTCTAAGGGCTTCCAAATACCCTTTGCCAATTCCACAAGAACAGCCTTAGCAAAAGGCTTCTTGAAGGGAAAGATGTAACTCTGTGAGATGAATTCACAGAACACAGAGCAGTTTCTCAGAAAGCTTCTTTCCAGTTTTCAGCGGAAGATATTTCCCTTTTTACCATAGCCCTCTATGGGCTTCCAAATATCCCTATGCCAATTCCACAAGAACAGCCTTAGCGAAAGGCTTCTTGAAGGGAAAGATGTAACTCTGTGAGATGAATTAACAGAACACAGAGCAGTTTCTCAGAAAGCTTGTTTCCAGTTTTGAACGGAAGATATTTCCTTTTTCACCATAGCCCTCTATGAGCTTACAAATATGCCTTTGCCAATTCCAGAAGAACAGCCTTAGCGAAAGGCTTCTTGAAGGGAAAGATGTAACTCTGTGAGATGAATTAAAAGAACACAGAGCAGTTTCTCAGAAAGCTTCTTTCCAGTTTTCAGCGGAAGATATTTCCTTTTTCACCATAGCCGTCTCTGGGTTTCCAAATATCCCTTTGCCAATTCCACAAGAACAGCCTTAGCGAAAGGCTTCTTGGAGGGAAAGATGTAACTCTGTGAGATGAATTAACAGAACACAGAGCAGTTTCTCAGAAAGCTACTTTCCAGGTTTGAGCGGAAGATATTTCCTTTTTCACCATAGCCCTCTATGGGCTTCCAAATATCCCTTTGCCAAATCCACAAGAACAGCCTTAGCGAAAGGCTTCTTGAAGGGAAAGATGTAACTCTGTGAGATGAATTCACAGAACACAGAGCAGTTTCTCAGAAAGCTTCTTTCCAGTTTTGAACGGAAGATATTTCCCTTTTCACCATAGACCTCTATGGGCTTCTAAATATCACTTTCCTAATTCCACAAGAACAGCCTTAGCGAAGGGTTTCTTGAAGGGAAAGATGTAACCCTGTGAGATGAATTAACAGAACACAGAGCAGTTTCTCAGAAAGCTTCTTTCCAGTTTTGAACGGAAGATATTTCCTTTTTCACCATAGCCCTCTATGGGCTTGCAAATATCCCTTTGCCAATTCCACAAGAACAGCATTAACGAAAGGATTCTTGAAGGAAAGATGTAACTCTGTGAGATGAATTCACAGAACACAGAGCAGTTTCTCAGAAAGCTTCTTTCCGGTTTTGAACGGAAGATATTTCCTTTTTCACCATAGCCCTCTATGGGCTTCCAAATATCCCTTTGCCAATTCCACAAGAACAGCCTTAGCGAAAGGCTTCTTGAAGGGAAAGATGTAACTCTGTGAGATTAATTAACGGAACACAGAGAAGTTTCTCAGAAAGCTTCTTTCCAGTTTTGAACGGAAGATATTTCCTTTTTCACCATAGCCCTCTATGGGCTTCCAAATATTCCTTTGCCAATTCCACAAGAAAAGCCTTAGCGAAAGGCTTCTTGAAGGGAAACATGTACCTCTGTGAGATGAATTAAGAGAACACAGAGCAGTTTCTCAGAAAGCTTCTTTCCAGTTTTGAACGGAAGATATTTCCTTTTTCACCATAGCCCTCTATGGGCTTCCAAATATCCCTTTGCCAATTCCAGAAGAACCGCCTTATCGAAAGGCTTCTTGAAGGGAAAAATGTAACTCTGTGAGATGAATTAACAGAACACAGAGAAGTTTCTCAGAAGGTTCTTTCCAGTTTTGAACGGAAGATATTTCCTTTTTCACCATAGCCCTCTATGGGCTTCCAAATATCCCTTTGCCAATTCCACAACAACAGCCTTAGCGAAAGGCTTCTTCAAGGGAAAGATGTAACTCTGTGAGATGAATTAAGAGAACACAGAGCAGTTTCTCAGAAAGCTTCTTTCCAGTTTTCAGCGGAAGATATTTCCTTTTTCACCATAGCCCTCTATGGGCTTCCAAATATCCCTTTGCGAATTCCACAAGAACAGCCTTAGCGAAAGGCTTCTTGAAGGGAAAGATGTAACTCTGTGAGATGAATTCACAGAACACAGAGCAGTTTTTCAGAAAGCTTCTTTCCAGTTTTGAACGGAAGATATTTCCTTTTTCACCATAGCCCTCTATGGGCTTCTAAATATAACTTTCCCAATTCCACATGAACAGCCTTAGCGAAGGGCTTCTTGAAGGGAAAGATGTAACCCTGTGAGATGAATTAACAGAACACAGAGCAGTTTCTCAGAAAGCTTCTTTCCAGTTTTGAACGGAAGATATTTCCTTTTTCACCATAGCCCTCTAAGGGCTTCCAAATATCCCTTTGACAATTCCACAAGAACAGATTTAGCGAAAGGCTTCTTGAAGGGAAAGATGTAACTCTGTGAGATGAATTCACACAACACAGAGCAGTTTCTCAGAAGGCTTCTTTCCAGTTTTCAGCGGAATATATTTCCTTTTTCACCATAGCCCTCTATGGGCTTCCAAGTATCCCTTTGCCAATTCCACAAGAACAGCCTTAGCGAAAGGCTTCTTGAAGGGAAAGATGTAACTCTGTGAGATGAATGAACAGAACACAGAGCAGTTTCTCAGAAAGCTTCTTTCCAGTTTTGAACGGAAGATATTTCCTTTTTCACCATAGCCCTCTATGGGCTTCCAAATATCCCTTTGCCAATTCCACAAGAACAGCCTTAGCGAAAGGCTTCTTGAAGGGAAAGATGTAACTCTGTGAGATGAATTAAAAGAACACAGAGCAGTTTCTCAGAAAGCTTCTTTCCAGTTTTCAGCGGAAGATATTTCCTTTTTCACCATAGCCCTCTATGGGCTTCCAAATATCCCTTTGCCAATTCCACAAGAACAGCCTTAGCGAAAGGCTTCTTGAAGGGAAAGATGTAACTCTGTGAGATGAATTCACAGAACACAGAGCAGTTTCTCAGAAACCTTCTTTCCAGTTTTGAACGGAAGATATTTCCTTTTTCACCATAGCCCTCTAGGGGCTTCCAAATATCCCTTTGCCAATTCCACAAGAACAGCCTTAGCGAAAGGATTCTTGAAGGGAAAGATGTAACTCTGTGAGATGAATTCACAGAACACAGAGCAGTTTCTCCGAAAGCTTCTTTACAGTTTTGAACGGAAGATATTTCCTTTTTCACCCTAGCCCTCTATCGGCTTCCAAATATCCCTTTGCCAATTCCACAAAAACAGCCTTAGGGAAAGGCTTCTTGAAGGGAAAGATGTAACTCTGTGAGATGAATTCACAGAACACAGAGAAGTTTCTCAGAAAGCTTCTTTCCAGTTTTGAACGGAAGATATTTCCTTTTTCACCATAGCCCTCTATGGGCTTCCAAATATCCCTTTGCCAATTCCACAAGAACAGCCTTAGCGAAAGGCTTCTTGAAGGGAAAGATGTAATTCTGTGAGATGAATTAACAGAACAGAGAGCAGTTTCTCAGAAAGCTTCTTTCCAGTTTTGAAAGGAAGATATTTCCTTTTTCACCATAGCCCTCTATGGGCTTCCAAATATCCCTTTGCCAATTCCACAAGAACAGCCTTAGGGAAATGCTTCTTGAAGGGAAAGATGTAACTCTGTGAGATGAATTCACAGAACACAGAGCAGTTTCTCAGAAAGCTTCTTTCCAGTTTTGAACGGAAGATATTTCCATTTTCACCATAGCCCTCTATGGGCTTCCAAATATCACTTTGCCAATTCCACAAGAACAGCCTTAGCGAAGGGCTACTTGAAGGGAAAGATGTAACTCTGTGATATGAATTAACAGAACACAGAGCAGTTTCTCAGAAAGCTTCTTTCCAGTTTTGAACGGAAGATATTTCCTTTTTCACCATAGCCCTCTATGGGCTTCCAAATATCCTTTTGCCAATTCCACAGGAACAGCCTTAGAGAAAGGCTTCTTGAAGGGAAAGATGTAACTCTGTGAGATGTATTCACAGAACACAGAGCAGTTTCTCAGAAAGCTTCTTTCCAGTTTTGAACGGAAGATATTTCCTTTTTCAAAATAGCCCTCAATGGGCTTCCAAATATCCCTTTGCCAATTCCACAAGAACAGCCTTAGCGAAAGGCTTCTTGAAGGGAAAGATGTAACTCTGTGAGATGAATTCACAGAACACAGCGCAGTTTCTCAGAAAGCTTCTTTCCAGTTTTGAGCGGAAGATATTTCCTTTTTCACCATAGCCCTCTATGGGCTTCCAAATATCCCTTTGCCAATTACACAAGAACAGCCTTAGCGAAAGGCGTCTTGAAGGGAAGGATGTAACTCTGTGAGATGAATTAACAGAACACAGAGCAGTTTCTCAGAAAGCTTCTTTCCAGTTTTGATCGGAAGATATTTCCTTTTTCACCATAGCCCTCTAGGGGCTTCCAAATATCCCCTTGCCAATTCCACAAGAACAGCCTTAGCGAAAGGCTTCTTGAAGGGAAAGATGTAACTCTGTGAGATGAATTCATAGAACACAGAGCAGATTCTCAGAAAGCTTCTTTCCAGTTTTGAACGGAAGATATTTCCTTTTTCACCATAGCCCTCTATGGGCTTCCAAATATCCCTTTGCCAATTCCACAAGAACAGCCTTAGCGAAAGGATTCTTGAAGGGAAAGATGTAACTCTGTGAGATGAATTCATAGAACACAGAGCAGATTCTCAGAAAGCTTCTTTCCAGTTTTGAACGGAAGATATTTCCTTTTTAACCATAGCCGTCTAAGGGCTTCCAAATATCCCTTTGCCAATTCCACAAGAACAGCCTTAGCGAAAGGCTTCTTGAATCGAAAAATGTATCTCTGTGAGATCAATTAACGGAACACAGAGAAGTTTCTCAGAAAGCTTCTTTCCAGTTTTGAACGGAAGATATTTCCTGTTTCACCATAGCCCTCTATCTGCTTCCAAATATCCCTTTGCCAATTCCACAAGAACAGAATTAGCGAAAGGCTTCTTGAAGGGAAAGATGTAACTCTGTGAGATGAATTCACAGAACACAGAGCAGTTTCTCTGAAAGCTTCTTTACAGTTTTCAGCGGAAGATATTTCCTTTTTCACCATAGCCCTCTATGGGCTTCCAAATATCCCTTTGCCAATCCACAAGAACAGCCTTAGCGCAAGGCTTTTTGAAGGGAAAGATGTAACTCTGTGAGATGAATTCACAGAACACAGAGCAGTTTCTCAGAAAGCTTCTTTCCAGTTTTGAACGGAAGATATTTCCTTTTTCACCATAGCCCTCTATGGGCTTCCAAATATCCCTTTGCCAATTACACAAGAACAGCCTTAGCGAAAGGCGTCTTGAAGGGAAGGATGTAACTCTGTGAGATGAATTAACAGAACACAGAGCAGTTTCTCAGAAAGCTTCTTTCCAGTTTTGATTGGAAGATATTTCCTTTTTCACCATAGCCCTCTAGGGGCTTCCAAATATCCCCTTGCCAATTCCACAAGAACAGCCTTAGCGAAAGGCTTCTTGAAGGGAAAGATGTAACTCTGTGAGATGAATTCATAGAACACAGAGCAGATTCTCAGAAAGCTTCTTTCCAGTTTTGAACGGAAGATATTTCCTTTTTCACCATAGCCCTCTATGGGCTTCTAAATATCCCTTTGCCAATTCCACAAGAACAGCCTTAGCGAAAGGCTTCTTGAAGGGAAAGATGTAACTCTGTGAGATGAATTCATAGAACACAGAGCAGATTCTCAGAAAGCTTCTTTCCAGTTTTGAACGGAAGATATTTCCTTTTTAACCATAGCCCTCTAAGGGCTTCCAAATATCCCTTTGCCAATTCCACAAGAACAGCCTTAGCGAAAGGCTTCTTGAATCGAAAAATGTATCTCTGTGAGATCAATTAACGGAACACAGAGAAGTTTCTCAGAAAGCTTCTTTCCAGTTTTGAACGGAAGATATTTCCTGTTTCACCATAGCCCTCTATGGGCTTCCAAATATCCCTTTGCCAATTACACAAGAACAGCCTTAGCGAAAGGCTTCTTGAAGGGAAAGATGTAATTCTGTGAGATGAATTAACAGAACAGAGAGCAGTTTCTCAGAAAGCTTCTTTCCAGTTTTGAAAGGAAGATATTTCCTTTTTCACCATAGCCCTCTATGGGCTTCCAAATATCCCTTTGCCAATTCCACAAGAACAGCCTTAGGGAAATGCTTCTTGAAGGGAAAGATGTAACTCTGTGAGATGAATTAACAGAACACAGAGCAGTTTCTCAGAAAGCTTCTTTCCAGTTTTGAACGGAAGATATTTCCTTTTTCACCATAGCCCTCTATGGGCTTCCAAATATCACTTTGCCAATTCCACAAGAACAGCCTTAGCGAAGGGCTACTTGAAGGGAAAGATGTAACTCTGTGATATGAATTAACAGAACACAGAGCAGTTTCTCAGAAAACTTCTTTCCAGTTTTGAACGGAAGATATTTCCTTTTTCACCATAGCCCTCTATGGGCTTCCAAATATCCCTTTGCCAATTCCACAGGAACAGCCTTAGAGAAAGGCTTCTTGAAGGGAAAGATGTAACTCTGTGAGATGAATTCACAGAACACAGAGCAGTTTCTCAGAAAGCTTCTTTCCAGTTTTGAACGGAAGATATTTCCTTTTTCACAACAGCCCTCAATGGGCTTCCAAATATCCCTTTGCCAATTCCACAAGAACAGCCTTAGCGAAAGGCTTCTTGAAGGGAAAGATGTAACTCTGTGAGATGAATTCACAGAACACAGCGCAGTTTCTCAGAAAGCTTCTTTCCAGTTTTGAGCGGAAGATATTTCCTTTTTCACCATAGCCCTCTATGGGCTTCCAAATATCCCTTTGCCAATTACACAAGAACAGCCTTAGCGAAAGGCTTCTTGAAGGGAAAGATGTAACTCTGTGAGATGAATTTACACAACACAGAGCAGTTTCTCAGAAAGCTTCTTTCCAGTTTTGAACGGAAGATATTTCCTTTTACACCATAGCCCTCTATGGGCTTCCAAATATCCCTTTGCCAATTCCACAAGAACAGCCTTAGCGAAAGGCTTCTTGAAGGGAAACATTTAACTCTGTGAGATGAATTAACAGAACACAGAGCAATTTCTCAGACAGGTTCTTTCCAGTTTTGAACGGAAGATATTTCCTTTTTCACCATAGCCCTCTATGGGCTTCCAAATATCCCTTTGCCAATTCCACAAGAACAGCCTTAGCGAAAGGCTACTTGAAGGGAAAGATGTAACTCTGTGAGATGAATTCACAGAACACAGAGCAGTTTCTCTGAAAGCTTCTTTACAGTTTTCAGCGGAAGATATTTCCTTTTTCACCTTAGCCCTCTATGGGCTTCCAAATATCCCTTTGCCAATCCACAAGAACAGCCTTAGCGAAAGGCTTCTTGAAGGGAAAGATGTAACTCTGTGAGATGAATTCACAGAACACAGAGCAGTTTCTCAGAAAGCTTCTTTCCAGTTTTGAACGGAAGATATTTCCTTTTTCACCATAGCCCTCTATGGGCTTCCAAATATACCTTTGCCCATTCCACAAGAACAGCCTTAGCGAAAGGCTTCTTGAAGGGAAAGATGTAACTCTGTGAGATGAATTTACACAGCACAGAGCAGTTTCTCAGAAAGCTTCTTTCCAGTTTTGAACGGAAGATGTTTCCTTTTACACCATAGCCCTCTATGGGCTTCCAAATATCCCTTTGCCAATTCCACAAGAACAGCCTTAGCGAAAGGCTTCTTGAAGGGAAACATTTAACTCTGTGAGATGAATTAACAGAACACAGAGCAATTTCTCAGACAGGTTCTTTCCAGTTTTGAACGGAAGATATTTCCTTTTTCACCATAGCCCTCTATGGGCTTCCAAATATCCCTTTGCCAATTCCACAAGAACAGCCTTAGCGAAAGGCTTCTTGAAGGGAAAGATGTAACTCTGTGAGATGAATTCACAGAACACAGAGCAGTTTCTCTGAAAGCTTCTTTACAGTTTTCAGCGGAAGATATTTCCTTTTTCACCATAGCCCTCTATGGGCTTCCAAATATCCCTTTGCCATTCCACAAGAACAGCCTTAGCGAAAGGCTTCTTGAAGGGAAAGATGTAACTCTGTGAGATGAATTCACAGAACACAGAGCAGTTTCTCAGAAAGCTTCTTTCCAGTTTTGAACGGAAGATATTTCCTTTTTCACCATAGCCCTCTATGGGCTTCCAAATATACCTTTGCCAATTCCACAAGAACAGCCTTAGCGAAAGGCTTCTTGAAGGGAAAGATGTAACTCTGTGAGATGACTTCACGGAACACAGAGCAGTTTCTCAGAAAGCTTCTTTCCAGCTTTGAACGGAAGATATTTCCTTTTTCTCCATAGCCCTCTAGGGGCTTCCAAATATCCCTTTGCCAATTCCACAAGAACAACCTTAGCGAAAGGCTTCTTGAAGGGAAAGATGTAACTCTGTGAGATGAATTAACAGAACACAGAGCAGTTTCTCAGAAAGCTTCTTTCCAGTTTTGAACGGAAGATATTTCCTTTTTCACCATAGCCCTCTATGGGCTTCCAAATATCCCCTTGCCAATTCCACAAGAACAGCCTTAGCGAAAGGCTTCTTGAAGGGAAAGATGTAACTCTGTGAGATGAATTAACAGAACACAGAGCAGTTTCTCAGAAAGCTTCTTTCCAGTTTTGAACGGAAGATATTTCCTTTTTCACCATAGCCCTCTATGGGCTTCCAAATATCCCTTTGCCTATTCCACAAGAACCGCCCTAGCAAAAGGCTTCTTGAAGGGGAAAATGTAACTCTGTGAGATGAATTAAGAGAACACAGAGCAGTTTCTCAGAAAGCTACTTTCCAGTTTTGAACGGAAGATATTTCCTTTTTCACCATAGCCCTCTATGGGCTTCCAAATATCCCTTTGCCAATTCCACAACACCAGCTTTAGCGAAAGGCTTCTTGAAGGGAAAGATGTAACTCTGTGAGTTTAATTAACGGAACACAGAGCAGTTTCTCAGAAAGTTTCCTTCCAGTTTTCAGCGGAAGATATTTCCTTTTTCACCGTAGCCCCCTATTGGCTTCCAAATATCCCTTTGCCAATTCCACAAGAACAGCCTTAGCGAACGGCTTCTTGAAGGGAAAGATGTAACTCTGTGAGATGAATTAACCGAACACAGAGCAGTTTCTCAGAAAGCTATTTTCCAGTTTTGAACGGAAGATATTTCCTTTTTCACCATAGCCCTCTATGGGCTTCCACATATCCCTTTGCCAATTCCACAAGAACAGCCTTAGCGAAAGGCTTCTTGAAGGGAAACATGTAACTCTGTGAGATGAAATCACAGAACACAGAGCAGTTTCTCAGAAAGCTTCTTTCCAGTTTTGAACGGAATATATTTTCTTTTTCACCATAGCCCTCTATGGGCTTCCAAATATCACTTTCCCAATTCCACAAGAACAGCCCTAGCGAAGGGCTTCTTGAAGGGAAAGATGTAACCCTGTGAGATGAATTAACAGAACACAGAGCAGTTTCTCAGAAAGCTTCTTTCCAGTTTTGAACGGAAGATATTTCCTTTTTCACCATAGCCCTCTATGGGCTTGCAAATATCCCTTTGCCAATTCCACAAGAACAGCCTTAACGAAAGGATTCTTGAAGGGAAAGATGTAACTCGGTGAGATGAATTCATAGAACACAGAACAGTTTCTCAGAAAGCTTCTTTCCAGTTTTGAACGGAAGATATTTCCTTTTTCACCATAGCCCTCTATGGACTTCCAAATATCCCTTTGCCAATTCCACAAGAACCCCCTTAGCGAAAGGCTTCTTGAAGGGAAAAATGTAACTCTGTGAGATGAATTAACAGAACACAGAGGAGTTTCTCAGAAAGCTTCTTTCCAGTTTTGAACGGAAGATATTTCCTTTTTCACCATAGCCCTCTAAGCGCTTCCAAATACCCTTTGCCAATTCCACAAGAACAGCCTTAGCAAAAGGCTTCTTGAAGGGAAAGATGTAACTCTGTGAGATGAATTCACAGAACACAGAGCAGTTTCTCAGAAAGCTTCTTTCCAGTTTTCAGCGGAAGATATTTCCCTTTTTACCATAGCCCTCTATGGGCTTCCAAATATCCCTTTGCCAATTCCACAAGAACAGCCTTAGCGAAAGGCTTCTTGAAGGGAAAGATGTAACTCTGTGAGATGAATTAACAGAACACAGAGCAGTTTCTCAGAAAGCTTGTTTCCAGTTTTGAACGGAAGATATTTCCTTTTTCACCATAGCCCTCTATGAGCTTACAAATATGCCTTTGCCAATTCCAGAAGAACAGCCTTAGCGAAAGGCTTCTTGAAGGGAAAGATGTAACTCTGTGAGATGAATTAAAAGAACACAGAGCAGTTTCTCAGAAAGCTTCTTTCCAGTTTTCAGCGGAAGATATTTCCTTTTTCACCATAGCCGTCTCTGGGTTTCCAAATATCCCTTTGCCAATTCCACAAGAACAGCCTTAGCGAAAGGCTTCTTGGAGGGAAAGATGTAACTCTGTGAGATTAATTAACAGAACACAGAGCAGTTTCTCAGAAAGCTACTTTCCAGGTTTGAGCGGAAGATATTTCCTTTTTCACCATAGCCCTCTATGGGCTTCCAAATATCCCTTTGCCAAATCCACAAGAACAGCCTTAGCGAAAGGCTTCTTGAAGGGAAAGATGTAACTCTGTGAGATGAATTCACAGAACACAGAGCAGTTTCTCAGAAAGCTTCTTTCCAGTTTTGAACGGAAGATATTTCCCTTTTCACCATAGCCCTCTATGGGCTTCTAAATATCACTTTCCTAATTCCACAAGAACAGCCTTAGCGAAGGGCTTCTTGAAGGGAAAGATGTAACCCTGTGAGATGAATTAACAGAACACAGAGCAGTTTCTCAGAAAGCTTCTTTCCAGTTTTGAACGGAAGATATTTCCTTTTTCACCATAGCCCTCTATGGGCTTGCAAATATCCCTTTGCCAATTCCACAAGAACAGCATTAACGAAAGGATTCTTGAAGGAAAGATGTAACTCTGTGAGATGAATTCACAGAACACAGAGCAGTTTCTCAGAAAGCTTCTTTCCGGTTTTGAACGGAAGATATTTCCTTTTTCACCATAGCCCTCTATGGGCTTCCAAATATCCCTTTGCCAATTCCACAAGAACAGCCTTAGCGAAAGGCTTCTTGAAGGGAAACATGTAACTCTGTGAGATGAAATCACAGAACACAGAGCAGTTTCTCAGAAAGCTTCTTTCCAGTTTTGAACGGAATATATTTTCTTTTTCACCATAGCCCTCTATGGGCTTCCAAATATCACTTTCCCAATTCCACAAGAACAGCCCTAGCGAAGGGCTTCTTGAAGGGAAAGATGTAACCCTGTGAGATGAATTAACAGAACACAGAGCAGTTTCTCAGAAAGCTTCTTTCCAGTTTTGAACGGAAGATATTTCCTTTTTCACCATAGCCCTCTATGGGCTTGCAAATATCCCTTTGCCAATTCCACAAGAACAGCCTTAACGAAAGGATTCTTGAAGGGAAAGATGTAACTCGGTGAGATGAATTCATAGAACACAGAACAGTTTCTCAGAAAGCTTCTTTCCAGTTTTGAACGGAAGATATTTCCTTTTTCACCATAGCCCTCTATGGACTTCCAAATATCCCTTTGCCAATTCCACAAGAACCCCCTTAGCGAAAGGCTTCTTGAAGGGAAAAATGTAACTCTGTGAGATGAATTAACAGAACACAGAGGAGTTTCTCAGAAAGCTTCTTTCCAGTTTTGAACGGAAGATATTTCCTTTTTCACCATAGCCCTCTAAGCGCTTCCAAATACCCTTTGCCAATTCCACAAGAACAGCCTTAGCAAAAGGCTTCTTGAAGGGAAAGATGTAACTCTGTGAGATGAATTCACAGAACACAGAGCAGTTTCTCAGAAAGCTTCTTTCCAGTTTTCAGCGGAAGATATTTCCCTTTTTACCATAGCCCTCTATGGGCTTCCAAATATCCCTTTGCCAATTCCACAAGAACAGCCTTAGCGAAAGGCTTCTTGAAGGGAAAGATGTAACTCTGTGAGATGAATTAACAGAACACAGAGCAGTTTCTCAGAAAGCTTGTTTCCAGTTTTGAACGGAAGATATTTCCTTTTTCACCATAGCCCTCTATGAGCTTACAAATATGCCTTTGCCAATTCCAGAAGAACAGCCTTAGCGAAAGGCTTCTTGAAGGGAAAGATGTAACTCTGTGAGATGAATTAAAAGAACACAGAGCAGTTTCTCAGAAAGCTTCTTTCCAGTTTTCAGCGGAAGATATTTCCTTTTTCACCATAGCCGTCTCTGGGTTTCCAAATATCCCTTTGCCAATTCCACAAGAACAGCCTTAGCGAAAGGCTTCTTGGAGGGAAAGATGTAACTCTGTGAGATGAATTAACAGAACACAGAGCAGTTTCTCAGAAAGCTACTTTCCAGGTTTGAGCGGAAGATATTTCCTTTTTCACCATAGCCCTCTATGGGCTTCCAAATATCCCTTTGCCAAATCCACAAGAACAGCCTTAGCGAAAGGCTTCTTGAAGGGAAAGATGTAACTCTGTGAGATGAATTCACAGAACACAGAGCAGTTTCTCAGAAAGCTTCTTTCCAGTTTTGAACGGAAGATATTTCCCTTTTCACCATAGCCCTCTATGGGCTTCTAAATATCACTTTCCTAATTCCACAAGAACAGCCTTAGCGAAGGGCTTCTTGAAGGGAAAGATGTAACCCTGTGAGATGAATTAACAGAACACAGAGCAGTTTCTCAGAAAGCTTCTTTCCAGTTTTGAACGGAAGATATTTCCTTTTTCACCATAGCCCTCTATGGGCTTGCAAATATCCCTTTGCCAATTCCACAAGAACAGCATTAACGAAAGGATTCTTGAAGGAAAGATGTAACTCTGTGAGATGAATTCACAGAACACAGAGCAGTTTCTCAGAAAGCTTCTTTCCGGTTTTGAACGGAAGATATTTCCTTTTTCACCATAGCCCTCTATGGGCTTCCAAATATCCCTTTGCCAATTCCACAAGAACAGCCTTAGCGAAAGGCTTCTTGAAGGGAAAGATGTAACTCTGTGAGATTAATTAACGGAACACAGAGAAGTTTCTCAGAAAGCTTCTTTCCAGTTTTGAACGGAAGATATTTCCTTTTTCACCATAGCCCTCTATGGGCTTCCAAATATTCCTTTGCCAATTCCACAAGAAAAGCCTTAGCGAAAGGCTTCTTGAAGGGAAACATGTACCTCTGTGAGATGAATTAAGAGAACACAGAGCAGTTTCTCAGAAAGCTTCTTTCCAGTTTTGAACGGAAGATATTTCCTTTTTCACCATAGCCCTCTATGGGCTTCCAAATATCCCTTTGCCAATTCCAGAAGAACCGCCTTATCGAAAGGCTTCTTGAAGGGAAAAATGTAACTCTGTGAGATGAATTAACAGAACACAGAGAAGTTTCTCAGAAGGTTCTTTCCAGTTTTGAACGGAAGATATTTCCTTTTTCACCATAGCCCTCTATGGGCTTCCAAATATCCCTTTGCCAATTCCACAAGAACAGCCTTAGCGAAAGGCTTCTTCAAGGGAAAGATGTAACTCTGTGAGATGAATTAAGAGAACACAGAGCAGTTTCTCAGAAAGCTTCTTTCCAGTTTTCAGCGGAAGATATTTCCTTTTTCACCATAGCCCTCTATGGGCTTCCAAATATCCCTTTGCCAATTCCACAAGAACAGCCTTAGCGAAAGGCTTCTTGAAGGGCAAGATGTAACTCTGTGAGATGAATTAACAGAACACAGAGCAGTTTCTCAGAAAGCTACTTTCCAGTTTTGAGCTTAAGATATTTTCTTTTTCACCATAGCCCTCTATGGGGTTCCAAATATCCCTTTGCGAATTCCACAAGAACAGCCTTAGCGAAAGGCTTCTTGAAGGGAAAGATGTAACTCTGTGAGATGAATTCACAGAACACAGAGCAGTTTCTCAGAAAGCTTCTTTCCAGTTTTGAACGGAAGATATTTCCTTTTTCACCATAGCCCTCTATGGGCTTCTAAATATCACTTTCCCAATTCCACATGAACAGCCTTAGCGAAGGGCTTCTTGAAGGGAAAGATGTAACCCTGTGAGATGAATTAACAGAACACAGAGCAGTTTCTCAGAAAGCTTCTTTCCAGTTTGGAACGGAAGATATTTCCTTTTTCACCATAGCCCTCTAAGGGCTTCCAAATATCCCTTTGACAATTCCACAAGAACAGATTTAGCGAAAGGCTTCTTGAAGGGAAAGATGTAACTCTGTGAGATGAATTCACACAACACAGAGCAGTTTCTCAGAAGGCTTCTTTCCAGTTTTCAGCGGAATATATTTCCTTTTTCACCATAGCCCTCTATGGGCTTCCAAGTATCCCTTTGCCAATTCCACAAGAACAGCCTTAGCGAAAGGCTTCTTGAAGGGAAAGATGTAACTCTGTGAGATGAATGAACAGAACACAGAGCAGTTTCTCAGAAAGCTTCTTTCCAGTTTTGAACGGAAGATATTTCCTTTTTCACCAAAGCCCTCTATGGGCTTCCAAATATCCCTTTGCCAATTCCACAAGAACAGCGTTAGCGAAAGGCTTCTTGAAGGGAAAGATGTAACTCTGTGAGATGAATTAAAAGAACACAGAGCAGTTTCTCAGAAAGCTTCTTTCCAGTTTTCAGCGGAAGATATTTCCTTTTTCACCATAGCCCTCTATGGGCTTCCAAATATCCCTTTGCCAATTCCACAAGAACAGCCTTAGCGAAAGGCTTCTTGAAGGGAAAGATGTAACTCTGTGAGATGAATTCACAGAACACAGAGCAGTTTCTCAGAAACCTTCTTTCCAGTTTTGAACGGAAGATATTTCCTTTTTCACCATAGCCCTCTAGGGGCTTCCAAATATCCCTTTGCCAATTCCACAAGAACAGCCTTAGCGAAAGGATTCTTGAAGGGAAAGATGTAACTCTGTGAGATGAATTCACAGAACACAGAGCAGTTTCTCCGAAAGCTTCTTTACAGTTTTGAACGGAAGATATTTCCTTTTTCACCATAGCCCTCTATCGGCTTCCAAATATCCCTTTGCCAATTCCACAAAAACAGCCTTAGGGAAAGGCTTCTTGAAGGGAAAGATGTAACTCTGTGAGATGAATTCACAGAACACAGAGCAGTTTCTCAGAAAGCTTCTTTCCAGTTTTGAACGGAAGATATTTCCTTTTTCACCATAGCCCTCTATGGGCTTCCAAATATCCCTTTGCCAATTCCACAAGAACAGCCTTAGCGAAAGGCTTCTTGAAGGGCAAGATGTAATTCTGTGAGATGAATTAACAGAACAGAGAGCAGTTTCTCAGAAAGCTTCTTTCCAGTTTTGAAAGGAAGATATTTCCTTTTTCACCATAGCCCTCTATGGGCTTCCAAATATCCCTTTGCCAATTCCACAAGAACAGCCTTAGGGAAATGCTTCTTGAAGGGAAAGATGTAACTCTGTGAGATGAATTCACAGAACACAGAGCAGTTTCTCAGAAAGCTTCTTTCCAGTTTTGAACGGAAGATATTTCCTTTTTCACCATAGCTCACTATGGGCTTCCAAATATCCCTTTGCCAATTCCACAAGAACAGCCTTAGCGAACGGCTTCTTGAAGGGAAAGATGTAACTCTGTGAGATGAATTCACAGAACACAGAGCAGTTTCTCAGAAAGCTTCTTTCCAGTTTTGAACGGAAGATATTTCCTTTTTCACCATAGCCCTCTATGGGCTTCCAAATATCCCTTTGCCTATTCCACAAGAAGCGCCCTAGCAAAAGGCTTCTTGAAGGGGAAAATGTAACTCTGTGAGATGAATTAAGAGAACACAGAGCAGTTTCTCAGAAAGCTACTTTCCAGTTTTGAACGGAAGATATTTCCTTTTTCACCATAGCCCTCTATGGGCTTCCAAATATCCCTTTGCCAATTCCACAACACCAGCTTTAGCGAAAGGCTTCTTGAAGGGAAAGATGTAACTCTGTGAGTTTAATTAACGGAACACAGAGCAGTTTCTCAGAAAGTTTCTTTCCAGTTTTCAGCGGAAGATATTTCCTTTTTCACCGTAGCCCCCTATTGGCTTCCAAATATCCCTTTGCCAATTCCACAAGAACAGCCTTAGCGAACGGCTTCTTGAAGGGAAAGATGTAACTCTGTGAGATGAATTAACCGAACACAGAGCAGTTTCTCAGAAAGCTATTTTCCAGTTTTGAACGGAAGATATTTCCTTTTTCACCATAGCCCTCTATGGGCTTCCACATATCCCTTTGCCAATTCCACAAGAACAGCCTTAGCGAAAGGCTTCTTGAAGGGAAAGATGTAACTCTGTGAGATGAATTCACAGAACACAGAGCAGTTTCTCAGAAAGCTTCTTTCCAGTTTTGAACGGAATATATTTTCTTTTTCACCATAGCCCTCTATGGGCTTCCAAATATCACTTTCCCAATTCCACAAGAACAGCCCTAGCGAAGGGCTTCTTGAAGGGAAAGATGTAACCCTGTGAGATGAATTAACAGAACACAGAGCAGTTTCTCAGAAAGCTTCTTTCCAGTTTTGAACGGAAGATATTTCCTTTTTCACCATAGCCCTCTATGGGCTTGCAAATATCCCTTTGCCAATTCCACAAGAACAGCCTTAACGAAAGGATTCTTGAAGGGAAAGATGTAACTCGGTGAGATGAATTCATAGAACACAGAACAGTTTCTCAGAAAGCTTCTTTCCAGTTTTGAACGGAAGATATTTCCTTTTTCACCATAGCCCTCTATGGACTTCCAAATATCCCTTTGCCAATTCCACAAGAACCGCCTTAGCGAAAGGCTTCTTGAAGGGAAAAATGTAACTCTGTGAGATGAATTAACAGAACACAGAGGAGTTTCTCAGAAAGCTTCTTTCCAGTTTTGAACGGAAGATATTTCCTTTTTCACCATAGCCCTCTAAGGGCTTCCAAATACCCTTTGCCAATTCCACAAGAACAGCCTTAGCAAAAGGCTTCTTGAAGGGAAAGATGTAACTCTGTGAGATGAATTCACAGAACACAGAGCAGTTTCTCAGAAAGCTTCTTTCCAGTTTTCAGCGGAAAATATTTCCCTTTTTACCATAGCCCTCTATGGGCTTCCAAATATCCCTTTGCCAATTCCACAAGAACAGCCTTAG
Source organism: Chlorocebus sabaeus (assembly GCF_047675955.1). Classification (NCBI taxonomy): domain Eukaryota; kingdom Metazoa; phylum Chordata; class Mammalia; order Primates; family Cercopithecidae; genus Chlorocebus; species Chlorocebus sabaeus. The sequence goes on along the minus strand of NW_027327881.1, from coordinate 139,860 downwards.
CGAAAGGCTTCTTGAAGGGAAAGATGTAACTCTGTGAGATGAATTAACAGAACACAGAGCAGTTTCTCAGAAAGCTTCTTTCCAGTTTTGAACGGAAGATATTTCCTTTTTCACCATAGCCCTCTATGAGCTTACAAATATGCCTTTGCCAATTCCAGAAGAACAGCCTTAGCGAAAGGCTTCTTGAAGGGAAAGATGTAACTCTGTGAGATGAATTAAAAGAACACAGAGCAGTTTCTCAGAAAGCTTCTTTCCAGTTTTCAGCGGAAGATATTTCCTTTTTCACCATAGCCCTCTCTGGGTTTCCAAATATCCCTTTGCCAATTCCACAAGAACAGCCTTAGCGAAAGGCTTCTTGAAGGGAAAGATGTAACTCTGTGAGATGAATTAACAGAACACAGAGCAGTTTCTCAGAAAGCTACTTTCCAGGTTTGAGCGGAAGATATTTCCTTTTTCACCATAGCCCTCTATGGGCTTCCAAATATCCCTTTGCCAAATCCACAAGAACAGCCTTAGCGAAAGGCTTCTTGAAGGGAAAGATGTAACTCTGTGAGATGAATTCACAGAACACAGAGCAGTTTCTCAGAAAGCTTCTTTCCAGTTTTGAACGGAAGATATTTCCCTTTTCACCATAGCCCTCTATGGGCTTCTAAATATCACTTTCCTAATTCCACAAGAACAGCCTTAGCGAAGGGTTTCTTGAAGGGAAAGATGTAACCCTGTGAGATGAATTAACAGAACACAGAGCAGTTTCTCAGAAAGCTTCTTTCCAGTTTTGAACGGAAGATATTTCCTTTTTCACCATAGCCCTCTATGGGCTTGCAAATATCCCTTTGCCAATTCCACAACAACAGCATTAACGAAAGGATTCTTGAAGGAAAGATGTAACTCTGTGAGATGAATTCACAGAACACAGAGCAGTTTCTCAGAAAGCTTCTTTCCGGTTTTGAACGGAAGATATTTCCTTTTTCACCATAGCCCTCTATGGGCTTCCAAATATCCCTTTGCCAATTCCACAAGAACAGCCTTAGCGAAAGGCTTCTTGAAGGGAAAGATGTAACTCTGTGAGATTAATTAACGGAACACAGAGAAGTTTCTCAGAAAGCTTCTTTCCAGTTTTGAACGGAAGATATTTCCTTTTTCACCATAGCCCTCTATGGGCTTCCAAATATTCCTTTGCCAATTCCACAAGAAAAGCCTTAGCGAAAGGCTTCTTGAAGGGAAACATGTACCTCTGTGAGATGAATTAAGAGAACACAGAGCAGTTTCTCAGAAAGCTTCTTTCCAGTTTTGAACGGAAGATATTTCCTTTTTCACCATAGCCCTCTATGGGCTTCCAAATATCCCTTTGCCAATTCCAGAAGAACCGCCTTATCGAAAGGCTTCTTGAAGGGAAAAATGTAACTCTGTGAGATGAATTAATAGAACACAGAGAAGTTTCTCAGAAGGTTCTTTCCAGTTTTGAACGGAAGATATTTCCTTTTTCACCATAGCCCTCTATGGGCTTCCAAATATCCCTTTGCCAATTCCACAAGAACAGCCTTAGCGAAAGGCTTCTTCAAGGGAAAGATGTAACTCTGTGAGATGAATTAAGAGAACACAGAGCAGTTTCTCAGAAAGCTTCTTTCCAGTTTTCAGCGGAAGATATTTCCTTTTTCACCATAGCCCTCTATGGGCTTCCAAATATCCCTTTGCGAATTCCACAAGAACAGCCTTAGCGAAAGGCTTCTTGAAGGGAAAGATGTAACTCTGTGAGATGAATTCACAGAACACAGAGCAGTTTCTCAGAAAGCTTCTTTCCAGTTTTGAACGGAAGATATTTCCTTTTTCACCATAGCCCTCTATGGGCTTCTAAATATCACTTTCCCAATTCCACAAGAACAGCCTTAGCGAAGGGCTTCTTGAAAGGAAAGATGTAACCCTGTGAGATGAATTAACAGAACACAGAGCAGTTTCTCAGAAAGCTTCTTTCCAGTTTTGAACGGAAGATATTTCCTTTTTCACCATAGCCCTCTAAGGGCTTCCAAATATCCCTTTGACAATTCCACAAGAACAGATTTAGCGAAAGGCTTCTTGAAGGGAAAGATGTAACTCTGTGAGATGAATTCACACAACACAGAGCAGTTTCTCAGAAGGCTTCTTTCCAGTTTTCAGCGGAATATATTTCCTTTTTCACCATAGCCCTCTATGGGCTTCCAAGTATCCCTTTGCCAATTCCACAAGAACAGCCTTAGCGAAAGGCTTCTTGAAGGGAAAGATGTAACTCTGTGAGATGAATGAACAGAACACAGAGCAGTTTCTCAGAAAGCTTCTTTCCAGTTTTGAACGGAAGATATTTCCTTTTTCACCAAAGCCCTCTATGGGCTTCCAAATATCCCTTTGCCAATTCCACAAGAACAGCGTTAGCGAAAGGCTTCTTGAAGGGAAAGATGTAACTCTGTGAGATGAATTAAAAGAACACAGAGCAGTTTCTCAGAAAGCTTCTTTCCAGTTTTCAGCGGAAGATATTTCCTTTTTCACCATAGCCCTCTATGGGCTTCCAAATATCCCTTTGCCAATTCCACAAGAACAGCCTTAGCGAAAGGCTTCTTGAAGGGAAAGATGTAACTCTGTGAGATGAATTCACAGAACACAGAGCAGTTTCTCAGAAATCTTCTTTCCAGTTTTGAACGGAAGATATTTCCTTTTTCACCATAGCCCTCTAGGGGCTTCCAAATATCCCTTTGCCAATTCCACAAGAACAGCCTTAGGGAAATGCTTCTTGAAGGGAAAGATGTAACTCTGTGAGATGAATTCACAGAACACAGAGCAGTTTCTCAGAAAGCTTCTTTCCAGTTTTGAACGGAAGATATTTCCTTTTTCACCATAGCTCACTATGGGCTTCCAAATATCCCTTTGCCAATTCCACAAGAACAGCCTTAGCGAAAGGCTTCTTGAAGGGAAAGATGTAACTCTGTGAGATGAATTAACAGAACACAGCGCAGTTTCTCAGAAAGCTACTTTCCAGTTTTGAGGGGAAGATATTTCCTTTTTCACCATAGCCCTCTATGGGCTTCCAAATATCCCTTTGCGAATTCCACAAGAACAGCCTTAGCGAAAGGCTTCTTGAAGGGAAAGATGTAATTCTGTGAGATGAATTAACAAAACACAGAGCAGTTTCTCAGAAAGCTTCTTTTAAGTTTTCAGCGGAAGATATTTCCTTTTTCACCATAGCCCTCTATGGGCTTCCAAATATCCCTTTGCCAATTCCACAAGAACAGCCTTAGCGAAAGGCTTCTTAAAGGGAAACATGTAACTCTGTGAGATGAATTCACAGAACACAGAGCAGTTTCTCAGAAAGCTTCTTTCCAGTTTTGAACGGAAGATATTTCCTTTTTCAACATAGCCCTCTATGGGCTTCCAAATATCCCTTTGCCAATTCCACAAGAACAGCCTTAGCGAAAGGCTTCTTGAAGGGAAAGATGTAACTCTGTGAGATGAATTAACAGAACACAGAGAAGTTTCTCAGAAAGCTTCTTTCCAGTTTTGAACGGAAGATATTTCCTTTTTCACCATAGCCCTCTATGGGCTTCCAAATATCCCTTTGCCAATTACACAAGAACAGCTTTAGCGAAAGGCTTCTTGAAGGGAAACATGTAACTCTGTGAGATGAATTCATAGAACACAGAGCAGATTCTCAGAAAGCTTCTTTCCAGTTTTGAACGGAAGATATTTCCTTTTTCACCATAGCCCTCTATGGGCTTCCAAATATCCCTTTGCCTGTTCCACAAGAACCGCCCTAGCAAAAGGCTTCTTGAAGGGGAAAATGTAACTCTGTGAGATGAATTAAGAGAACACAGAGCAGTTTCTCAGAAAGCTACTTTCCAGTTTTGAACGGAAGATATTTCCTTTTTCACCATAGCCCTCTATGGGCTTCCAAATATCCCTTTGCCAATTCCACAACACCAGCTTTAGCGAAAGGCTTCTTGAAGGGAAAGATGTAACTCTGTGAGTTTAATTAACGGAACACAGAGCAGTTTCTCAGAAAGTTTCTTTCCAGTTTTCAGCGGAAGATATTTCCTTTTTCACCGTAGCCCCCTATTGGCTTCCAAATATCCCTTTGCCAATTCCACAAGAACAGCCTTAGCGAACGGCTTCTTGAAGGGAAAGATGTAACTCTGTGAGATGAATTAACCGAACACAGAGCAGTTTCTCAGAAAGCTATTTTCCAGTTTTGAACGGAAGATATTTCCTTTTTCACCATAGCCCTCTATGGGCTTCCACATATCCCTTTGCCAATTCCACAAGAACAGCCTTAGCGAAAGGCTTCTTGAAGGGAAAGATGTAACTCTGTGAGATGAATTCACAGAACACAGAGCAGTTTCTCAGAAAGCTTCTTTCCAGTTTTGAACGGAATATATTTTCTTTTTCACCATAGCCCTCTATGGGCTTCCAAATATCACTTTCCCAATTCCACAAGAACAGCCCTAGCGAAGGGCTTCTTGAAGGGAAAGATGTAACCCTGTGAGATGAATTAACAGAACACAGAGCAGTTTCTCAGAAAGCTTCTTTCCAGTTTTGAACGGAAGATATTTCCTTTTTCACCATAGCCCTCTATGGGCTTGCAAATATCCCTTTGCCAATTCCACAAGAACAGCCTTAACGAAAGGATTCTTGAAGGGAAAGATGTAACTCGGTGAGATGAATTCATAGAACACAGAACAGTTTCTCAGAAAGCTTCTTTCCAGTTTTGAACGGAAGATATTTCCTTTTTCACCATAGCCCTCTATGGACTTCCAAATATCCCTTTGCCAATTCCACAAGAACCGCCTTAGCGAAAGGCTTCTTGAAGGGAAAAATGTAACTCTGTGAGATGAATTAACAGAACACAGAGGAGTTTCTCAGAAAGCTTCTTTCCAGTTTTGAACGGAAGATATTTCCTTTTTCACCATAGCCCTCTAAGGGCTTCCAAATACCCTTTGCCAATTCCACAAGAACAGCCTTAGCAAAAGGCTTCTTGAAGGGAAAGATGTAACTCTGTGAGATGAATTCACAGAACACAGAGCAGTTTCTCAGAAAGCTTCTTTCCAGTTTTCAGCGGAAAATATTTCCCTTTTTACCATAGCCCTCTATGGGCTTCCAAATATCCCTTTGCCAATTCCACAAGAACAGCCTTAGCGAAAGGCTTCTTGAAGGGAAAGATGTAACTCTGTGAGATGAATTAACAGAACACAGAGCAGTTTCTCAGAAAGCTTCTTTCCAGTTTTGAACGGAAGATATTTCCTTTTTCACCATAGCCCTCTATGAGCTTACAAATATGCCTTTGCCAATTCCAGAAGAACAGCCTTAGCGAAAGGCTTCTTGAAGGGAAAGATGTAACTCTGTGAGATGAATTGAAAGAACACAGAGCAGTTTCTCAGAAAGCTTCTTTCCAGTTTTCAGCGGAAGATATTTCCTTTTTCACCATAGCCCTCTCTGGGTTTCCAAATATCCCTTTGCCAATTCCACAAGAACAGCCTTAGCGAAAGGCTTCTTGAAGGGAAAGATGTAACTCTGTGAGATGAATTAACAGAACACAGAGCAGTTTCTCAGAAAGCTACTTTCCAGGTTTGAGCGGAAGATATTTCCTTTTTCACCATAGCCCTCTATGGGCTTCCAAATATCCCTTTGCCAAATCCACAAGAACAGCCTTAGCGAAAGGCTTCTTGAAGGGAAAGATGTAACTCTGTGAGATGAATTCACAGAACACAGAGCAGTTTCTCAGAAAGCTTCTTTCCAGTTTTGAACGGAAGATATTTCCCTTTTCACCATAGCCCTCTATGGGCTTCTAAATATCACTTTCCTAATTCCACAAGAACAGCCTTAGCGAAGGGTTTCTTGAAGGGAAAGATGTAACCCTGTGAGATGAATTAACAGAACACAGAGCAGTTTCTCAGAAAGCTTCTTTCCAGTTTTGAACGGAAGATATTTCCTTTTTCACCATAGCCCTCTATGGGCTTGCAAATATCCCTTTGCCAATTCCACAAGAACAGCATTAACGAAAGGATTCTTGAAGGAAAGATGTAACTCTGTGAGATGAATTAACGGAACACAGAGAAGTTTCTCAGAAAGCTTTTTTCCAGTTTTGAACGGAAGATATTTCCTTTTTCACCATAGCCCTCTATGGGCTTCCAAATATTCCTTTGCCAATTCCACAAGAAAAGCCTTAGCGAAAGGCTTCTTGAAGGGAAACATGTACCTCTGTGAGATGAATTAAGAGAACACAGAGCAGTTTCTCAGAAAGCTTCTTTCCACTTTTGAACGGAAGATATTTCCTTTTTCACCATAGCCCTCTATGGGCTTCCAAATATCCCTTTGCCAATTCCAGAAGAACCGCCTTATCGAAAGGCTTCCTGAAGGGAAAAATGTAACTCTGTGAGATGAATTAATAGAACACAGAGAAGTTTCTCAGAAGGTTCTTTCCAGTTTTGAACGGAAGATATTTCCTTTTTCACCATAGCCCTCTATGGGCTTCCAAATATCCCTTTGCCAATTCCACAAGAACAGCCTTAGCGAAAGGCTTCTTCAAGGGAAAGATGTAACTCTGTGAGATGAATTAAGAGAACACAGAGCAGTTTCTCAGAAAGCTTCTTTCCAGTTTTCAGCGGAAGATATTTCCTTTTTCACCATAGCCCTCTATGGGCTTCCAAATATCCCTTTGCGAATTCCACAAGAACAGCCTTAGCGAAAGGCTTCTTGAAGGGAAAGATGTAACTCTGTGAGATGAATTCACAGAACACAGAGCAGTTTCTCAGAAAGCTTCTTTCCAGTTTTGAACGGAAGATATTTCCTTTTTCACCATAGCCCTCTATGGGCTTCTAAATATCACTTTCCCAATTCCACAAGAACAGCCTTAGCGAAGGGCTTCTTGAAAGGAAAGATGTAACCCTGTGAGATGAATTAACAGAACACAGAGCAGTTTCTCAGAAAGCTTCTTTCCAGTTTTGAAAGGAAGATATTTCCTTTTTCACCATAGCCCTCTAAGGGCTTCCAAATATCCCTTTGACAATTCCACAAGAACAGATTTAGCGAAAGGCTTCTTGAAGGGAAAGATGTAACTCTGTGAGATGAATTCACAGAACACAGAGCAGTTTCTCAGAAGGCTTCTTTCCAGTTTTCAGCGGAATATATTTCCTTTTTCACCATAGCCCTCTAAGGGCTTCCAAGTATCCCTTTGCCAATTCCACAAGAACAGCCTTAGCGAAAGGCTTCTTGAAGGGAAAGATGTAACTCTGTGACATGAATTCACAGAACACAGAGCAGTTTCTCAGAAAGCTTCTTTCCAGTTTTGAACGGAAGATATTTCCTTTTTCACCATAGCCCTCTATGGGCTTCCAAATATCCCTTTGCCAATTCCACAAGAACAGCCTTAGCGAAAGGCTTCTTGAAGGGAAAGATGTAACTCTGTGAGATGAATTAAAAGAACACAGAGCAGTTTCTCAGAAAGCTTTTTTCCAGTTTTCAGCGGAAGATATTTCCTTTTTCACCATAGCCCTCTATGGGCTTCCAAATATCCCTTTGCCAATTCCACAAGAACAGCCTTAGCGAAAGGCTTCTTGAAGGGAAAGATGTAACTCTGTGAGATGAATTCACAGAACACAGAGCAGTTTCTCAGAAACCTTCTTTCCAGTTTTGAACGGAAGATATTTCCTTTTTCACCATAGCCCTCTAGGGGCTTCCAAATATCCCTTTGCCAATTCCACAAGAACAGCCTTAGCGAAAGGATTCTTGAAGGGAAAGATGTAACTCTGTGAGATGAATTCACAGAACACAGAGCAGTTTCTCCGAAAGCTTCTTTCCAGTTTTGAACGGAAGGTATTTCCTTTTTCACCATAGCCCTCTATGGGCTTCCAAATATCCCTTTGCCAATTCCACAAGAACAGCCTTAGCGAAAGGCTTCTTGAAGGGAAAGATGTAATTCTGTGAGATGAATTAACAGAACAGAGAGCAGTTTCTCAGAAAGCTTCTTTCCAGTTTTGAAAGGAAGATATTTCCTTTTTCACCATAGCCCTCTATGGGCTTCCAAATATCCCTTTGCCAATTCCACAAGAACAGCCTTAGGGAAATGCTTCTTGAAGGGAAAGATGTAACTCTGTGAGATGAATTCACAGAACACAGAGCAGTTTCTCAGAAAGCTTCTTTCCAGTTTTGAACGGAAGATATTTCCTTTTTCACCATAGCCCTCTATGGGCTTCCAAATATCACTTTGCCAATTCCACAAGAACAGCCTTAGCGAAGGGCTACTTGAAGGGAAAGATGTAACTCTGTGATATGAATTAACAGAACACAGAGCAGTTTCTCAGAAAGCTTCTTTCCAGTTTTGAACGGAAGATATTTCCTTTTTCACCATAGCCCTCTATGGGCTTCCAAATATCCCTTTGCCAATTCCACAGGAACAGCCTTAGAGAAAGGCTTCTTGAAGGGAAAGATGTAACTCTGTGAGATGTATTCACAGAACACAGAGCAGTTTCTCAGAAAGCTTCTTTCCAGTTTTGAACGGAAGATATTTCCTTTTTCACAATAGCCCTCAATGGGCTTCCAAATATCCCTTTGCCAATTCCACAAGAACAGCCTTAGCGAAAGGCTTCTTGAAGGGAAAGATGTAACTCTGTGAGATGAATTCACAGAACACAGAGCAGTTTCTCAGAAAGCTTCTTTCCAGTTTTGAGCGGAAGATATTTCCTTTTTCACCATAGCCCTCTATGGGCTTCCAAATATCCCTTTGCCAATTACACAAGAACAGCCTTAGCGAAAGGCGTCTTGAAGGGAAGGATGTAACTCTGTGAGATGAATTAACAGAACACAGAGCAGTTTCTCAGAAAGCTTCTTTCCAGTTTTGATCGGAAGGTATTTCCTTTTTCACCATAGCCCTCTAGGGGCTTCCAAATATCCCGTTGCCAATTCCACAAGAACAGCCTTAGCGAAAGGCTTGTTGAAGGGAAAGATGTAACTCTGTGAGATGAATTAACGGAACACAGAGAAGTTTCTCAGAAAGCTTCTTTCCAGTTTTGAACGGAAGATATTTCCTTTTTCACCATAGCCCTCTATGGGCTTCCAAATATCCCTTTGCCAATTCCACAAGAACAGCCTTAGCGAAAGGCTTCTTGAAGGGAAAGATGTACCTCTGTGAGATGAATTCATAGAACACAGAGCAGATTCTCAGAAAGCTTCTTTCCAGTTTTGAACGGAAGATATTTCCTTTTTAACCATAGCCCTCTAAGGGGTTCCAAATATCCCTTTGCCAATTCCACAAGAACAGCCTTAGCGAAAGGCTTCTTGAATCGAAAGATGTATCTCTGTGAGATCAATTAACGGAACACAGAGAAGTTTCTCAGAAAGCTTCTTTCCAGTTTTGAACGGAAGATATTTCCTGTTTCACCATAGCCCTCTATCTGCTTCCAAATATCCCTTTGCCAATTCCACAAGAACAGAATTAGCGAAAGGCTTCTTGAAGGGAAAGATGTAACTCTGTGAGATGAATTAACAGAACACAGAGCAGTTTCTCAGAAAGCTACTTTCCAGTTTTGAGCGGAAGATATTTCCTTTTTCACCATAGCCCTGTATGGGCTTCCAAATATCCCTTTGCCAATTCCACAAGAACAGCCTTAGCGGAAGGCATCTTGAAGGGAAAGATGTAATTCTGTGAGATGAATTAACGGAACACAGAGCAGTTTCTCAGAAAGCTTCTTTTAACTTTTCAGCGGAAGATATTTCCTTTTTCACCATAGCCCTCTATGGGCTTCCAAATATCCCTTTGCCAATTCCACAAGAACAGCCTTAGCGAAAGGCTTCTTGAAGGGAAAGATGTAACTCTGTGAGATGAATTCACAGAACACAGAGCAGTTTCTCCGAAAGCTTCTTTACAGTTTTGAACGGAAGATATTTCCTTTTTCACCATAGCCCTCTATGGGCTTCCAAATATCCCCTTGCCAATTACAAAAGAACAGCCTTAGCGAAAGGCTTCTTGAAGGGAAAGATGTAACTCTGTGAGATGAATTAACGGAACACAGAGAAGTTTCTCAGAAAGCTTCTTTCCAGTTTTGAACGGAAGATATTTCCTTTTTCACCATAGCCCTCTATGGGCTTCCAAATATCCCTTTGCCAATTCCACAAGAACAGCCTTAGCGAAAGGCTTCTTGAAGGGAAAGATGTAACTCTGTGAGATGAATTAACAGAACACAGAGCAGTTTCTCAGAAAGCTTCTTTCCAGTTTTCAGCGGAAGATATTTCCTTTTTCACCATAGCCCTCTATGGGCTTCCAAATATCCCTTTGCCAATTCCACAAGAACAGCCTTAGCGAAAGGCTTCTTGAAGGGAAAGATGTAACTCTGTGAGATGAATTCACAGAACACAGAGCAGTTTCTCAGAAAGCTTCTTTCCAGTTTTCAGCGGAAGATATTTCCTTTTTCACCATAGCCCTCTATGGGCTTCCAAATATCCCTTTGCCCATTCCACAAGAACAGCCTTAGCGAAAGGCTTCTTGAAGGGAAAGATGTAACTCTGTGAGATGAATTTACACAACACAGAGCAGTTTCTCAGAAAGCTTCTTTCCAGTTTTCAGCGGAAGATATTTCCTTTTTCACCATAGCCCTCTATGGGCTTCCAAATATCCCTTTGCCCATTCCACAAGAACAGCCTTAGCGAAAGGCTTCTTGAAGGGAAAGATGTAACTCTGTGAGATGAATTTACACAACACAGAGCAGTTTCTCAGAAAGCTTCTTTCCAGTTTTGAACGGAAGATGTTTCCTTTTACACCATAGCCTTCTATGGGCTTCCAAATATCCCTTTGCCAATTCCACAAGAACAGCCTTAGCGAAAGGCTTCTTGAAGGGAAACATTTAACTCTGTGAGATGAATTAACAGAACACAGAGCAATTTCTCAGACAGGTTCTTTCCAGTTTTGAACGGAAGATATTTCCTTTTTCACCATAGCCCTCTATGGGCTTCCAAATATCCCTTTGCCAATTCCACAAGAACAGCCTTAGCGAAAGGCTTCTTGAAGGGAAAGATGTAACTCTGTGAGATGAATTCACAGAACACAGAGCAGTTTCTCTGAAAGCTTCTTTACAGTTTTCAGCGGAAGATATTTCCTTTTTCACCATAGCCCTCTATGGGCTTCCAAATATCCCTTTGCCATTCCACAAGAACAGCCTTATCGAAAGGCTTCTTGAAGGGAAAGATGTAACTCTGTGAGATGAATTCACAGAACACAGAGCAGTTTCTCAGAAAGCTTCTTTCCAGTTTTGAACGGAAGATATTTCCTTTTTCACCATAGCCCTCTATGGGCTTCCAAATATACCTTTGCCAATTCCACAAGAACAGCCTTAGCGAAAGGCTTCTTGAAGGGAAAGATGTAACTCTGTGAGATGACTTCACGGAACACAGAGCAGTTTCTCAGAAAGCTTCTTTCCAGCTTTGAACGGAAGATATTTCCTTTTTCTCCATAGCCCTCTAGGGGCTTCCAAATATCCCTTTGCCAATTCCACAAGAACAACCTTAGCGAAAGGCTTCTTGAAGGGAAAGATGTAACTCTGTGAGATGAATTAACAGAACACAGAGCAGTTTCTCAGAAAGCTTCTTTCCAGTTTTGAACGGAAGATATTTCCTTTTTCACCATAGCCCTCTATGGGCTTCCAAATATCCCCTTGCCAATTCCACAAGAACAGCCTTAGCGAAAGGCTTCTTGAAGGGAAAGATGTAACTCTGTGAGATGAATTCACAGAGCACAGAGCAGTTTCTCAGAAACCTTCTTTCCAGTTTTGAACGGAAGATATTTCCTTTTTCACCATAGCCCTCTATGGGCTTCCAAATATCCCTTTGCCTATTCCACAAGAACCGCCCTAGCAAAAGGCTTCTTGAAGGGGAAAATGTAACTCTGTGAGATGAATTAAGAGAACACAGAGCAGTTTCTCAGAAAGCTACTTTCCAGTTTTGAACGGAAGATATTTCCTTTTTCACCATAGCCCTCTATGGGCTTCCAAATATCCCTTTGCCAATTCCACAACACCAGCTTTAGCGAAAGGCTTCTTGAAGGGAAAGATGTAACTCTGTGAGATGAATTCACAGAACACAGAGCAGTTTCTCAGAAAGCTTCTTTCCAGTTTTCAGCGGAAGATATTTCCCTTTTTACCATAGCCCTCTATGGGCTTCCAAATATCCCTTTGCCAATTCCACAAGAACAGCCTTAGCGAAAGGCTTCTTGAAGGGAAAGATGTAACTCTGTGAGATGAATTAACAGAACACAGAGCAGTTTCTCAGAAAGCTTGTTTCCAGTTTTGAACGGAAGATATTTCCTTTTTCACCATAGCCCTCTATGAGCTTACAAATATGCCTTTGCCAATTCCAGAAGAACAGCCTTAGCGAAAGGCTTCTTGAAGGGAAAGATGTAACTCTGTGAGATGAATTAAAAGAACACAGAGCAGTTTCTCAGAAAGCTTCTTTCCAGTTTTTAGCGGAAGATATTTCCTTTTTCACCATAGCCGTCTCTGGGTTTCCAAATATCCCTTTGCCAATTCCACAAGAACAGCCTTAGCGAAAGGCTTCTTGGAGGGAAAGATGTAACTCTGTGAGATGAATTAACAGAACACAGAGCAGTTTCTCAGAAAGCTACTTTCCAGGTTTGAGCTTAAGATATTTCCTTTTTCACCATAGCCCTCTATGGGCTTCCAAATATCCCTTTGCCAAATCCACAAGAACAGCCTTAGCGAAAGGCTTCTTGAAGGGAAAGATGTAACTCTGTGAGATGAATTCACAGAACACAGAGCAGTTTCTCAGAAAGCTTCTTTCCAGTTTTCAGCGGAAGAAATTTCCTTTTTCACCATAGCCTTCTATGGGCTTCCAAATATCCCTTTGCAAATTCCACAAGAACAGCCTTAGTGAAAGGCTTCTTGAAGGGAAAGATGTAACCCTGTGAGATGAATTAACAGAACACAGAGCAGTTTCTCAGAAAGTTTCTTTCCAGTTTTGAACGGAAGATATTTCCTTTTTCACCATAGCCCTCTATGGGCTTGCAAATATCCCTTTGCCAATTCCACAAGAACAGCATTAACGAAAGGATTCTTGAAGGAAAGATGTAACTCTGTGAGATGAATTCACAGAACACAGAGCAGTTTCTCAGAAAGCTTCTTTCCGGTTTTGAACGGAAGATATTTCCTTTTTCACCATAGCCCTCTATGGGCTTCCAAATATCCCTTTGCCAATTCCACAAGAACAGCCTTAGCGAAAGGCTTCTTGAAGGGAAAGATGTAACTCTGTGAGATTAATTAACGGAACACAGAGAAGTTTCTCAGAAAGCTTCTTTCCAGTTTTGAACGGAAGATATTTCCTTTTTCACCATAGCCCTCTATGGGCTTCCAAATATTCCTTTGCCAATTCCACAAGAAAAGCCTTAGCGAAAGGCTTCTTGAAGGGAAACATGTACCTCTGTGAGATGAATTAAGAGAACACAGAGCAGTTTCTCAGAAAGCTTCTTTCCAGTTTTGAACGGAAGATATTTCCTTTTTCACCATAGCCCTCCATGGGCTTCCAAATATCCCTTTGCCAATTCCAGAAGAACCGCCTTATCGAAAGGCTTCTTGAAGGGAAAAATGTAACTCTGTGAGATGAATTAACAGAACACAGAGAAGTTTCTCAGAAGGTTCTTTCCAGTTTTGAACGGAAGATATTTCCTTTTTCACCATAGCCCTCTATGGGCTTCCAAATATCCCTTTGCCAATTCCACAAGAACAGCCTTAGCGAAAGGCTTCTTGAAGGGAAAGATGTAACTCTGTGAGATGAATTCACAGAACACAGAGCAGTTTCTCAGAAAGCTTCTTTCCAGTTTTCAGCGGAAGATATTTCCTTTTTCACCATAGCCCTCTATGGGCTTCCAAATATCCCTTTGCCAATTCCACAAGAACAGCCTTAGCGAAAGGCTTCTTGAAGGGAAAGATGTAACTCTGTGAGATGAATTAACAGAACACAGAGCAGTTTCTCAGAAAGCTACTTTCCAGTTTTGAGCTTAAGATATTTTCTTTTTCACCATAGCCCTCTATGGGGTTCCAAATATCCCTTTGCGAATTCCACAAGAACAGCCTTAGCGAAAGGCTTCTTGAAGGGAAAGATGTAACTCTGGGAGATGAATTCACAGAACACAGAGCAGTTTCTCAGAAAGCTTCTTTCCAGTTTTGAACGGAAGATATTTCCTTTTTCACCATAGCCCTCTATGGGCTTCTAAATATCACTTTCCCAATTCCACATGAACAGCCTTAGCGAAGGGCTTCTTGAAGGGAAAGATGTAACCCTGTGAGATGAATTAACAGAACACAGAGCAGTTTCTCAGAAAGCTTCTTTCCAGTTTTGAACGGAAGATATTTCCTTTTTCACCATAGCCCTCTAAGGGCTTCCAAATATCCCTTTGACAATTCCACAAGAACAGATTTAGCGAAAGGCTTCTTGAAGGGAAAGATGTAACTCTGTGAGATGAATTCACACAACACAGAGCAGTTTCTCAGAAGGCTTCTTTCCAGTTTTCAGCGGAATATATTTCCTTTTTCACCATAGCCCTCTATGGGCTTCCAAGTATCCCTTTGCCAATTCCACAAGAACAGCCTTAGCGAAAGGCTTCTTGAAGGGAAAGATGTAACTCTGTGAGATGAATGAACAGAACACAGAGCAGTTTCTCAGAAAGCTTCTTTCCAGTTTTGAACGGAAGATATTTCCTTTTTCACCATAGCCCTCTATGGGCTTCCAAATATCCCTTTGCCAATTCCACAAGAACAGCCTTAGAGAAAGGCTTCTTGAAGGGAAAGATGTAACTCTGTGAGATGAATTAAAAGAACACAGAGCAGTTTCTCAGAAAGCTTCTTTCCAGTTTTCAGCGGAAGATATTTCCTTTTTCACCATAGCCCTCTATGGGCTTCCAAATATCCCTTTGCCAATTCCACAAGAACAGCCTTAGCGAAAGGCTTCTTGAAGGGAAAGATGTAACTCTGTGAGATGAATTCACAGAGCACAGAGCAGTTTCTCAGAAACCTTCTTTCCAGTTTTGAACGGAAGATATTTCCTTTTTCACCATAGCCCTCTAGGGGCTTCCAAATATCCCTTTGCCAATTCCACAAGAACAGCCTTAGCGAAAGGATTCTTGAAGGGAAAGATGTAACTCTGTGAGATGAATTCACAGAACACAGAGCAGTTTCTCCGAAAGCTTCTTTACAGTTTTGAACGGAAGATATTTCCTTTTTCACCATAGCCCTCTATCGGCTTCCAAATATCCCTTTGCCAATTCCACAAAAACAGCCTTAGGGAAAGGCTTCTTGAAGGGAAAGATGTAACTCTGTGAGATGAATTCACAGAACACAGAGCAGTTTCTCAGAAAGCTTCTTTCCAGTTTTGAACGGAAGATATTTCCTTTTTCACCATAGCCCTCTATGGGCTTCCAAATATCCCTTTGCCAATTCCACAAGAACAGCCTTAGCGAAAGGCTTCTTGAAGGGAAAGATGTAATTCTGTGAGATGAATTAACAGAACAGAGAGCAGTTTCTCAGAAAGCTTCTTTCCAGTTTTGAAAGGAAGATATTTCCTTTTTCACCATAGCCCTCTATGGGCTTCCAAATATCCCTTTGCCAATTCCACAAGAACAGCCTTAGGGAAATGCTTCTTGAAGGGAAAGATGTAACTCTGTGAGATGAATTCACAGAACACAGAGCAGTTTCTCAGAAAGCTTCTTTCCAGTTTTGAACGGAAGATATTTCCTTTTTCACCATAGCCCTCTATGGGCTTCCAAATATCCCCTTGCCAATTCCACAAGAACAGCCTTAGCGAAAGGCTTCTTGAAGGGAAAGATGTAACTCTGTGAGATGAATTAACAGAACACAGAGCAGTTTCTCAGAAAGCTTCTTTCCAGTTTTGAACGGAAGATATTTCCTTTTTCACCATAGCCCTCTATGGGCTTCCAAATATCCCTTTGCCTATTCCACAAGAACCGCCCTAGCAAAAGGCTTCTTGAAGGGGAAAATGTAACTCTGTGAGATGAATTAAGAGAACACAGAGCAGTTTCTCAGAAAGCTACTTTCCAGTTTTGAACGGAAGATATTTCCTTTTTCACCATAGCCCTCTATGGGCTTCCAAATATCCCTTTGCCAATTACACAACACCAGCTTTAGCGAAAGGCTTCTTGAAGGGAAAGATGTAACTCTGTGAGTTTAATTAACGGAACACAGAGCAGTTTCTCAGAAAGTTTCTTTCCAGTTTTCAGCGGAAGATATTTCCTTTTTCACCGTAGCCCCCTATTGGCTTCCAAATATCCCTTTGCCAATTCCACAAGAACAGCCTTAGCGAACGGCTTCTTGAAGGGAAAGATGTAACTCTGTGAGATGAATTAACCGAACACAGAGCAGTTTCTCAGAAAGCTATTTTCCAGTTTTGAACGGAAGATATTTCCTTTTTCACCATAGCCCTCTATGGGCTTCCACATATCCCTTTGCCAATTCCACAAGAACAGCCTTAGCGAAAGGCTTCTTGAAGGGAAAGATGTAACTCTGTGAGATGAATTCACAGAACACAGAGCAGTTTCTCAGAAAGCTTCTTTCCAGTTTTGAACGGAATATATTTTCTTTTTCACCATAGCCCTCTATGGGCTTCCAAATATCACTTTCCCAATTCCACAAGAACAGCCCTAGCGAAGGGCTTCTTGAAGGGAAAGATGTAACCCTGTGAGATGAATTAACAGAACACAGAGCAGTTTCTCAGAAAGCTTCTTTCCAGTTTTGAACGGAAGATATTTCCTTTTTCACCATAGCCCTCTATGGGCTTGCAAATATCCCTTTGCCAATTCCACAAGAACAGCCTTAACGAAAGGATTCTTGAAGGGAAAGATGTAACTCGGTGAGATGAATTCATAGAACACAGAACAGTTTCTCAGAAAGCTTCTTTCCAGTTTTGAACGGAAGATATTTCCTTTTTCACCATAGCCCTCTATGGACTTCCAAATATCCCTTTGCCAATTCCACAAGAACCCCCTTAGCGAAAGGCTTCTTGAAGGGAAAAATGTAACTCTGTGAGATGAATTAACAGAACACAGAGGAGTTTCTCAGAAAGCTTCTTTCCAGTTTTGAACGGAAGATATTTCCTTTTTCACCATAGCCCTCTAAGGGCTTCCAAATACCCTTTGCCAATTCCACAAGAACAGCCTTAGCAAAAGGCTTCTTGAAGGGAAAGATGTAACTCTGTGAGATGAATTCACAGAACACAGAGCAGTTTCTCAGAAAGCTTCTTTCCAGTTTTCAGCGGAAGATATTTCCCTTTTTACCATAGCCCTCTATGGGCTTCCAAATATCCCTTTGCCAATTCCACAAGAACAGCCTTAGCGAAAGGCTTCTTGAAGGGAAAGATGTAACTCTGTGAGATGAATTAACAGAACACAGAGCAGTTTCTCAGAAAGCTTGTTTCCAGTTTTGAATGGAAGATATTTCCTTTTTCACCATAGCCCTCTATGAGCTTACAAATATGCCTTTGCCAATTCCAGAAGAACAGCCTTAGCGAAAGGCTTCTTGAAGGGAAAGATGTAACTCTGTGAGATGAATTAAAAGAACACAGAGCAGTTTCTCAGAAAGCTTCTTTCCAGTTTTCAGCGGAAGATATTTCCTTTTTCACCATAGCCGTCTCTGGGTTTCCAAATATCCCATTGCCAATTCCACAAGAACAGCCTTAGCGAAAGGCTTCTTGGAGGGAAAGATGTAACTCTGTGAGATGAATTAACAGAACACAGAGCAGTTTCTCAGAAAGCTACTTTCCAGGTTTGAGCGGAAGATACTTCCTTTTTCACCATAGCCCTCTATGGGCTTCCAAATATCCCTTTGCCAAATCCACAAGAACAGCCTTAGCGAAAGGCTTCTTGAAGGGAAAGATGTAACTCTGTGAGATGAATTCACAGAACACAGAGCAGTTTCTCAGAAAGCTTCTTTCCAGTTTTGAACGGAAGATATTTCCCTTTTCACCATAGCCCTCTATGGGCTTCTAAATATCACTTTCCTAATTCCACAAGAACAGCCTTAGCGAAGGGCTTCTTGAAGGGAAAGATGTAACCCTGTGAGACGAATTAACAGAACACAGAGCAGTTTCTCAGAAAGTTTCTTTCCAGTTTTGAACGGAAGATATTTCCTTTTTCACCATAGCCCTCTATGGGCTTGCAAATATCCCTTTGCCAATTCCACAAGAACAGCATTAACGAAAGGATTCTTGAAGGAAAGATGTAACTCTGTGAGATGAATTCACAGAACACAGAGCAGTTTCTCAGAAAGCTTCTTTCCGGTTTTGAACGGAAGATATTTCCTTTTTCACCATAGCCCTCTATGGGCTTCCAAATATCCCTTTGCCAATTCCACAAGAACAGCCTTAGCGAAAGGCTTCTTGAAGGGAAAGATGTAACTCTGTGAGATTAATTAACGGAACACAGAGAAGTTTCTCAGAAAGCTTCTTTCCAGTTTTGAACGGAAGATATTTCCTTTTTCACCATAGCCCTCTATGGGCTTCCAAATATTCCTTTGCCAATTCCACAAGAAAAGCCTTAGCGAAAGGCTTCTTGAAGGGAAACATGTACCTCTGTGAGATGAATTAAGAGAACACAGAGCAGTTTCTCAGAAAGATTCTTTCCAGTTTTGAACGGAAGATATTTCCTTTTTCACCATAGCCCTCTATGGGCTTCCAAATATCCCTTTGCCAATTCCAGAAGAACCGCCTTATCGAAAGGCTTCTTGAAGGGAAAAATGTAACTCTGTGAGATGAATTAACAGAACACAGAGAAGTTTCTCAGAAGGTTCTTTCCAGTTTTGAACGGAAGATATTTCCTTTTTCACCATAGCCCTCTATGGGCTTCCAAATATCCCTTTGCCAATTCCACAAGAACAGCCTTAGCGAAAGGCTTCTTCAAGGGAAAGATGTAACTCTGTGAGATGAATTAAGAGAACACAGAGCAGTTTCTCAGAAAGCTTCTTTCCAGTTTTCAGCGGAAGATATTTCCTTTTTCACCATAGCCCTCTATGGGCTTCCAAATATCCCTTTGCCAATTCCACAAGAACAGCCTTAGCGAAAGGCTTCTTGAAGGGAAAGATGTAACTCTGTGAGATGAATTAACAGAACACAGAGCAGTTTCTCAGAAAGCTACTTTCCAGTTTTGAGCTTAAGATATTTTCTTTTTCACCATAGCCCTCTATGGGGTTCCAAATATCCCTTTGCGAATTCCACAAGAACAGCCTTAGCGAAAGGCTTCTTGAAGGGAAAGATGTAACTCTGGGAGATGAATTCACAGAACACAGAGCAGTTTCTCAGAAAGCTTCTTTCCAGTTTTGAACGGAAGATATTTCCTTTTTCACCATAGCCCTCTATGGGCTTCTAAATATCACTTTCCCAATTCCACATGAACAGCCTTAGCGAAGGGCTTCTTGAAGGGAAAGATGTAACCCTGTGAGATGAATTAACAGAACACAGAGCAGTTTCTCAGAAAGCTTCTTTCCAGTTTTGAACGGAAGATATTTCCTTTTTCACCATAGCCCTCTAAGGGCTTCCAAATATCCCTTTGACAATTCCACAAGAACAGATTTAGCGAAAGGCTTCTTGAAGGGAAAGATGTAACTCTGTGAGATGAATTCACACAACACAGAGCAGTTTCTCAGAAGGCTTCTTTCCAGTTTTCAGCGGAATATATTTCCTTTTTCACCATAGCCCTCTATGGGCTTCCAAGTATCCCTTTGCCAATTCCACAAGAACAGCCTTAGCGAAAGGCTTCTTGAAGGGAAAGATGTAACTCTGTGAGATGAATGAACAGAACACAGAGCAGTTTCTCAGAAAGCTTCTTTCCAGTTTTGAACGGAAGATATTTCCTTTTTCACCATAGCCCTCTATGGGCTTCCAAATATCCCTTTGCCAATTCCACAAGAACAGCCTTAGCGAAAGGCTTCTTGAAGGGAAAGATGTAACTCTGTGAGATGAATTAAAAGAACACAGAGCAGTTTCTCAGAAAGCTTCTTTCCAGTTTTCAGCGGAAGATATTTCCTTTTTCACCATAGCCCTCTATGGGCTTCCAAATATCCCTTTGCCAATTCCACAAGAACAGCCTTAGCGAAAGGCTTCTTGAAGGGAAAGATGTAACTCTGTGAGATGAATTCACAGAGCACAGAGCAGTTTCTCAGAAACCTTCTTTCCAGTTTTGAACGGAAGATATTTCCTTTTTCACCATAGCCCTCTAGGGGCTTCCAAATATCCCTTTGCCAATTCCACAAGAACAGCCTTAGCGAAAGGATTCTTGAAGGGAAAGATGTAACTCTGTGAGATGAATTCACAGAACACAGAGCAGTTTCTCCGAAAGCTTCTTTACAGTTTTGAACGGAAGATATTTCCTTTTTCACCATAGCCCTCTATCGGCTTCCAAATATCCCTTTGCCAATTCCACAAAAACAGCCTTAGGGAAAGGCTTCTTGAAGGGAAAGATGTAACTCTGTGAGATGAATTCACAGAACACAGAGCAGTTTCTCAGAAAGCTTCTTTCCAGTTTTGAACGGAAGATATTTCCTTTTTCACCATAGCCCTCTATGTGCTTCCAAATATCCCTTTGCCAATTCCACAAGAACAGCCTTAGCGAAAGGCTTCTTGAAGGGAAAGATGTAATTCTGTGAGATGAATTAACAGAACAGAGAGCAGTTTCTCAGAAAGCTTCTTTCCAGTTTTGAAAGGAAGATATTTCCTTTTTCACCATAGCCCTCTATGGGCTTCCAAATATCCCTTTGCCAATTCCACAAGAACAGCCTTAGGGAAATGCTTCTTGAAGGGAAAGATGTAACTCTGTGAGATGAATTCACAGAACACAGAGCAGTTTCTCAGAAAGCTTCTTTCCAGTTTTGAACGGAAGATATTTCCTTTTTCACCATAGCCCTCTATGGGCTTCCAAATATCACTTTGCCAATTCCACAAGAACAGCCTTAGCGAAGGGCTACTTGAAGGGAAAGATGTAACTCTGTGATATGAATTAACAGAACACAGAGCAGTTTCTCAGAAAGCTTCTTTCCAGTTTTGAACGGAAGATATTTCCTTTTTCACCATAGCCCTCTATGGGCTTCCAAATATCCCTTTGCCAATTCCACAGGAACAGCCTTAGAGAAAGGCTTCTTGAAGGGAAAGATGTAACTCTGTGAGATGTATTCACAGAACACAGAGCAGTTTCTCAGAAAGCTTCTTTCCAGTTTTGAACGGAAGATATTTCCTTTTTCACAATAGCCCTCAATGGGCTTCCAAATATCCCTTTGCCAATTCCACAAGAACAGCCTTAGCGAAAGGCTTCTTGAAGGGAAAGATGTAACTCTGTGAGATGAATTCACAGAACACAGCGCAGTTTCTCAGAAAGCTTCTTTCCAGTTTTGAGCGGAAGATATTTCCTTTTTCACCATAGCCCTCTATGGGCTTCCAAATATCCCTTTGCCAATTACACAAGAACAGCCTTAGCGAAAGGCGTCTTGAAGGGAAGGATGTAACTCTGTGAGATGAATTAACAGAACACAGAGCAGTTTCTCAGAAAGCTTCTTTCCAGTTTTGATCGGAAGATATTTCCTTTTTCACCATAGCCCTCTAGGGGCTTCCAAATATCCCCTTGCCAATTCCTCAAGAACAGCCTTAGCGAAAGGCTTCTTGAAGGGAAAGATGTAACTCTGTGAGATGAATTCATAGAACACAGAGCAGATTCTCAGAAAGCTTCTTTCCAGTTTTGAACGGAAGATATTTCCTTTTTCACCATAGCCCTCTATGGGCTTCCAAATATCCCTTTGCCAATTCCACAAGAACAGCCTTAGCGAAAGGCTTCTTGAAGGGAAAGATGTAACTCTGTGAGATGAATTCATAGAACACAGAGCAGATTCTCAGAAAGCTTCTTTCCAGTTTTGAACGGAAGATATTTCCTTTTTAACCATAGCCCTCTAAGGGCTTCCAAATATCCCTTTGCCAATTCCACAAGAACAGCCTTAGCGAAAGGCTTCTTGAATCGAAAAATGTATCTCTGTGAGATCAATTAACGGAACACAGAGAAGTTTCTCAGAAAGCTTCTTTCCAGTTTTGAACGGAAGATATTTCCTGTTTCACCATAGCCCTCTATCTGCTTCCAAATATCCCTTTGCCAATTCCACAAGAACAGAATTAGCGAAAGGCTTCTTGAAGGGAAAGATGTAACTCTGTGAGATGAATTCACAGAACACAGAGCAGTTTCTCTGAAAGCTTCTTTACAGTTTTCAGCGGAAGATATTTCCTTTTTCACCATAGCCCTCTATGGGCTTCCAAATATCCCTTTGCCAATCCACAAGAACAGCCTTAGCGAAAGGCTTTTTGAAGGGAAAGATCTAACTCTGTGAGATGAATTCACAGAACACAGAGCAGTTTCTCAGAAAGCTTCTTTCCAGTTTTGAACGGAAGATATTTCCTTTTTCACCATAGCCCTCTATGGGCTTCCAAATATCCCTTTGCCAATTACACAAGAACAGCCTTAGCGAAAGGCGTCTTGAAGGGAAGGATGTAACTCTGTGAGATGAATTAACAGAACACAGAGCAGTTTCTCAGAAAGCTTCTTTCCAGTTTTGATCGGAAGATATTTCCTTTTTCACCATAGCCCTCTAGGGGCTTCCAAATATCCCCTTGCCAATTCCACAAGAACAGCCTTAGCGAAAGGCTTCTTGAAGGGAAAGATGTAACTCTGTGAGATGAATTCATAGAACACAGAGCAGATTCTCAGAAAGCTTCTTTCCAGTTTTGAACGGAAGATATTTCCTTTTTCACCATAGCCCTCTATGGGCTTCCAAATATCCCTTTGCCAATTCCACAAGAACAGCCTTAGCGAAAGGCTTCTTGAAGGGAAAGATGTAACTCTGTGAGATGAATTCATAGAACACAGAGCAGATTCTCAGAAAGCTTCTTTCCAGTTTTGAACGGAAGATATTTCCTTTTTAACCATAGCCCTCTAAGGGCTTCCAAATATCCCTTTGCCAATTCCACAAGAACAGCCTTAGCGAAAGGCTTCTTGAATCGAAAAATGTATCTCTGTGAGATCAATTAACGGAACACAGAGAAGTTTCTCAGAAAGCTTCTTTCCAGTTTTGAACGGAAGATATTTCCTGTTTCACCATAGCCCTCTATCTGCTTCCAAATATCCCTTTGCCAATTCCACAAGAACAGAATTAGCGAAAGGCTTCTTGAAGGGAAAGATGTAACTCTGTGAGATGAATTAACAGAACACAGAGCAGTTTCTCAGAAAGCTACTTTCCAGTTTTGAGCGGAAGATATTTCCTTTTTCACCATAGCCCTGTATGGGCTTCCAAATATCCCTTTGCCAATTCCACAAGAACAGCCTTAGCGAAAGGCATCTTGAAGGGAAAGATGTAATTCTGTGAGATGAATTAACGGAACACAGAGCAGTTTCTCAGAAAGCTTCTTTTAACTTTTCAGCGGAAGATATTTCCTTTTTCACCATAGCCCTCTATGGGCTTCCAAATATCCCTTTGCCAATTCCACAAGAACATCCTTAGCGAAAGGCTTCTTGAAGGGAAAGATGTAATTCTGTGAGATGAATTAACAGAACAGAGAGCAGTTGCTCAGAAAGCTTCTTTCCAGTTTTGAAAGGAAGATATTTCCTTTTTCACCATAGCCCTCTATGGGCTTCCAAATATCCCTTTGCCAATTCCACAAGAACAGCCTTAGGGAAATGCTTCTTGAAGGGAAAGATGTAACTCTGTGAGATGAATTAACAGAACACAGAGCAGTTTCTCAGAAAGCTTCTTTCCAGTTTTGAACGGAAGATATTTCCTTTTTCACCATAGCCCTCTATGGGCTTCCAAATATCACTTTGCCAATTCCACAAGAACAGCCTTAGCGAAGGGCTACTTGAAGGGAAAGATGTAACTCTGTGATATGAATTAACAGAACACAGAGCAGTTTCTCAGAAAACTTCTTTCCAGTTTTGAACGGAAGATATTTCCTTTTTCACCATAGCCCTCTATGGGCTTCCAAATATCCCTTTGCCAATTCCACAGGAACAGCCTTAGAGAAAGGCTTCTTGAAGGGAAAGATGTAACTCTGTGAGATGAATTCACAGAACACAGAGCAGTTTCTCAGAAAGCTTCTTTCCAGTTTTGAACGGAAGATATTTCCTTTTTCACAATAGCCCTCAATGGGCTTCCAAATATCCCTTTGCCAATTCCACAAGAACAGCCTTAGCGAAAGGCTTCTTGAAGGGAAAGATGTAACTCTGTGAGATGAATTCACAGAACACAGCGCAGTTTCTCAGAAAGCTTCTTTCCAGTTTAGAGCGGAAGATATTTCCTTTTTCACCATAGCCCTCTATGGGCTTCCAAATATCCCTTTGCCAATTACACAAGAACAGCCTTAGCGAAAGGCGTCTTGAAGGGAAGGATGTAACTCTGTGAGATGAATTAACAGAACACAGAGCAGTTTCTCAGAAAGCTTCTTTCCAGTTTTGATCGGAAGATATTTCCTTTTTCACCATAGCCCTCTAGGGGCTTCCAAATATCCCCTTTCCAATTCCACAAGAACAGCCTTAGCGAAAGGCTTCTTGAAGGGAAAGATGTAACTCTGTGAGATGAATTAACGGAACACAGAGAAGTTTCTCAGAAAGCTTCTTTCCAGTTTTGAACGGAAGATATTTCCTTTTTCACCATAGCCCTCTATGGGCTTCCAAATATCCCTTTGCCAATTCCACAAGAACAGCCTTAGCGAAAGGCTTCTTGAAGGGAAAGATGTAACTCTGTGAGATGAATTAGCAGAACACAGAGCAGTTTCTCAGAAAGCTACTTTCCAGTTTTGAGCGGAAGATATTTCCTTTTTCACCATAGCCCTGTATGGGCTTCCAAATATCCCTTTGCCAATTCCACAAGAACAGCCTTAGCGAAAGGCATCTTGAAGGGAAAGATGTAATTCTGTGAGATGAATTAACGGAACACAGAGCAGTTTCTCAGAAAGCTTCTTTTAACTTTTCAGCGGAAGATATTTCCTTTTTCACCATAGCCCTCTATGGGCTTCCAAATATCCCTTTGCCAATTCCACAAGAACAGCCGTAGCGAAAGGCTTCTTGAAGGGAAAGATGTAATTCTGTGAGATGAATTAACAGAACAGAGAGCAGTTTCTCAGAAAGCTTCTTTCCAGTTTTGAAAGGAAGATATTTCCTTTTTCACCATAGCCCTCTATGGGCTTCCAAATATCCCTTTGCCAATTCCACAAGAACAGCCTTAGGGAAATGCTTCCTGAAGGGAAAGATGTAACTCTGTGAGATGAATTAACAGAACACAGAGCAGTTTCTCAGAAAGCTTCTTTCCAGTTTTGAACGGAAGATATTTCCTTTTTCACCATAGCCCTCTATGGGCTTCCAAATATCACTTTGCCAATTCCACAAGAACAGCCTTAGCGAAGGGCTACTTGAAGGGAAAGATGGAACTCTGTGATATGAATTAACAGAACAGAGAGCAGTTTCTCAGAAAACTTCTTTCCAGTTTTGAACGGAAGATATTTCCTTTTTCACCATAGCCCTCTATGGGCTTCCAAATATCCCTTTGCCAATTCCACAGGAACAGCCTTAGAGAAAGGCTTCTTGAAGGGAAAGATGTAACTCTGTGAGATGAATTCACAGAACACAGAGCAGTTTCTCAGAAAGATTCTTTCCAGTTTTGAACGGAAGATATTTCCTTTTTCACAACAGCCCTCAATGGGCTTCCAAATATCCCTTTGCCAATTCCACAAGAACAGCCTTAGCGAAAGGCTTCTTGAAGGGAAAGATGTAACTCTGTGAGATGAATTCACAGAACACAGCGCAGTTTCTCAGAAAGCTTCTTTCCAGTTTTGAGCGGAAGATATTTCCTTTTTCACCATAGCCCTCTATGGGCTTCCAAATATCCCTTTGCCAATTACACAAGAACAGCCTTAGCGAAAGGCGTCTTGAAGGGAAGGATGTAACTCTGTGAGATGAATTAACAGAACACAGAGCAGTTTCTCAGAAAGCTTCTTTCCAGTTTTGATCGGAAGATATTTCCTTTTTCACCATAGCCCTCTAGGGGCTTCCAAATATCCCCTTGCCAATTCCACAAGAACAGCCTTAGCGAAAGGCTTCTTGAAGGGAAAGATGTAACTCTGTGAGATGAATTAACGGAACACAGAGAAGTTTCTCAGAAAGCTTGTTTCCAGTTTTGAACGGAAGATATTTCCTTTTTCACCATAGCCCTCTATGGGCTTCCAAATATCCCTTTGCCAATTCCACAAGAACAGCCTTAGCGAAAGGCTTCTTGAAGGGAAAGATGTAACTCTGTGAGATGAATTAACAGAACACAGAGCAGTTTCTCAGAAAGCTTCTTTCCAGTTTTGAACGGAAGATATTTCCTTTTTCACCATAGCCCTCTATGGGCTTCCAAATATCCCTTTGCCTATTCCACAAGAACCGCCCTAGCAAAAGGCTTCTTGAAGGGGAAAATGTAACTCTGTGAGATGAATTAAGAGAACACAGAGCAGTTTCTCAGAAAGCTACTTTCCAGTTTTGAACGGAAGATATTTCCTTTTTCACCATAGCCCTCTATGGGCTTCCAAATATCCCTTTGCCAATTCCACAACACCAGCTTTAGCGAAAGGCTTCTTGAAGGGAAAGATGTAACTCTGTGAGTTTAATTAACGGAACACAGAGCAGTTTCTCAGAAAGTTTCTTTCCAGTTTTCAGCGGAAGATATTTCCTTTTTCACCGTAGCACCCTATTGGCTTCCAAATATCCCTTTGCCAATTCCACAAGAACAGCCTTAGCGAACGGCTTCTTGAAGGGAAAGATGTAACTCTGTGAGATGAATTAACTGAACACAGAGCAGTTTCTCAGAAAGCTATTTTCCAGTTTTGAACGGAAGATATTTCCTTTTTCACCATAGCCCTCTATGGGCTTCCACATATCCCTTTGCCAATTCCACAAGAACAGCCTTAGCGAAAGGCTTCTTGAAGGGAAAGATGTAACTCTGTGAGATGAATTCACAGAACACAGAGCAGTTTCTCAGAAAGCTTCTTTCCAGTTTTGAACGGAATATATTTTCTTTTTCACCATAGCCCTCTATGGGCTTCCAAATATCACTTTCCCAATTCCACAAGAACAGCCCTAGCGAAGGGCTTCTTGAAGGGAAAGATGTAACCCTGTGAGATGAATTAACAGAACACAGAGCAGTTTCTCAGAAAGCTTCTTTCCAGTTTTGAACGGAAGATATTTCCTTTTTCACCATAGCCCTCTATGGGCTTGCAAATATCCCTTTGCCAATTCCACAAGAACAGCCTTAACGAAAGGATTCTTGAAGGGAAAGATGTAACTCGGTGAGATGAATTCATAGAACACAGAACAGTTTCTCAGAAAGCTTCTTTCCAGTTTTGAACGGAAGATATTTCCTTTTTCACCATAGCCCTCTATGGGCTTCCAAATATCCCTTTGCCAATTCCACAAGAACAGCCTTAGCGAAAGGCTTCTTGAAGGGAAAGATGTAACTCTGTGAGATGAATTCATAGAACACAGAGCAGATTCTCAGAAAGCTTCTTTCCAGTTTTGAACGGAAGATATTTCCTTTTTAACCATAGCCCTCTAAGGGCTTCCAAATATCCCTTTGCCAATTCCACAAGAACAGCCTTAGCGAAAGGCTTCTTGAATCGAAAAATGTATCTCTGTGAGATCAATTAACGGAACACAGAGAAGTTTCTCAGAAAGCTTCTTTCCAGTTTTGAACGGAAGATATTTCCTGTTTCACCATAGCCCTCTATCTGCTTCCAAATATCCCTTTGCCAATTCCACAAGAACAGAATTAGCGAAAGGCTTCTTGAAGGGAAAGATGTAACTCTGTGAGATGAATTAACAGAACACAGAGCAGTTTCTCAGAAAGCTACTTTCCAGTTTTGAGCGGAAGATATTTCCTTTTTCACCATAGCCCTGTATGGGCTTCCAAATATCCCTTTGCCAATTCCACAAGAACAGCCTTAGCGAAAGGCATCTTGAAGGGAAAGATGTAATTCTGTGAGATGAATTAACGGAACACAGAGCAGTTTCTCAGAAAGCTTCTTTTAACTTTTCAGCGGAAGATATTTCCTTTTTCACCATAGCCCTCTATGGGCTTCCAAATATCCCTTTGCCAATTCCACAAGAACATCCTTAGCGAAAGGCTTCTTGAAGGGAAAGATGTAATTCTGTGAGATGAATTAACAGAACAGAGAGCAGTTTCTCAGAAAGCTTCTTTCCAGTTTTGAAAGGAAGATATTTCCTTTTTCACCATAGCCCTCTATGGGCTTCCAAATATCCCTTTGCCAATTCCACAAGAACAGCCTTAGGGAAATGCTTCTTGAAGGGAAAGATGTAACTCTGTGAGATGAATTAACAGAACACAGAGCAGTTTCTCAGAAAGCTTCTTTCCAGTTTTGAACGGAAGATATTTCCTTTTTCACCATAGCCCTCTATGGGCTTCCAAATATCACTTTGCCAATTCCACAAGAACAGCCTTAGCGAAGGGCTACTTGAAGGGAAAGATGTAACTCTGTGATATGAATTAACAGAACACAGAGCAGTTTCTCAGAAAACTTCTTTCCAGTTTTGAACGGAAGATATTTCCTTTTTCACCATAGCCCTCTATGGGCTTCCAAATATCCCTTTGCCAATTCCACAGGAACAGCCTTAGAGAAAGGCTTCTTGAAGGGAAAGATGTAACTCTGTGAGATGAATTCACAGAACACAGAGCAGTTTCTCAGAAAGCTTCTTTCCAGTTTTGAACGGAAGATATTTCCTTTTTCACAATAGCCCTCAATGGGCTTCCAAATATCCCTTTGCCAATTCCACAAGAACAGCCTTAGCGAAAGGCTTCTTGAAGGGAAAGATGTAACTCTGTGAGATGAATTCACAGAACACAGCGCAGTTTCTCAGAAAGCTTCTTTCCAGTTTTGAGCGGAAGATATTTCCTTTTTCACCATAGCCCTCTATGGGCTTCCAAATATCCCTTTCCCAATTACACAAGAACAGCCTTAGCGAAAGGCGTCTTGAAGGGAAGGATGTAACTCTGTGAGATGAATTAACAGAACACAGAGCAGTTTCTCAGAAAGCTTCTTTCCAGTTTTGATCGGAAGATATTTCCTTTTTCACCATAGCCCTCTAGGGGCTTCCAAATATCCCCTTTCCAATTCCACAAGAACAGCCTTAGCGAAAGGCTTCTTGAAGGGAAAGATGTAACTCTGTGAGATGAATTAACGGAACACAGAGAAGTTTCTCAGAAAGCTTCTTTCCAGTTTTGAACGGAAGATATTTCCTTTTTCACCATAGCCCTCTATGGGCTTCCAAATATCCCTTTGCCAATTCCACAAGAACAGCCTTAGCGAAAGGCTTCTTGAAGGGAAAGATGTAACTCTGTGAGATGAATTAACAGAACACAGAGCAGTTTCTCAGAAAGCTACTTTCCAGTTTTGAGCGGAAGATATTTCCTTTTTCACCATAGCCCTGTATGGGCTTCCAAATATCCCTTTGCCAATTCCACAAGAACAGCCTTAGCGAAAGGCATCTTGAAGGGAAAGATGTAATTCTGTGAGATGAATTAACGGAACACAGAGCAGTTTCTCAGAAAGCTTCTTTTAACTTTTCAGCGGAAGATATTTCCTTTTTCACCATAGCCCTCTATGGGCGTCCAAATATCCCTTTGCCAATTCCACAAGAACAGCCTTAGCGAAAGGCTTCTTGAAGGGAAAGATGTAATTTTGTGAGATGAATTAACAGAACAGAGAGCAGTTTCTCAGAAAGCTTCTTTCCAGTTTTGAAAGGAAGATATTTCCTTTTTCACCATAGCCCTCTATGGGCTTCCAAATATCCCTTTGCCAATTCCACAAGAACAGCCTTAGGGAAATGCTTCTTGAAGGGAAAGATGTAACTCTGTGAGATGAATTAACAGAACACAGAGCAGTTTCTCAGAAAGCTTCTTTCCAGTTTTGAACGGAAGATATTTCCTTTTTCACCATAGCCCTCTATGGGCTTCCAAATATCACTTTGCCAATTCCACAAGAACAGCCTTAGCGAAGGGCTACTTGAAGGGAAAGATGTAACTCTGTGATATGAATTAACAGAACACAGAGCAGTTTCTCAGAAAACTTCTTTCCAGTTTTGAACGGAAGATATTTCCTTTTTCACCATAGCCCTCTATGGGCTTCCAAATATCCCTTTGCCAATTCCACAGGAACAGCCTTAGAGAAAGGCTTCTTGAAGGGAAAGATGTAACTCTGTGAGATGAATTCACAGAACACAGAGCAGTTTCTCAGAAAGCTTCTTTCCAGTTTTGAACGGAAGATATTTCCTTTTTCACAACAGCCCTCAATGGGCTTCCTAATATCCCTTTGCCAATTCCACAAGAACAGCCTTAGCGAAAGGCTTCTTGAAGGGAAAGATGTAACTCTGTGAGATGAATTCACAGAACACAGCGCAGTTTCTCAGAAAGCTTCTTTCCAGTTTTGAGCGGAAGATATTTCCTTTTTCACCATAGCCCTCTATGGGCTTCCAAATATCCCTTTGCCAATTACACAAGAACAGCCTTAGCGAAAGGCGTCTTGAAGGGAAGGATGTAACTCTGTGAGATGAATTAACAGAACACAGAGCAGTTTCTCAGAAAGCTTCTATCCAGTTTTGATCGGAAGATATTTCCTTTTTCACCATAGCCCTCTAGGGGCTTCCAAATATCCCCTTGCCAATTCCACAAGAACAGCCTTAGCGAAAGGCTTCTTGAAGGGAAAGATGTAACTCTGTGAGATGAATTAACGGAACACAGAGAAGTTTCTCAGAAAGCTTCTTTCCAGTTTTGAACGGAAGATATTTCCTTTTTCACCATAGCCCTCTATGGGCTTCCAAATATCCCTTTGCCAATTCCACAAGAACAGCCTTAGCGAAAGGCTTCTTGAAGGGAAAGATGTAACTCTGTGAGATGAATTAACAGAACACAGAGCAGTTTCTCAGAAAGCTTCTTTCCAGTTTTCAGCGGAAGATATTTCCTTTTTCACCATAGCCCTCTATGGGCTTCCAAATATCCCTTTGCCAATTCCACAAGAACAGCCTTAGCGAAAGGCTTCTTGAAGGGAAAGATGTAACTCTGTGAGATGAATTAACAGAACACAGAGCAGTTTCTCAGAAAGCTTCTTTCCAGTTTTCAGCGGAAGATATTTCCTTTTTCACCATAGCCCTCTATGGGCTTCCAAATATCCCTTTGCCAATTCCACAAGAACAGCCTTAGCGAAAGGCTTCTTGAAGGGAAAGATGTAACTCTGTGAGATGAATTCACAGAACACAGAGCAGTTTCTCAGAAAGCTTCTTTCCAGTTTTCAGCGGAAGATATTTCCTTTTTCACCATAGCCCTCTATGGGCTTCCAAATATCCCTTTGCCCATTCCACAAGAACAGCCTTAGCGAAAGGCTTCTTGAAGGGAAAGATGTAACTCTGTGAGATGAATTTACACAACACAGAGCAGTTTCTCAGAAAGCTTCTTTCCAGTTTTGAACGGAAGATATTTCCTTTTACACCATAGCCCTCTATGGGCTTCCAAATATCCCTTTGCCAATTCCACAAGAACAGCCTTAGCGAAAGGCTTCTTGAAGGGAAACATTTAACTCTGTGAGATGAATTAACAGAACACAGAGCAATTTCTCAGACAGGTTCTTTCCAGTTTTGAACGGAAGATATTTCCTTTTTCACCATAGCCCTCTATGGGCTTCCAAATATCCCTTTGCCAATTCCACAAGAACAGCCTTAGCGAAAGGCTTCTTGAAGGGAAAGATGTAACTCTGTGAGATGAATTCACAGAACACAGAGCAGTTTCTCTGAAAGCTTCTTTACAGTTTTCAGCGGAAGATATTTCCTTTTTCACCTTAGCCCTCTATGGGCTTCCAAATATCCCTTTGCCAATCCACAAGAACAGCCTTAGCGAAAGGCTTCTTGAAGGGAAAGATGTAACTCTGTGAGATGAATTCACAGAACACAGAGCAGTTTCTCAGAAAGCTTCTTTCCAGTTTTGAACGGACGATATTTCCTTTTTCACCATAGCCCTCTATGGGCTTCCAAATATACCTTTGCCAATTCCACAAGAACAGCCTTAGCGAAAGGCTTCTTGAAGGGAAAGATGTAACTCTGTGAGATGACTTCACGGAACACAGAGCAGTTTCTCAGAAAGCTTCTTTCCAGCTTTGAACGGAAGATATTTCCTTTTTCTCCATAGCCCTCTAGGGGCTTCCAAATATCCCTTTGCCAATTCCACAAGAACAACCTTAGCGAAAGGCTTCTTGAAGGGAAAGATGTAACTCTGTGAGATGAATGAACAGAACACAGAGCAGTTTCTCAGAAAGCTTCTTTCCAGTTTTGAACGGAAGATATTTCCTTTTTCACCATAGCCCTCTATGGGCTTCCAAATATCCCCTTGCCAATTCCACAAGAACAGCCTTAGCGAAAGGCTTCTTGAAGGGAAAGATGTAACTCTGTGAGATGAATTAACAGAACACAGAGCAGTTTCTCAGAAAGCTTCTTTCCAGTTTTGAACGGAAGATATTTCCTTTTTCACCATAGCCCTCTATTGGCTTCCAAATATCCCTTTGCCTATTCCACAAGAACCGCCCTAGCAAAAGGCTTCTTGAAGGGGAAAATGTAACTCTGTGAGATGAATTAAGAGAACACAGAGCAGTTTCGCAGAAAGCTACTTTCCAGTTTTGAACGGAAGATATTTCCTTTTTCACCATAGCCCTCTATGGGCTTCCAAATATCCCTTTGCCAATTCCACAACACCAGCTTTAGCGAAAGGCTTCTTGAAGGGAAAGATGTAACTCTGTGAGTTTAATTAACGGAACACAGAGCAGTTTCTCAGAAAGTTTCTTTCCAGTTTTCAGCGGAAGATATTTCCTTTTTCACCGTAGCCCCCTATTGGCTTCCAAATATCCCTTTGCCAATTCCACAAGAACAGCCTTAGCGAACGGCTTCTTGAAGGGAAAGATGTAACTCTGTGAGATGAATTAACCGAACACAGAGCAGTTTCTCAGAAAGCTATTTTCCAGTTTTGAACGGAAGATATTTCCTTTTTCACCATAGCCCTCTATGGGCTTCCACATATCCCTTTGCCAATTCCACAAGAACAGCCTTAACGAAAGGATTCTTGAAGGGAAAGATGTAACTCGGTGAGATGAATTCATAGAACACAGAAAAGTTTCTCAGAAAGCTTCTTTCCAGTTTTGAACGGAAGATATTTCCTTTTTCACCATAGCCCTCTATGGACTTCCAAATATCCCTTTGCCAATTCCACAAGAACCGCCTTAGCGAAAGGCTTCTTGAAGGGAAAAATGTAACTCTGTGAGATGAATTAACAGAACACAGAGGAGTTTCTCAGAAAGCTTCTTTCCAGTTTTGAACGGAAGATATTTCCTTTTTCACCATAGCCCTCTAAGGGCTTCCAAATACCCTTTGCCAATTCCACAAGAACAGCCTTAGCAAAAGGCTTCTTGAAGGGAAAGATGTAACTCTGTGAGATGAATTCACAGAACACAGAGCAGTTTCTCAGAAAGCTTCTTTCCAGTTTTCAGCGGAAGATATTTCCCTTTTTACCATAGCCCTCTATGGGCTTCCAAATATCCCTTTGCCAATTCCACAAGAACAGCCTTAGCGAAAGGCTTCTTGAAGGGAAAGATGTAACTCTGTGAGATGAATTAACAGAACACAGAGCAGTTTCTCAGAAAGCTTCTTTCCAGTTTTGAACGGAAGATATTTCCTTTTTCACCATAGCCCTCTATGAGCTTACAAATATGCCTTTGCCAATTCCAGAAGAACAGCCTTAGCGAAAGGCTTCTTGAAGGGAAAGATGTAACTCTGTGAGATGAATTAAAAGAACACAGAGCAGTTTCTCAGAAAGCTTCTTTCCAGTTTTCAGCGGAAGATATTTCCTTTTTCACCATAGCCCTCTCTGGGTTTCCAAATATCCCCTTGCCAATTCCACAAGAACAGCCTTAGCGAAAGGCTTCTTGAAGGGAAAGATGTAACTCTGTGAGATGAATTAACAGAACACAGAGCAGTTTCTCAGAAAGCTACTTTCCAGGTTTGAGCGGAAGATATTTCCTTTTTCACCATAGCCCTCTATGGGCTTCCAAATATGCCTTTGCCAAATCCACAAGAACAGCCTTAGCGAAAGGCTTCTTGAAGGGAAAGATGTAACTCTGTGAGATGAATTCACAGAACACAGAGCAGTTTCTCAGAAAGCTTCTTTCCAGTTTTGAACGGAAGATATTTCCCTTTTCACCATAGCCCTCTATGGGCTTCTAAATATCACTTTCCTAATTCCACAAGAACAGCCTTAGCGAAGGGCTTCTTGAAGGGAAAGATGTAACCCTGTGAGATGAATTAACAGAACACAGAGCAGTTTCTCAGAAAGCTTCTTTCCAGTTTTGAACGGAAGATATTTCCTTTTTCACCATAGCCCTCTATGGGCTTGCAAATATCCCTTTGCCAATTCCACAAGAACAGCATTAACTAAAGGATTCTTGAAGGAAAGATGTAACTCTGTGAGATGAATTCAGAGAACACAGAGCAGTTTCTCAGAAAGCTTCTTTCCGGTTTTGAACGGAAGATATTTCCTTTTTCACCATAGCCCTCTATGGGCTTCCAAATATCCCTTTGCCAATTCCACAAGAACAGCCTTAGCGAAAGGCTTCTTGAAGGGAAAGATGTAACTCTGTGAGATTAATTAACGGAACACAGAGAAGTTTCTCAGAAAGCTTCTTTCCAGTTTTGAACGGAAGATATTTCCTTTTTCACCATAGCCCTCTATGGGCTTCCAAATATTCCTTTGCCAATTCCACAAGAAAAGCCTTAGCGAAAGGCTTCTTGAAGGGAAACATGTACCTCTGTGAGATGAATTAAGAGAACACAGAGCAGTTTCTCAGAAAGCTTCTTTCCAGTTTTGAACGGAAGATATTTCCTTTTTCACCATAGCCCTCTATGGGCTTCCAAATATCCCTTTGCCAATTCCAGAAGAACCGCCTTATCGAAAGGCTTCTTGAAGGGAAAAATGTAACTCTGTGAGATGAATTAACAGAACACAGAGAAGTTTCTCAGAAGGTTCTTTCCAGTTTTGAACGGAAGATATTTCCTTTTTCACCATAGCCCTCTATGGGCTTCCAAATATCCCTTTGCCAATTCCACAAGAACAGCCTTAGCGAAAGGCTTCTTCAAGGGAAAGATGTAACTCTGTGAGATGAATTAAGAGAACACAGAGCAGTTTCTCAGAAAGCTTCTTTCCAGTTTTCAGCGGAAGATATTTCCTTTTTCACCATAGCCCTCTATGGGCTTCCAAATATCCCTTTGCCAATTCCACAAGAACAGCCTTAGCGAAAGGCTTCTTGAAGGGAAAGATGTAACTCTGTGAGATGAATTAACAGAACACAGAGCAGTTTCTCAGAAAGCTACTTTCCAGTTTTGAGCTTAAGATATTTCCTTTTTCACCATAGCCCTCTATGGGGTTCCAAATATCCCTTTGCGAATTCCACAAGAACAGCCTTAGCGAAAGGCTTCTTGAAGGGAAAGATGTAACTCTGTGAGATGAATTCACAGAACACAGAGCAGTTTCTCAGAAAGCTTCTTTCCAGTTTTGAACGGAAGATATTTCCTTTTTCACCATAGCCCTCTATGGGCTTCTAAATATCACTTTCCCAATTCCACAAGAACAGCCTTAGCGAAGGGCTTCTTGAAGGGAAAGATGTAACCCTGTGAGATGAATTAACAGAACACAGAGCAGTTTCTCAGAAAGCTTCTTTCCAGTTT
This sequence comes from Chlorocebus sabaeus, assembly GCF_047675955.1. NCBI lineage: Eukaryota > Metazoa > Chordata > Mammalia > Primates > Cercopithecidae > Chlorocebus > Chlorocebus sabaeus. The sequence continues at coordinate 104,012 of NW_027327881.1, read as the reverse complement.
TGAACGGAAGATATTTCCTTTTTCACCATAGCCCTCTAAGGGCTTCCAAATATCCCTTTGACAATTCCACAAGAACAGATTTAGCGAAAGGCTTCTTGAAGGGAAAGATGTAACTCTGTGAGATGAATTCACAGAACACAGAGCAGTTTCTCAGAAGGCTTCTTTCCAGTTTTCAGCGGAATATATTTCCTTTTTCACCATAGCCCTCTATGGGCTTCCAAGTATCCCTTTGCCAATTCCACAAGAACAGCCTTAGCGAAAGGCTTCTTGAAGGGAAAGATGTAACTCTGTGAGATGAATTCACAGAACACAGAGCAGTTTCTCAGAAAGCTTCTTTCCAGTTTTGAACGGAAGATATTTCCTTTTTCACCATAGCCCTCTATGGGCTTCCAAATATCCCTTTGCCAATTCCAGAAGAACAGCCTTAGCGAAAGGCTTCTTGAAGGGAAAGATGTAACTCTGTGAGATGAATTAAAAGAACACAGAGCAGTTTCTCAGAAAGCTTCTTTCCAGTTTTCAGCGGAAGATATTTCCTTTTTCACCATAGCCCTCTATGGGCTTCCAAATATCCCTTTGCCAATTCCACAAGAACAGCCTTAGCGAAAGGCTTCTTGAAGGGAAAGATGTAACTCTGTGAGATGAATTCACAGAACACAGAGCAGTTTCTCAGAAACCTTCTTTCCAGTTTTGAACGGAAGATATTTCCTTTTTCACCATAGCCTTCTAGGGGCTTCCAAATATCCCTTTGCCAATTCCACAAGAACAGCCTTAGCGAAAGGATTCTTGAAGGGAAAGATGTAACTCTGTGAGATGAATTCACAGAACACAGAGCAGTTTCTCCGAAAGCTTCTTTCTAGTTTTGAACGGAAGATATTTCCTTTTTCACCATAGCCCTCTATTGGCTTCCAAATATCCCCTTGCCAATTCCACAAAAAAAGCCTTAGGGAAAGGCTTCTTGAAGGGAAAGATGTAACTCTGTGAGATGAATTCACAGAACACAGAGAAGTTTCTCAGAAAGCTTCTTTCCAGTTTTGAACGGAAGATATTTTCTTTTTCACCATAGCCCTCTATGGGCTTCCAAATATCCCTTTGCCAATTCCACAAGAACAGCCTTAGCGAAAGGCTTCTTGAAGGGAAAGATGTAATTCTGTGAGATGAATTAACAGAACAGAGAGCAGTTTCTCAGAAAGCTTCTTTCCAGTTTTGAAAGGAAGATATTTCCTTTTTCACCATAGCCCTCTATGGGCTTCCAAATATCCCTTTGCCAATTCCACAAGAACAGCCTTAGGGAAATGCTTCTTGAAGGGAAAGATGTAACTCTGTGAGATGAATTCACAGAACACAGAGCAGTTTCTCAGAAAGCTTCTTTCCAGTTTTGAACGGAAGATATTTCCTTTTTCACCATAGCCCTCTATGGGCTTCCAAATATCACTTTGCCAATTCCACAAGAACAGCCTTAGCGAAGGGCTACTTGAAGGGAAAGATGTAACTCTGTGATATGAATTAACAGAACACAGAGCAGTTTCTCAGAAAGCTTCTTTCCAGTTTTGAACGGAAGATATTTCCTTTTTCACCATAGCCCTCTATGGGCTTCCAAATATCCCTTTGCCAATTCCACAGGAACAGCCTTAGAGAAAGGCTTCTTGAAGGGAAAGATGTAACTCTGTGAGATGTATTCACAGAACACAGAGCAGTTTCTCAGAAAGCTTCTTTCCAGTTTTGAACGGAAGATATTTCCTTTTTCACAATAGCCCTCAGTGGGCTTCCAAATATCCCTTTGCCAATTCCACAAGAACAGCCTTAGCGAAAGGCTTCTTGAAGGGAAAGATGTAACTCTGTGAGATGAATTCACAGAACACAGCGCAGTTTCTCCGAAAGCTTCTTTACAGTTTTGAACGGAAGATATTTCCTTTTTCACCATAGCCCTCTATCGGCTTCCAAATATCCCTTTGCCAATTCCACAAAAACAGCCTTAGCGAAAGGCGTCTTGAAGGGAAGGATGTAACTCTGTGAGATGAATTAACAGAACACAGAGCAGTTTCTCAGAAAGCTTCTTTCCAGTTTTGATCGGAAGATATTTCCTTTTTCACCATAGCCCTCTAGGGGCTTCCAAATATCCCCTTGCCAATTCCACAAGAACAGCCTTAGCGAAAGGCTTCTTGAAGGGAAAGATGTAACTCTGTGAGATGAATTAACGGAACACAGAGAAGTTTCTCAGAAAGCTTCTTTCCAGTTTTGAACGGAAGATATTTCCTTTTTCACCATAGCCCTCTATGGGCTTCCAAATATCCCTTTGCCAATTCCACAAGAACAGCCTTAGCGAAAGGCTTCTTGAAGGGAAAGATGTAACTCTGTGAGATGAATTCATAGAACACAGAGCAGATTCTCAGAAAGCTTCTTTCCAGTTTTGAACGGAAGATATTTCCTTTTTAACCATAGCCCTCTAAGGGCTTCCAAATATCCCTTTGCCAATTCCACAAGAACAGCCTTAGCGAAAGGCTTCTTGAATCGAAAGATGTATCTCTGTGAGATCAATTTACGGAACACAGAGAAGTTTCTCAGAAAGCTTCTTTCCAGTTTTGAACGGAAGATATTTCCTGTTTCACCATAGCCCTCTATCTGCTTCCAAATATCCCTTTGCCAATTCCACAAGAACAGAATTAGCGAAAGGCTTCTTGAAGGGAAAGATGTAACTCTGTGAGATGAATTAACAGAACACAGAGCAGTTTCTCAGAAAGCTACTTTCCAGTTTTGAGCGGAAGATATTTCCTTTTTCACCATAGCCCTGTATGGGCTTCCAAATATCCCTTTGCCAATTCCACAAGAACAGCCTTAGCGAAAGGCATCTTGAAGGGAAAGATGTAATTCTGTGAGATGAATTAACGGAACACAGAGCAGTTTCTCAGAAAGCTTCTTTTAACTTTTCAGCGGAAGATATTTCCTTTTTCACCATAGCCCTCTATGGGCTTCCAAATATCCCTTTGCCAATTCCACAAGAACAGCCTTAGCGAAAGGCTTCTTGAAGGGAAAGATGTAACTCTGTGAGATGAATTCACAGAACACAGAGCAGTTTCTCCGAAAGCTTCTTTACAGTTTTGAACGGAAGATATTTCCTTTTTCACCATAGCCCTCTATCGGCTTCCAAATATCCCTTTGCCAATTCCACAAAAACAGCCTTAGGGAAAGGCTTCTTGAAGGGAAAGATGTAACTCTGTGAGATGAATTCACAGAACACAGAGCAGTTTCTCAGAAAGCTTCTTTCCAGTTTTGAACGGAAGATATTTCCTTTTTCACCATAGCCCTCTATGGGCTTCCAAATATCCCTTTGCCAATTCCACAAGAACAGCCTTAGCCAAAGGCTTCTTGAAGGGAAAGATGTAATTCTGTGAGATGAATTAACAGAACAGAGAGCAGTTTCTCAGAAAGCTTCTTTCCAGTTTTGAAAGGAAGATATTTCCTTTTTCACCATAGCCCTCTATGGGCTTCCAAATATCCCTTTGCCAATTCCACAAGAACAGCCTTAGGGAAATGCTTCTTGAAGGGAAAGATGTAACTCTGTGAGATGAATTAACAGAACACAGAGCAGTTTCTCAGAAAGCTTCTTTCCAGTTTTGAACGGAAGATATTTCCTTTTTCACCATAGCCCTCTATGGGCTTCCAAATATCACTTTGCCAATTCCACAAGAACAGCCTTAGCGAAGGGCTACTTGAAGGGAAAGATGTAACTCTGTGATATGAATTAACAGAACACAGAGCAGTTTCTCAGAAAGCTTCTTTCCAGTTTTGAACGGAAGATATTTCCTTTTTCACCATAGCCCTCTATGGGCTTCCAAATATCCCTTTGCCAATTCCACAGGAACAGCCTTAGAGAAAGGCTTCTTGAAGGGAAAGATGTAACTCTGTGAGATGCATTCACAGAACACAGAGCAGTTTCTCAGAAAGCTTCTTTCCAGTTTTGAACGGAAGATATTTCCTTTTTCACAATAGCCCTCAGTGGGCTTCCAAATATCCCTTTGCCAATTCCACAAGAACAGCCTTAGCGAAAGGCTTCTTGAAGGGAAAGATGTAACTCTGTGAGATGAATTCACAGAACACAGCGCAGTTTCTCCGAAAGCTTCTTTACAGTTTTGAACGGAAGATATTTCCTTTTTCACCATAGCCCTCTATCGGCTTCCAAATATCCCTTTGCCAATTCCACAAAAACAGCCTTAGCGAAAGGCGTCTTGAAGGGAAGGATGTAACTCTGTGAGATGAATTAACAGAACACAGAGCAGTTTCTCAGAAAGCTTCTTTCCAGTTTTGATCGGAAGATATTTCCTTTTTCACCATAGCCCTCTAGGGGCTTCCAAATATCCCCTTGCCAATTCCACAAGAACAGCCTTAGCGAAAGGCTTCTTGAAGGGAAAGATGTAACTCTGTGAGATGAATTAACGGAACACAGAGAAGTTTCTCAGAAAGCTTCTTTCCAGTTTTGAACGGAAGATATTTCCTTTTTCACCATAGCCCTCTATGGGCTTCCAAATATCCCTTTGCCAATTCCACAAGAACAGCCTTAGCGAAAGGCTTCTTGAAGGGAAAGATGTAACTCTGTGAGATGAATTCATAGAACACAGAGCAGATTCTCAGAAAGCTTCTTTCCAGTTTTGAACGGAAGATATTTCCTTTTTAACCATAGCCCTCTAAGGGCTTCCAAATATCCCTTTGCCAATTCCACAAGAACAGCCTTAGCGAAAGGCTTCTTGAATCGAAAGATGTATCTCTGTGAGATCAATTTACGGAACACAGAGAAGTTTCTCAGAAAGCTTCTTTCCAGTTTTGAACGGAAGATATTTCCTGTTTCACCATAGCCCTCTATCTGCTTCCAAATATCCCTTTGCCAATTCCACAAGAACAGAATTAGCGAAAGGCTTCTTGAAGGGAAAGATGTAACTCTGTGAGATGAATTAACAGAACACAGAGCAGTTTCTCAGAAAGCTACTTTCCAGTTTTGAGCGGAAGATATTTCCTTTTTCACCATAGCCCTGTATGGGCTTCCAAATATCCCTTTGCCAATTCCACAAGAACAGCCTTAGCGAAAGGCATCTTGAAGGGAAAGATGTAATTCTGTGAGATGAATTAACGGAACACAGAGCAGTTTCTCAGAAAGCTTCTTTTAACTTTTCAGCGGAAGATATTTCCTTTTTCACCATAGCCCTCTATGGGCTTCCAAATATCCCTTTGCCAATTCCACAAGAACAGCCTTAGCGAAAGGCTTCTTGAAGGGAAAGATGTAACTCTGTGAGATGAATTCACAGAACACAGAGCAGTTTCTCCGAAAGCTTCTTTACAGTTTTGAACGGAAGATATTTCCTTTTTCACCATAGCCCTCTATCGGCTTCCAAATATCCCTTTGCCAATTCCACAAAAACAGCCTTAGGGAAAGGCTTCTTGAAGGGAAAGATGTAACTCTGTGAGATGAATTCACAGAACACAGAGCAGTTTCTCAGAAAGCTTCTTTCCAGTTTTGAACGGAAGATATTTCCTTTTTCACCATAGCCCTCTATGGGCTTCCAAATATCCCTTTGCCAATTCCACAAGAACAGCCTTAGCCAAAGGCTTCTTGAAGGGAAAGATGTAATTCTGTGAGATGAATTAACAGAACAGAGAGCAGTTTCTCAGAAAGCTTCTTTCCAGTTTTGAAAGGAAGATATTTCCTTTTTCACCATAGCCCTCTATGGGCTTCCAAATATCCCTTTGCCAATTCCACAAGAACAGCCTTAGGGAAATGCTTCTTGAAGGGAAAGATGTAACTCTGTGAGATGAATTAACAGAACACAGAGCAGTTTCTCAGAAAGCTTCTTTCCAGTTTTGAACGGAAGATATTTCCTTTTTCACCATAGCCCTCTATGGGCTTCCAAATATCACTTTGCCAATTCCACAAGAACAGCCTTAGCGAAGGGCTACTTGAAGGGAAAGATGTAACTCTGTGATATGAATTAACAGAACACAGAGCAGTTTCTCAGAAAGCTTCTTTCCAGTTTTGAACGGAAGATATTTCCTTTTTCACCATAGCCCTCTATGGGCTTCCAAATATCCCTTTGCCAATTCCACAGGAACAGCCTTAGAGAAAGGCTTCTTGAAGGGAAAGATGTAACTCTGTGAGATGTATTCACAGAACACAGAGCAGTTTCTCAGAAAGCTTCTTTCCAGTTTTGAACGGAAGATATTTCCTTTTTCACAATAGCCCTCAGTGGGCTTCCAAATATCCCTTTGCCAATTCCACAAGAACAGCCTTAGCGAAAGGCTTCTTGAAGGGAAAGATGTAACTCTGTGAGATGAATTCACAGAACACAGCGCAGTTTCTCCGAAAGCTTCTTTACAGTTTTGAACGGAAGATATTTCCTTTTTCACCATAGCCCTCTATCGGCTTCCAAATATCCCTTTGCCAATTCCACAAAAACAGCCTTAGCGAAAGGCGTCTTGAAGGGAAGGATGTAACTCTGTGAGATGAATTAACAGAACACAGAGCAGTTTCTCAGAAAGCTTCTTTCCAGTTTTGATCGGAAGATATTTCCTTTTTCACCATAGCCCTCTAGGGGCTTCCAAATATCCCCTTGCCAATTCCACAAGAACAGCCTTAGCGAAAGGCTTCTTGAAGGGAAAGATGTAACTCTGTGAGATGAATTAACGGAACACAGAGAAGTTTCTCAGAAAGCTTCTTTCCAGTTTTGAACGGAAGATATTTCCTTTTTCACCATAGCCCTCTATGGGCTTCCAAATATCCCTTTGCCAATTCCACAAGAACAGCCTTAGCGAAAGGCTTCTTGAAGGGAAAGATGTAACTCTGTGAGATGAATTCATAGAACACAGAGCAGATTCTCAGAAAGCTTCTTTCCAGTTTTGAACGGAAGATATTTCCTTTTTAACCATAGCCCTCTAAGGGCTTCCAAATATCCCTTTGCCAATTCCACAAGAACAGCCTTAGCGAAAGGCTTCTTGAATCGAAAGATGTATCTCTGTGAGATCAATTTACGGAACACAGAGAAGTTTCTCAGAAAGCTTCTTTCCAGTTTTGAACGGAAGATATTTCCTGTTTCACCATAGCCCTCTATCTGCTTCCAAATATCCCTTTGCCAATTCCACAAGAACAGAATTAGCGAAAGGCTTCTTGAAGGGAAAGATGTAACTCTGTGAGATGAATTAACAGAACACAGAGCAGTTTCTCAGAAAGCTACTTTCCAGTTTTGAGCGGAAGATATTTCCTTTTTCACCATAGCCCTGTATGGGCTTCCAAATATCCCTTTGCCAATTCCACAAGAACAGCCTTAGCGAAAGGCATCTTGAAGGGAAAGATGTAATTCTGTGAGATGAATTAACGGAACACAGAGCAGTTTCTCAGAAAGCTTCTTTTAACTTTTCAGCGGAAGATATTTCCTTTTTCACCATAGCCCTCTATGGGCTTCCAAATATCCCTTTGCCAATTCCACAAGAACAGCCTTAGCGAAAGGCTTCTTGAAGGGAAAGATGTAACTCTGTGAGATGAATTCACAGAACACAGAGCAGTTTCTCCGAAAGCTTCTTTACAGTTTTGAACGGAAGATATTTCCTTTTTCACCATAGCCCTCTATCGGCTTCCAAATATCCCTTTGCCAATTCCACAAAAACAGCCTTAGGGAAAGGCTTCTTGAAGGGAAAGATGTAACTCTGTGAGATGAATTCACAGAACACAGAGCAGTTTCTCAGAAAGCTTCTTTCCAGTTTTGAACGGAAGATATTTCCTTTTTCACCATAGCCCTCTATGGGCTTCCAAATATCCCTTTGCCAATTCCACAAGAACAGCCTTAGCCAAAGGCTTCTTGAAGGGAAAGATGTAATTCTGTGAGATGAATTAACAGAACAGAGAGCAGTTTCTCAGAAAGCTTCTTTCCAGTTTTGAAAGGAAGATATTTCCTTTTTCACCATAGCCCTCTATGGGCTTCCAAATATCCCTTTGCCAATTCCACAAGAACAGCCTTAGGGAAATGCTTCTTGAAGGGAAAGATGTAACTCTGTGAGATGAATTAACAGAACACAGAGCAGTTTCTCAGAAAGCTTCTTTCCAGTTTTGAACGGAAGATATTTCCTTTTTCACCATAGCCCTCTAAGGGCTTCCAAATATCACTTTGCCAATTCCACAAGAACAGCCTTAGCGAAGGGCTACTTGAAGGGAAAGATGTAACTCTGTGATATGAATTAACAGAACACAGAGCAGTTTCTCAGAAAGCTTCTTTCCAGTTTTGAACGGAAGATATTTCCTTTTTCACCATAGCCCTCTATGGGCTTCCAAATATCCCTTTGCCAATTCCACAGGAACAGCCTTAGAGAAAGGCTTCTTGAAGGGAAAGATGTAACTCTGTGAGATGAATTCACAGAACACAGAGCAGTTTCTCAGAAAGCTTCTTTCCAGTTTTGAACGGAAGATATTTCTTTTCCACAATAGCCCTCAATGGGCTTCCAAATATCCCTTTGCCAATTCCACAAGAACAGCCTTAGCGAAAGGCTTCTTGAAGGGAAAGATGTAACTCTGTGAGATGAATTCACAGAACACAGCGCAGTTTCTCAGAAAGCTTCTTTCCAGTTTTGAGCGGAAGATATTTCCTTTTTCACCATAGCCCTCTATGGGCTTCCAAATATCCCTTTGCCAATTCCACAAGAACAGCCTTAGCGAAAGGCGTCTTGAAGGGAAGGATGTAACTCTGTGAGATGAATTAACAGAACACAGAGCAGTTTCTCAGAAAGCTTCTTTCCAGTTTTGATCGGAAGATATTTCCTTTTTCACCATAGCCCTCTAGGGGCTTCCAAATATCCCCTTGCCAATTCCACAAGAACAGCCTTAGCGAAAGGCTTCTTGAAGGGAAAGATGTAACTCTGTGAGATGAATTAACGGAACACAGAGAAGTTTCTCAGAAAGCTTCTTTCCAGTTTTGAACGGAAGATATTTCCTTTTTCACCATAGCCCTCTATGGGCTTCCAAATATCCCTTTGCCAATTCCACAAGAACAGCCTTAGCGAAAGGCTTCTTGAAGGGAAAGATGTAACTCTGTGAGATGAATTAACAGAACACAGAGCAGTTTCTCAGAAAGCTTCTTTCCAGTTTTCAGCGGAAGATATTTCCTTTTTCACCATAGCCCTCTATGGGCTTCCAAATATCCCTTTGCCAATTCCACAAGAACAGCCTTAGCGAAAGGCTTCTTGAAGGGAAAGATGAAACTCTGTGAGATGAATTCACAGAACACAGAGCAGTTTCTCAGAAAGCTTCTTTCCAGTTTTCAGCGGAAGATATTTCCTTTTTCACCATAGCCCTCTATGGGCTTCCAAATATCCCTTTGCCAATTCCACAAGAACAGCCTTAGCGAAAGGCTTCTTGAAGGGAAAGATGTAACTCTGTGAGATGAATTCACAGAACACAGAGCAGTTTCTCAGAAAGCTTCTTTCCAGTTTTCAGCGGAAGATATTTCCTTTTTCACCATAGCCCTCTATGGGCTTCCAAATATCCCTTTGCCCATTCCACAAGAACAGCCTTAGCGAAAGGCTTCTTGAAGGGAAAGATGTTACTCTGTGAGATGAATTTACACAACACAGAGCAGTTTCTCAGAAAGCTTCTTTCCAGTTTTGAACGGAAGATATTTCCTTTTACACCATAGCCCTCTATGGGCTTCCAAATATCCCTTTGCCAATTCCACAAGAACAGCCTTAGCGAAAGGCTTCTTGAAGGGAAACATTTAACTCTGTGAGATGAATTAACAGAACACAGAGCAATTTCTCAGACAGGTTCTTTCCAGTTTTGAACGGAAGATATTTCCTTTTTCACCATAGCCCTCTATGGGCTTCCAAATATCCCTTTGCCAATTCCACAAGAACAGCCTTAGCGAAAGGCTTCTTGAAGGGAAAGATGTAACTCTGTGAGATGAATTCACAGAACACAGAGCAGTTTCTCTGAAAGCTTCTTTCCAGTTTTGAACGGAAGATATTTCCTTTTTCACCATAGCCCTCTATGGGCTTGCAAATATCCCTTTGCCAATTCCACAAGAACAGCATTAACGAAAGGATTCTTGAAGGAAAGATGTAACTCTGTGAGATGAATTCACAGAACACAGAGCAGGTTCTCAGAAAGCTTCTTTCCGGTTTTGAACGGAAGATATTTCCTTTTTCACCATAGCCCTCTATGGGATTCCAAATATCCCTTTGCCAATTCCACAAGAACAGCCTTAGCGAAAGGCTTCTTGAAGGGAAAGATGTAACTCTGTGAGATTAATTAACGGAACACAGAGAAGTTTCTCAGAAAGCTTCTTTCCAGTTTTGAACGGAAGATATTTCCTTTTTCACCATAGCCCTCTATGGGCTTCCAAATATTCCTTTGCCAATTCCACAAGAAAAGCCTTAGCGAAAGGCTTCTTGAAGGGAAACATGTACCACTGTGAGATGAATTAAGAGAACACCGGGCAGTTTCTCAGAAAGCTTCTTTCCAGTTTTGAACGGAAGATATTTCCTTTTTCACCATAGCCCTCTATGGGCTTCCAAATATCCCTTTGCCAATTCCAGAAGAACCGCCTTATCGAAAGGCTTCTTGAAGGGAAAAATGTAACTCTGTGAGATGAATTAACAGAACACAGAGAAGTTTCTCAGAAGGTTCTTTCCAGTTTTGAACGGAAGATATTTCCTTTTTCACCATAGCCCTCTATGGGCTTCCAAATATCCCTTTGCCAATTCCACAAGAACAGCCTTAGCGAAAGGCTTCTTCAAGGGAAAGATGTAACTCTGTGAGATGAATTAAGAGAACACAGAGCAGTTTCTCAGAAAGCTTCTTTCCAGTTTTCAGCGGAAGATATTTCCTTTTTCACCATAGCCCTCTATGGGCTTCCAAATATCCCTTTGCCAATTCCACAAGAACAGCCTTAGCGAAAGGCTTCTTGAAGGGAAAGATGTAACTCTGTGAGATGAATTAACAGAACACAGAGCAGTTTCTCAGAAAGCTACTTTCCAGTTTTGAGCTTAAGATATTTCCTTTTTCACCATAGCCCTCTATGGGGTTCCAAATATCCCTTTGCGAATTCCACAAGAACAGCCTTAGCGAAAGGCTTCTTGAAGGGAAAGATGTAACTCTGTGAGATGAATTCACAGAACACAGAGCAGTTTCCCAGAAAGCTTCTTTCCAGTTTTGAACGGAAGATATTTCCTTTTTCACCATAGCCCTCTATGGGCTTCTAAATATCACTTTCCCAATTCCACAAGAACAGCCTTAGCGAAGGGCTTCTTGAAGGGAAAGATGTAACCCTGTGAGATGAATTAACAGAACACAGAGCAGTTTCTCAGAAAGCTTCTTTCCAGTTTTGAACGGAAGATATTTCCTTTTTCACCATAGCCCTCTAAGGGCTTCCAAATATCCCTTTGACAATTCCACAAGAACAGATTTAGCGAAAGGCTTCTTGAAGGGAAAGATGTAACTCTGTGAGATGAATTCACAGAACACAGAGCAGTTTCTCAGAAGGCTTCTTTCCAGTTTTCAGCGGAATATATTTCCTTTTTCACCATAGCCCTCTATGGGCTTCCAAGTATCCCTTTGCCAATTCCACAAGAACAGCCTTAGCGAAAGGCTTCTTGAAGGGAAAGATGTAACTCTGTGAGATGAATGAACAGAACACAGAACAGTTTCTCAGAAAGCTTCTTTCCAGTTTTGAACGGAAGATATTTCCTTTTTCACCATAGCCCTCTATGGGCTTCCAAATATCCCTTTGCCAATTCCACAAGAACAGCCTTAGCGAAAGGCTTCTTGAAGGGAAAGATGTAACTCTGTGAGATGAATTAAAAGAACACAGAGCAGTTTCTCAGAAAGCTTCTTTCCAGTTTTCAGCGGAAGATATTTCCTTTTTCACCATAGCCCTCTATGGGCTTCCAAATATCCCTTTGCCAATTCCACAAGAACAGCCTTAGCGAAAGGCTTCTTGAAGGGAAAGATGTAACTCTGTGAGATGAATTCACAGAACACAGAGCAGTTTCTCAGAAACCTTCTTTCCATTTTTGAACGGAAGATATTTCCTTTTTCACCATTGCCCTCTAGGGGCTTCCAAATATCCCTTTGCCAATTCCACTACACCAGCCTTAGGGAAAGGCTTCTTGAAGGGAAACATGTAACTCTGTGAGATTAATTTACGGAACACAGAGCAGTTTCTCAGAAAGCTTCTTTCCAGTTTTCAGCGGAAGTTATTTCCTTTTTCACTATAGCCCTCTATGGGCTTCCAAATATCCCTTTGCCAATTCCACAAGAACAGCCTTAGCGAAAGGCTTCTTGAAGGGAAAGATGTAACTCTGTGAGATGAATTAACAGAACACACAGCAGTTTCTCAGAAAGCTTCTTTCCAGTTTTGAACGGAAGATATTTCCTTTTTCACCATAGCCCTCTATGGGCTTCCAAATATCCCTTTGCCAATTCCACAAGAACAGCCTTAACGAAAGGATTCTTGAAGGGAAAGATGTATCTCGGTGAGATGAATTCATAGAACACAGAACAGTTTCTCAGAAAGCTTCTTTCCAGTTTTAAACGGAAGATATTTCCTTTTTCACCATAGCCCTCTATGGGCTTCCAAATATCCCTTTGCCAATTCCACAAGAACCGCCTTAGCGAAAGGCTTCTTGAAGGGAAAAATGTAACTCTGTGAGATGAATTAACAGAACACAGAGGAGTTTCTCAGAAAGCTTCTTTCCAGTTTTGAACGGAAGATATTTCCTTTTTCACCATAGCCCTGTAAGGGCTTCCAAATACCCTTTGCCAATTCCACAAGAACAGCCTTAGCGAAAGGCTTCTTGAAGGGAAAGATGTAACTCTGTGAGATGAATTCACAGAACACAGAGCAGTTTCTCAGAAAGCTTCTTTCCAGTTTTGAACGGAAGATATTTCCCTTTTCACCATAGCCCTCTATGGGCTTCTAAATATCACTTTCCTAATTCCACAAGAACAGCCTTAGCGAAGGGCTTCTTGAAGGGAAAGATGTAACCCTGTGAGATGAATTAACAGAACACAGAGCAGTTTCTCAGAAAGCTTCTTTCCAGTTTTGAACGGAAGATATTTCCTTTTTCACCATAGCCCTCTAGGGGCTTCCAAATATCCCTTTGCCAATTCCACAAGAACAGCCTTAGCGAAAGGCTTCTTGAAGGGAAAGATGTAACTCTGTGAGATGAATTAACGGAACACAGAGAAGTTTCTCAGAAAGCTTCTTTCCAGTTTTGAACGGAAGATATTTCCTTTTTCAGCATAGCCCTCTATGGGCTTCCAAATATTCCTTTGCCAATTCCACAAGAAAAGCCTTAGCGAAAGGCTTCTTGAAGGGAAACATGTACCTCTGTGAGATGAATTAACAGAACACAGAGGAGTTTCTCAGAAGGTTCTTTCCAGTTTTGAACGGAAGATATTTCCTTTTTCACCATAGCCCTCTATGGGCTTCCAAATATCCCTTTGCCAATTCCACAAGAACAGCCTTAGCGAAAGGCTTCTTCAAGGGAAAGATGTAACTCTGTGAGATGAATTCACAGAACACAGAGCAGTTTCTCAGAAAGCTTCTTTCCAGGTTTCGGCGGAAGATATTTCCTTTTTCACCATAGCCCTCTATGGGCTTCCAAATATCCCTTTGCCAATTCCACAAGAACAGCCTTAGCGAAAGGCTTCTTGAAGCAAAAGATGTAACCCTGTGAGATTAATTCACAGAACACAGAGCAGTTTCTCAGAAGGCTTCTTTCCAGTTTTCAGCGGAAGATATTTCCTTTTTCACCATAGCCCTCTATGGGCTTCCAAATATCCCTTTGCCAATTCCACAAGAACAGCCTTAGCGAAAGGCTTCTTGAAGGGAAAGATGTAACTCTCTGAGATGAATTAACAGAACACAGAGCAGTTTCTCAAAAAGCTACTTTCCAGTTTTCAGCGGAAGATATTTCCTTTTTCACCATAGCCCTCTATGGGCTTCCAAATATCCCTTTGCCAATTCCACAAGAACAGCCTTAGCGAAAGGCTTCTTGAAGGGAAAGATGTAACTCTGTGACATGAATTCACAGAACACAGAGCAGTTTCTCAGAAAGCTTCTTTCCAGTTTTGAACGGAAGATATTTCCTTTTTCACCATAGCCCTCTAGGGGCTTCCAAATATCCCTTTGCCAATTCCACAACACCAGCCTTAGGGAAAGGCTTCTTGAAGGGAAAGATGTAACTCTGTGAGATTAATTTACGGAACACAGAGCAGTTTCTCAGAAAGCTTCTTTCCAGTTTTGAACGGAAGTTATTTCCTTTTTCACCATAGCCCTCTATGGGCTTCCAAATATCCCTTTGCCAATTCCACAAGAACAGCCTTAGCGAAAGGCTTCTTGAAGGGAAAGATGTAACTCTGTGAGATGAATTAACAGAACACAGAGCAATTTCTCAGAAAGCTTCTTTCCAGTTTTGCACGGAAGATATTTCCTTTTTCTCCATAGCCCTCTATGGGCTTCCAAATAACCCTTTGCCAATTCCACAAAAACAGCCTTAGCGAAAGACTTCTTGAAGTGAAATATGTAACTCTGTGAGATGAATTAACAGAACACAGAGCAATTTCTCAGCAAGCTTCTTTCCAGTTTTGAACGGAAGATATTTCCTTTTTCACCATAGCCCTCTATGGGCTTGCAAATATCCCTTTGCCAATTCCACAAGAACAGCCTTAACGAAAGGATTCTTGAAGGGAAAGATGTAACTCGGTGAGATGAATTCATAGAACACAGAACAGTTTCTCAGAAAGCTTCTTTCCAGTTTTGAACGGAAGATATTTCCTTTTTCACCATAGCCCTCTATGGTCTTCCAAATATCCCCTTGCCAATTCCACAAGAACAGCCTTAGCGAAAGGCTTCTTGAAGTGAAAGATGCAACTCTGTGAGATGAATTAACAGAACACAGAGCAGTTTCTCAGAAACCTTCTTTCCAGTTTTGAACGGAATATATTTCCTTTTTCAACATAGCCCTCTATGGGCTTCCAAATATCCCTTTGCCAATTCCACAAGAACAGCCTTAGCGAAAGGCTTCTTGAAGGGAAAGATGTAACTCTGTGAGATGAATTAAAAGAACACAGAGCAGTTTCTCAGAAAGCTTCTTTCCAGTTTTCAGCGGAAGATAATTCCTTTTTCACCATAGTCCTCTATGGGCTTGCAAATATCCCTTTGCCAATTCCACAAGAACAGCCTTAGCGAAAGGCTTCTTGAAGGGAAAGATGTAACTCTGTGAGATGAATTAACAGAACACAGAGCAGTTTCTCAGAAAGCTTCTTTCCAGTTTTGAACGGAAGATATTTCCTTTTTCACCATAGCCCTCTAGGGGCTTCCAAATATCCCTTTGCCAATTCCACAACACCAGCCTTAGCGAAAGGCTTCTTGAAGGGAAAGATGTAACTCTGTGAGATTAATTAACGGAACACAGAGCAGTTTCTCAGAAAGCTTCTTTCCAGTTTTCAGCGGAAGATATTTCCTTTTTCACCATAGCCCTCTATGGGCTTCCAAATATCCCTTTGCCAATTCCACAAGCACAGCCTTAGCCAAAGGCTTCTTGAAGGGAAAGATGTAACTCTGTGAGATGAATTCACAGAACACAGAGCAGTTTCTCAGAAAGCTTCTTTCCAGTTTTGAACGGAAGATATTTCCTTTTTCACCATAGCCCTCTATGGGCTTCCAAATATCCCTTTTCCAATTCCACAAGAACAACCTTAGCGAAAGGCTTCGTGAAGGGAAAGATGTAACTCTGTGAGATGAATTCACAGAACACAGAGCAGTTTCTCAGAAAGCTTCTTTCCAGTTTTGAACGGAAGATATATCCTTTTTCACCATAGCCCTCTATGGGCTTCCAAATATCACTTTCCCAATTCCACAAGAACAGCCTTAGCGAAGGGCTTCTTGAAGGGAAAGATGTAACCCTGTGAGATGAATTAACAGAACACAGAGCAGTTTCTCAGAAAGCTTCTTTCCAGTTTTGAACGGAAGATATTTCCTTTTTCACCATAGCCCTCTATGGGCTTGCAAATATCCCTTTGCCAATTCCACAAGAACAGCCATAACGAAAGGATTCTTGAAGGGAAAGATGTAACTCTGTGAGATGAATTCACAGAACACAGAACAGTTTCTCAGAAAGCTTCTTTCCAGTTTTGAACGGAAGATATTTCCTTTTTCACCATAGCCCTCTATGGGCTTCCAAATATCCCTTTGCCAATTCCACAAGAACCGCCTTAGCGAAAGGCTTCTTGAAGGGAAAAATGTAACTCTGTGAGATGAATTAACAGAACACAGAGGAGTTTCTCAGAAAGCTTCTTTCCAGTTTTGAACGGAAGATATTTCCTTTTTCACCATAGCCCTCTAAGGGCTTCCAAATACCCTTTGCCAATTCCACAAGAACAGCCTTAGCGAAAGGCTTCTTAAAGGGAAAGATGTAACTCTGTGAGATGAATTCACAGAACACAGAGCAGTTTCTCAGAAAGCTTCTTTCCAGTTTTCAGCGGAAGATATTTCCTTTTTCACCATAGCCCTCTATGGGCTTCCAAATATCCCTTTGCCAATTCCACAAGAACAGCCTTAGCGAAAGGCTTCTTGAAGGGTAAGATGTAACTCTGTGAGATGAATTAACAGAACACAGAGCAGTTTCTCAGAAAGCTTCTTTCCAGTTTTGAACGGAAGATATTTCCTTTTTCACCATAGCCCTCTATGAGCTTCCAAATATCCCTTTGCAAATTCCAGAAGAACAGCCTTAGCGAAAGGCTTCTTGAAGGGAAAGATGTAACTCTGTAAGATGAATTAAAAGAACACAGAGCAGTTTCTCAGAAAGCTTCTTTCCAGTTTTCAGCGGAAGATATTTCCTTTTTCACCATAGCCCTCTATGGGTTTCCAAATATCCCTTTGCCAATTCCACAAGAACAGCCTTAGCGAAAGGCTTCTTGAAGGGAAAGATGTAACTCTGTGAGATGAAATAACAGAACACAGAGCAGTTTCTCAGAAAGCTACTTTCCAGGTTTGAGCGGAAGATATTTCCTTTTTCACCATTGCCCTCTATGGGCTTCCAAATATCCCTTTGCTAATTCCACAAGAACAGCCTTAGCGAAAGGCTTCTTGAAGGGAAAGATGTAACTCTGTGAGATGAATTCACAGAACACAGAGCAGTTTCTCAGAAAGCTTCTTTCCAGTTTCAGCGGAAGATATTTCCTTTTTCACCATAGCCCTCTATGGGCTTCCAAATATCCCTTTGCCAATTCCACAAGAACAGCCTTAGCGAAAGGCTTCTTGAAGGGAAAGATGTAACTCTGTGAGATGAATTCATAGAACACAGAGCAGTTTCTCAGAAAGCTTCTTTCCAGTTTTGAACGGAAGATATTTCCTTTTTCACCATAGCCCTCTAGGGGCTTCCAAATATCCCTTTGCCAATTCCACAACACCAGCCTTAGGGAAAGGCTTCTTGAAGGGAAAGATGTAACTCTGTGAGATTAATTTACGGAACACAGAGCAGTTTCTCAGAAAGCTTCTTTCCAGTTTTCAGCGGAAGTTATTTCCTTTTTCACCATAGCCCTCTATGGGCTTCCAAATATCCCTTTGCCAATTCCACAAGAACAGCCATAACGAAAGGATTCTTGAAGGGAAAGACGTAACTCTGTGAGATGAATTCACAGAACACAGAACAGTTTCTCTGAAAGCTTCTTTCTAGTTTTGAACGGAAGATATTTCCTTTTTCACCATAGCCCTCTATGGGCTTCCAAATATCCCTTTGCCAATTACAGAAGAACCGTCTTAGCGAAAGGCTTCTTGAAGGGAAACATGTACCACTGTGAGATGAATTAAGAGAACACCGAGCAGTTTCTCAGAAAGCTTCTTTCCAGTTTTGAACGGAAGATATTTCCTTTTTCACCATAGCCCTCTATGGGCTTCCAAATATCCCTTTGCTAATTCCAGAAGAACCGCCTTATCGAAAGGCTTCTTGAAGGGAAAAATGTAACTCTGTGAGATGAATTAACAGAACACAGAGAAGTTTCTCAGAAGGTTCTTTCCAGTTTTGAACGGAAGATATTTCCTTTTTCACCATAGCCCTCTATGGGCTTCCAAATATCCCTTTGCCAATTCCACAAGAACAGCCTTAGCGAAAGGCTTCTTCAAGGGAAAGATGTAACTCTGTGAGATGAATTAAGAGAACACAGAGCAGTTTCTCAGAAAGCTTCTTTCCAGTTTTCAGCGGAAGATATTTCCTTTTTCACCATAGCCCTCTATGGGCTTCCAAATATCCCTTTGCCAATTCCACAAGAACAGCCTTAGCGAAAGGCTTCTTGAAGGGAAAGATGTAACTCTGTGAGATGAATTAACAGAACACAGAGCAGTTTCTCAGAAAGCTACTTTCCAGTTTGGAGCTTAAGATATTTCCTTTTTCACCATAGCCCTCTATGGGGTTCCAAATATCCCTTTGCGAATTCCACAAGAACAGCCTTAGCGAAAGGCTTCTTGAAGGGAAAGATGTAACTCTGTGAGATGAATTCACAGAACACAGAGCAGTTTCTCAGAAAGCTTCTTTCCAGTTTTGAACGGAAGATATTTCCTTTTTCACCATAGCCCTCTATCGGCTTCTAAATATCACTTTCCCAATTCCACAAGAACAGCCTTAGCGAAGGGCTTCTTGAAGGGAAAGATGTAACCCTGTGAGATGAATTAACAGAACACAGAGCAGTTTCTCAGAAAGCTTCTTTCCAGTTTTGAACGGAAGATATTTCCTTTTTCACCATAGCCCTCTAAGGGCTTCCAAATATCCCTTTGACAATTCCACAAGAACAGATTTAGCGAAAGGCTTCTTGAAGGGAAAGATGTAACTCTGTGAGATGAATTCACAGAACACAGAGCAGTTTCTCAGAAGGCTTCTTTCCAGTTTTCAGCGGAATATATTTCCTTTTTCACCATAGCCCTCTATGGGCTTCCAAGTATCCCTTTGCCAATTCCACAAGAACAGCCTTAGCGAAAGGCTTCTTGAAGGGAAAGATGTAACTCTGTGAGATGAATGAACAGAACACAGAACAGTTTCTCAGAAAGCTTCTTTCCAGTTTTGAACGGAAGATATTTCCTTTTTCACCATAGCCCTCTATGGGCTTCCAAATATCCCTTTGCCAATTCCACAAGAACAGCCTTAGCGAAAGGCTTCTTGAAGGGAAAGATGTAACTCTGTGAGATGAATTAAAAGAACACAGAGCAGTTTCTCAGAAAGCTTCTTTCCAGTTTTCAGCGGAAGATATTTCCTTTTTCACCATAGCCCTCTATGGGCTTCCAAATATCCCTTTGCCAATTCCACAAGAACAGCCTTAGCGAAAGGCTTCTTGAAGGGAAAGATGTAACTCTGTGAGATGAATTCACAGAACACAGAGCAGTTTCTCAGAAACCTTCTTTCCATTTTTGAACGGAAGATATTTCCTTTTTCACCATTGCCCTCTAGGGGCTTCCAAATATCCCTTTGCCAATTCCACTACACCAGCCTTAGGGAAAGGCTTCTTGAAGGGAAACATGTAACTCTGTGAGATTAATTTACGGAACACAGAGCAGTTTCTCAGAAAGCTTCTTTCCAGTTTTCAGCGGAAGTTATTTCCTTTTTCACTATAGCCCTCTATGGGCTTCCAAATATCCCTTTGCCAATTCCACAAGAACAGCCTTAGCGAAAGGCTTCTTGAAGGGAAAGATGTAACTCTGTGAGATGAATTAACAGAACACACAGCAGTTTCTCAGAAAGCTTCTTTCCAGTTTTGAACGGAAGATATTTCCTTTTTCACCATAGCCCTCTATGGGCTTCCAAATATCCCTTTGCCAATTCCACAAGAACAGCCTTAACGAAAGGATTCTTGAAGGGAAAGATGTATCTCGGTGAGATGAATTCATAGAACACAGAACAGTTTCTCAGAAAGCTTCTTTCCAGTTTTAAACGGAAGATATTTCCTTTTTCACCATAGCCCTCTATGGGCTTCCAAATATCCCTTTGCCAATTCCACAAGAACCGCCTTAGCGAAAGGCTTCTTGAAGGGAAAAATGTAACTCTGTGAGATGAATTAACAGAACACAGAGGAGTTTCTCAGAAAGCTTCTTTCCAGTTTTGAACGGAAGATATTTCCTTTTTCACCATAGCCCTGTAAGGGCTTCCAAATACCCTTTGCCAATTCCACAAGAACAGCCTTAGCGAAAGGCTTCTTGAAGGGAAAGATGTAACTCTGTGAGATGAATTCACAGAACACAGAGCAGTTTCTCAGAAAGCTTCTTTCCAGTTTTGAACGGAAGATATTTCCCTTTTCACCATAGCCCTCTATGGGCTTCTAAATATCACTTTCCTAATTCCACAAGAACAGCCTTAGCGAAGGGCTTCTTGAAGGGAAAGATGTAACCCTGTGAGATGAATTAACAGAACACAGAGCAGTTTCTCAGAAAGCTTCTTTCCAGTTTTGAACGGAAGATATTTCCTTTTTCACCATAGCCCTCTATGGGCTTGCAAATATCCCTTTGCCAATTCCACAAGAACAGCATTAACGAAAGGATTCTTGAAGGAAAGATGTAACTCTGTGAGATGAATTCACAGAACACAGAGCAGTTTCTCAGAAAGCTTCTTTCCAGTTTTGAACGGAAGATATTTCCTTTTTCACCATAGCCCTCTAGGGGCTTCCAAATATCCCTTTGCCAATTCCACAAGAACAGCCTTAGCGAAAGGCTTCTTGAAGGGAAAGATGTAACTCTGTGAGATGAATTAACGGAACACAGAGAAGTTTCTCAGAAAGCTTCTTTCCAGTTTTGAACGGAAGATATTTCCTTTTTCAGCATAGCCCTCTATGGGCTTCCAAATATTCCTTTGCCAATTCCACAAGAAAAGCCTTAGCGAAAGGCTTCTTGAAGGGAAACATGTACCTCTGTGAGATGAATTAACAGAACACAGAGGAGTTTCTCAGAAGGTTCTTTCCAGTTTTGAACGGAAGATATTTCCTTTTTCACCATAGCCCTCTACGGGCTTCCAAATATCCCTTTGCCAATTCCACAAGAACAGCCTTAGCGAAAGGCTTCTTCAAGGGAAAGATGTAACTCTGTGAGATGAATTCACAGAACACAGAGCAGTTTCTCAGAAAGCTTCTTTCCAGGTTTCGGCGGAAGATATTTCCTTTTTCACCATAGCCCTCTATGGGCTTCCAAATATCCCTTTGCCAATTCCACAAGAACAGCCTTAGCGAAAGGCTTCTTGAAGCGAAAGATGTAACCCTGTGAGATGAATTCACAGAACACAGAGCAGTTTCTCAGAAGGCTTCTTTCCAGTTTTCAGCGGAAGATATTTCCTTTTTCACCATAGCCCTCTATGGGCTTCCAAATATCCCTTTGCCAATTCCACAAGAACAGCCTTAGCGAAAGGCTTCTTGAAGGGAAAGATGTAACTCTCTGAGATGAATTAACAGAACACAGAGCAGTTTCTCAAAAAGCTACTTTCCAGTTTTCAGCGGAAGATATTTCCTTTTTCACCATAGCCCTCTATGGGCTTCCAAATATCCCTTTGCCAATTCCACAAGAACAGCCTTAGCGAAAGGCTTCTTGAAGGGAAAGATGTAACTCTGTGACATGAATTCACAGAACACAGAGCAGTTTCTCAGAAAGCTTCTTTCCAGTTTTGAACGGAAGATATTTCCTTTTTCACCATAGCCCTCTAGGGGCTTCCAAATATCCCTTTGCCAATTCCACAACACCAGCCTTAGGGAAAGGCTTCTTGAAGGGAAAGATGTAACTCTGTGAGATTAATTTACGGAACACAGAGCAGTTTCTCAGAAAGCTTCTTTCCAGTTTTGAACGGAAGATATTTCCTTTTTCACCATAGCCCTCTATGGGCTTCCAAATATCCCTTTGCCAATTCCACAAGAACAGCCTTAGCGAAAGGCTTCTTGAAGGGAAAGATGTAACTCTGTGAGATGAATTAACAGAACACAGAGCAATTTCTCAGAAAGCTTCTTTCCAGTTTTGCACGGAAGATATTTCCTTTTTCTCCATAGCCCTCTATGGGCTTCCAAATAACCCTTTGCCAATTCCACAAAAACAGCCTTAGCGAAAGACTTCTTGAAGTGAAATATGTAACTCTGTGAGATGAATTAACAGAACACAGAGCAATTTCTCAGCAAGCTTCTTTCCAGTTTTGAACGGAAGATATTTCCTTTTTCACCATAGCCCTCTATGGGCTTGCAAATATCCCTTTGCCAATTCCACAAGAACAGCCTTAACGAAAGGATTCTTGAAGGGAAAGATGTAACTCGGTGAGATGAATTCATAGAACACAGAACAGTTTCTCAGAAAGCTTCTTTCCAGTTTTGAACGGAAGATATTTCCTTTTTCACCATAGCCCTCTATGGTCTTCCAAATATCCCCTTGCCAATTCCACAAGAACAGCCTTAGCGAAAGGCTTCTTGAAGTGAAAGATGCAACTCTGTGAGATGAATTAACAGAACACAGAGCAGTTTCTCAGAAACCTTCTTTCCAGTTTTGAACGGAATATATTTCCTTTTTCAACATAGCCCTCTATGGGCTTCCAAATATCCCTTTGCCAATTCCACAAGAACAGCCTTAGCGAAAGGCTTCTTGAAGGGAAAGATGTAACTCTGTGAGATGAATTAAAAGAACACAGAGCAGTTTCTCAGAAAGCTTCTTTCCAGTTTTCAGCGGAAGATAATTCCTTTTTCACCATAGTCCTCTATGGGCTTGCAAATATCCCTTTGCCAATTCCACAAGAACAGCCTTAGCGAAAGGCTTCTTGAAGGGAAAGATGTAACTCTGTGAGATGAATTAACAGAACACAGAGCAGTTTCTCAGAAAGCTTCTTTCCAGTTTTGAACGGAAGATATTTCCTTTTTCACCATAGCCCTCTAGGGGCTTCCAAATATCCCTTTGCCAATTCCACAACACCAGCCTTAGCGAAAGGCTTCTTGAAGGGAAAGATGTAACTCTGTGAGATTAATTAACGGAACACAGAGCAGTTTCTCAGAAAGCTTCTTTCCAGTTTTCAGCGGAAGATATTTCCTTTTTCACCATAGCCCTCTATGGGCTTCCAAATATCCCTTTGCCAATTCCACAAGCACAGCCTTAGCCAAAGGCTTCTTGAAGGGAAAGATGTAACTCTGTGAGATGAATTCACAGAACACAGAGCAGTTTCTCAGAAAGCTTCTTTCCAGTTTTGAACGGAAGATATTTCCTTTTTCACCATAGCCCTCTATGGGCTTCCAAATATCCCTTTTCCAATTCCACAAGAACAACCTTAGCGAAAGGCTTCGTGAAGGGAAAGATGTAACTCTGTGAGATGAATTCACAGAACACAGAGCAGTTTCTCAGAAAGCTTCTTTCCAGTTTTGAACGGAAGATATATCCTTTTTCACCATAGCCCTCTATGGGCTTCCAAATATCACTTTCCCAATTCCACAAGAACAGCCTTAGCGAAGGGCTTCTTGAAGGGAAAGATGTAACCCTGTGAGATGAATTAACAGAACACAGAGCAGTTTCTCAGAAAGCTTCTTTCCAGTTTTGAACGGAAGATATTTCCTTTTTCACCATAGCCCTCTATGGGCTTGCAAATATCCCTTTGCCAATTCCACAAGAACAGCCATAACGAAAGGATTCTTGAAGGGAAAGATGTAACTCTGTGAGATGAATTCACAGAACACAGAACAGTTTCTCAGAAAGCTTCTTTCCAGTTTTGAACGGAAGATATTTCCTTTTTCACCATAGCCCTCTATGGGCTTCCAAATATCCCTTTGCCAATTCCACAAGAACCGCCTTAGCGAAAGGCTTCTTGAAGGGAAAAATGTAACTCTGTGAGATGAATTAACAGAACACAGAGGAGTTTCTCAGAAAGCTTCTTTCCAGTTTTGAACGGAAGATATTTCCTTTTTCACCATAGCCCTCTAAGGGCTTCCAAATACCCTTTGCCAATTCCACAAGAACAGCCTTAGCGAAAGGCTTCTTGAAGGGAAAGATGTAACTCTGTGAGATGAATTCACAGAACACAGAGCAGTTTCTCAGAAAGCTTCTTTCCAGTTTTCAGCGGAAGATATTTCCTTTTTCACCATAGCCCTCTATGGGCTTCCAAATATCCCTTTGCCAATTCCACAAGAACAGCCTTAGCGAAAGGCTTCTTGAAGGGTAAGATGTAACTCTGTGAGATGAATTAAGAGAACACAGAGCAGTTTCTCAGAAAGCTTCTTTCCAGTTTTGAACGGAAGATATTTCCTTTTTCACCATAGCCCTCTATGAGCTTCCAAATATCCCTTTGCCAATTCCAGAAGAACAGCCTTAGCGAAAGGCTTCTTGAAGGGAAAGATGTAACTCTGTAAGATGAATTAAAAGAACACAGAGCAGTTTCTCAGAAAGCTTCTTTCCAGTTTTCAGCGGAAGATATTTCCTTTTTCACCATAGCCCTCTATGGGTTTCCAAATATCCCTTTGCCAATTCCACAAGAACAGCCTTAGCGAAAGGCTTCTTGAAGGGAAAGATGTAACTCTGTGAGATGAAATAACAGAACACAGAGCAGTTTCTCAGAAAGCTACTTTCCAGGTTTGAGCGGAAGATATTTCCTTTTTCACCATTGCCCTCTATGGGCTTCCAAATATCCCTTTGCTAATTCCACAAGAACAGCCTTAGCGAAAGGCTTCTTGAAGGGAAAGATGTAACTCTGTGAGATGAATTCACAGAACACAGAGCAGTTTCTCAGAAAGCTTCTTTCCAGTTTCAGCGGAAGATATTTCCTTTTTCACCATAGCCCTCTATGGGCTTCCAAATATCCCTTTGCCAATTCCACAAGAACAGCCTTAGCGAAAGGCTTCTTGAAGGGAAAGATGTAACTCTGTGAGATGAATTCATAGAACACAGAGCAGTTTCTCAGAAAGCTTCTTTCCAGTTTTGAACGGAAGATATTTCCTTTTTCACCATAGCCCTCTAGGGGCTTCCAAATATCCCTTTGCCAATTCCACAACACCAGCCTTAGGGAAAGGCTTCTTGAAGGGAAAGATGTAACTCTGTGAGATTAATTTACGGAACACAGAGCAGTTTCTCAGAAAGCTTCTTTCCAGTTTTCAGCGGAAGTTATTTCCTTTTTCACCATAGCCCTCTATGGGCTTCCAAATATCCCTTTGCCAATTCCACAAGAACAGCCATAACGAAAGGATTCTTGAAGGGAAAGACGTAACTCTGTGAGATGAATTCACAGAACACAGAACAGTTTCTCTGAAAGCTTCTTTCTAGTTTTGAACGGAAGATATTTCCTTTTTCACCATAGCCCTCTATGGGCTTCCAAATATCCCTTTGCCAATTACAGAAGAACCGTCTTAGCTAAAGGCTTATTGAAGGGAAAAATGTAACTCTGTGAGATGAATTAACAGAACACTGAGGAGTTTCTCAGAAAGCTTCTTTCCAGTTTTGAACGGAAGATATTTCCTTTTTCACCATAGCCCTCTAAGGGATTCCAAATACGCTTTGCCAATTCCACAAGAACAGCCTTAGCGAAAGGCTTTTTGAAGGGAAAGATGTAACTCTGTGAGATAAATTCACAGAACACAGAGCAGTTTCTCAGAAAGCTTCTTTCCAGTTTTCAGCGGAAGATATTTCCTTTTTCACCATAGCCCTCTAAGGGCTTCCAAATATCCCTTTGCCAATTCCACAAGAACAGCCTTAGCGAAAGGCTTCTTGAAGGGAAAGATGTAACTCTCTGAGATGAATTAACGAAACACAGAGGAGTTTCTCAGAAGGTTCTTTACAGTTTTGAACGGAAGATATTTCCTTTTTCACCATAGCCCTCTAAGGGCTTCCAAATATCCCTTTGCCAATTCCACAAGAACAGCCTTAGCGAAAGGCTTCTTGAAGGGAAAGATGTAACTCTGTGAGATGAATTAAAAGAACACAGAGCAGTTTCTCAGAAAGCTTCTTTTTAGTTTTCAGCAGAAGATACTTCCTTTTTCACCATAGCCCTCTATGGGCTTCCAAATATCCCTTTGCCAATTCCACAAGAACAGCCTTAGCGAAAGGCTTCGTGAAGGGAAAGATGTAACTCTGTGAGATGAATTCACAGAACACAGAGCAGTTTCTCAGAAAGCTTCTTTCCAGTTTTGAACGAAAGATATATCCTTTTTCACCATAGCCCTCTATGGGCTTCCAAATATCACTTTCCCAATTCCACAAGAACAGCCTTAGCGAAGGGCTTCTTGAAGGGAAAGATGTAACCCTGTGAGATGAATTAACAGAACACAGAGCAGTTTCTCAGAAAGCTTCTTTCCAGTTTTGAACGGAAGATATTTCCTTTTTCACCATAGCCCTCTATGGGCTTGCAAATATCCCTTTCCCAATTCCACAAGAACAGCCATAACGAAAGGATTCTAGAAGGGAAAGATGTAACTCTGTGAGATGAATTCACAGAACACAGAACAGTTTCTCAGAAAGCTTCTTTCCAGTTTTGAACGGAACATAATTCCTTTTTCACCATAGCCCTCTATGGGCTTCCAAATATCCCTTTGCCAATTCCACAAGAACCGCCTTAGCGAAAGGCTTTTTGAAGGGAAAAATGTAACTCTGTGAGATGAGTTAACAGAACACTGAGGAGTTTCTCAGAAAGCTTCTTTCCAGTTTTGAACGGAAGATATTTCCTTTTTCACCATAGCCCTCTAAGAGATTCCAAATACGCTTTGCCAATTCCACAAGAACAGCCTTAGCGAAAGGCTTCTTGAAGGGAAAGATGTAACTCTCTGAGATGATTTCGCAGAACACAGAGCAGTTTCTCAGAAAGCTTCTTTCCAGTTTTCAGCGGAAGATATTTCCTTTTTCACCATAGCCCTCTATGGGCTTCCAAATATCCCTTTGCCAATTCCACAAGAACAGCCTTAGCGAAAGGCTTCTTGAAGGGAAAGATGTAACTCTGTGAGATGAATTAACAGAACACAGAGCAGTTTCTCAGAAAGCTTCTTTCCAGTTTTGAACGGAAGATATTTCCTTTTTCACCATAGCCCTCTATGGGCTTCCAAATATCCCTTTGCCAATTCCACAAGAACAGCCTTAGCGAAAGACTTCTTGAAGGGAAAGATGTAACTCTGTGAGATGAATTAAAAGAACACAGAGCAGTTTCTCAGAAAGCTTCTTTCCAGTTTTCAGCGGAAGATATTTCCTTTTTCACCATAGCCCTCTATGGGCTTCCAAATATCCCTTTGCCAAATCGACAAGAACAGCCTTAGCGAAAGGCTTCTTGAAGGGAAAGATGTAACTCTGTGAGATGAATTAACAGAACCCAGAGCAGTTTCTCAGAAAGCTTCTTTCCAGTTTTGAACGGAAGATATTTCCTTTTTCACCATAGCCCTCTAGGGGCTTCCAAATATCCCTTTGCCAATTCCACAAGAACAGCCTTAGCGAAAGGCTTCTTGAAGGGAAAGATGTAATTCTGTGAGATGAATTAAAAGAACACAGAGCAGTTTCTCAGAAAGCTTCTTTCCAGTTTTCAGCAGAAGATATTTCCTTTTTCACCATAGCCCTCTATGGGCTTCCAAATATCCCTTTGCCAATTCCACAAGTACAGCCTTAGCGAAAGGCTTCTTGAAGGGAAAGATGTAACTCTGTGAGATGAATTAAAAGAACACAGAGGAGTTTCTCAGAAAGCTTCTTTCCAGTTTTGAGAGGAAGATATTTCCTTTTTCACCATAGCCCTCTACGGGCTTCCAAATATCCCTTTGCCAATTCCACAAGAACAGCCTTAGCTAAAGGCTTCTTGAAGGGAAAGATGTAACTCTGTGAGATGAATTAAAAGAACAAAGAGCAGTTTCTCAGAAAGCTTCTTTCCAGTTTTCAGCGGAAGATATTTCCTTTTTCACCATAGCCCTCTATGGGCTTCCAAATATCCCTTTGCCAATTCCACAAGAACAGCCTTAGCGAAAGGCTTCTTGAACGGAAAGATGTAACTCTGTGAGATGAATTAAAAGAACACAGAGCAGTTTCTCAGAAAGCTTCTTTCCAGTTTTGAACGGAAGATATTTCCTTTTTCACCATAGCCCTCTATGGACTTCCAAATATCCCTTTGCCAATTCCACAAGAACAGCCTTAGCGAAAGGCTTCTTGAAGGGAAAGATGTAACTCTGTGAGATGAATTAACAGAACACAGAGCAGTTTCTCAGAAAGCTTCTTTCCAGTTTTGAACGGAAGATATTTCCTTTTTCACCATAGCCCTCTATGGGCTTCCAAATATCCCTTTGCCAATTCCACAAGAACAGCCTTAGCGAGAGGCTTCTTGAAGGGAAAGATGTAACTCTGTGAGATGAATTCACAGAACACAGAGCAGTTTCTCAGAAAGCTTCTTTCCAGGTTTCAGCGGAAGATATTTCCTTTTTCACCATAGCCCTCTATGGGCTTCCAAATATCCCTTTGCCAATTCCACAAGAACAGCCTTAGCGAAAGGCTTCTTGAAGGGAAAGATGTAACTCTGTGAGATGAATTAACAGAACACAGAGCAGTTTCTCAGAAAGCTTCTTTCCAGTTTTGAACGGAAGATATTTCCTTTTTCACCATAGCCCTCTATGGGCTTCCAAATATCCCTTTGCCAATTCCACAAGAACACCCTTAGCGAAAGGCTTCTTGAAGGGAAAGATGTAACTCTGTGAGATTAATTAACGGAACACAGAGCAGTTTCTCAGAAAGCTTCTTTCCAGTTTTCAGCGGAAGATATTTCCTTTTTCACCATAGCCCTCTATGGGCTTCCAAATATCCCTTTGCCAATTCCACAAGAACAGCCTTAGCGAAAGTCTTCTTGAAGGGAAAGATGTAACCCTGTGAGATGAATTCACAGAACACAGAGCAGTTTCTCAGAAGGCTTCTTTCCAGTTTTCAGCGGAAGATATTTCCTTTTTCACCATAGCCCTCTATGGGCTTCCAAATATCCCATTGCCAATTCCACAAGAACAGCCTTAGCGAAAGGCTTCTTGAAGGGAAAGATATAACTCTGTGAGATGAATTAACAGAACACAGAGCAGTTTCTCAGAAAGCTTCTTTCCAGTTTTGAACGGAAGATATTTCCTTTTTCACCATAGCCCTCTATGGGCTTCCAAATATCCCTTTGCCAATTCCACAAGAACAGCCTTAGCGAAAGGCTTCTTGAAGGGAAAGATGTAACTCTGTGAGATGAATTAAAAGAACACAGAGCCGTTTCTCAAAAAGCTTCTTTCCAGTTTTCAGCGGAAGATATTTCCTTTTTCACCATAGCCCTCTATGGGCTTCCAAATATCCCTTTGAAAATTCCACAAGAACAGCCTTAGCGAAAGGCTTCTTGAAGGGAAAGATGTAACTCTGTGACATGAATTCACAGAAGACAGAGCAGTTTCTCAGAAAGCTTCTTTCCAGTTTTGAACGGAAGATATTTCCTTTTTCACCATAGCCCTCTATGGGCTTCCAAATATCCCTTTGCCAATTCCACAAGAACAGCCTTAGCGAAAGGCTTCTTGAAGGGAAAGATGTAACTCTGTGAGATGAATTCACAGAACACAGAGCAATTTCTCAGAAAGCTTCTTTCCAGTTTTGCACGGAAGATATTTCCTTTTTCACCATAGCCCTCTACGGGCTTCCAAATATCCCTTTGCCAATTCCACAAGAACCGCCTTAGCGAAAGGCTTCTTGAAGGGAAAAATGTAACTCTGTGAGATGAATTAACAGAACACAGAGGAGTTTCTCAGAAAGCTTCTTTCCAGTTTTGAACGGAAGATATTTCCTTTTTCACCATAGCCCTCTAAGGGCTTCCAAATACCCTTTGCCAATTCCACAAGAACAGCCTTAGCGAAAGGCTTCTTGAAGGGAAAGATGTAACTCTGTGAGATGAATTCACAGAACACAGAGCAGTTTCTCAGAAAGCTTCTTTCCAGTTTTCAGCTGAAGATATTTCCTTTTTCACCATAGCCCTCTATGGGCTTCCAAATATCCCTTTGCCAATTCCACAAGAACGGCCATAGCGAAAGGCTTCTTGAAGGGAAAGATGTAACTCTGTGAGATGAATTCACAGAACACAGAGCAGTTTCTCAGAAAGCTTCTTTCCAGTTTTGAACGGAAGATATTTCCTTTTTCACCATAGCCCTCTATGGGCTTGCAAATATCCCTTTCCCAATTCCACAAGAACAGCCATAACGAAAGGCTTCTTGAAGGGAAAGATGTAACTGTGTGAGATGAATTCATAGAACATAGAACAGTTCCTCAGAAAGCTTCTTTCTAGTTTTGAACGGAAGATATTTCCTTTTTCACCATAGCCCTCTATGGGCTTCCAAATATCCCTTTGCCAATTCCACAAGAACAGCCTTAGCGAAAGGCTTCTTGAAGGGAAAGATGTAACTCTGTGAGATGAAGTAACAGAACACAGAGGAGTTTCTCAGAAGGTTCTTTCCAGTTTTGAACGGAAGATATTTCCTTTTTCACCATAGCCCTCTAAGGGCTTCCAAATATCCCTTTGCCAATTCCACAAGAACAGCCTTAGCGAAAGGCTTCTTGAAGGGAAAGATGTAACTCTGTGAGATGAATTAAAAGAACACAGAGCAGTTTCTCAGAAAGCTTCTTTCTAGTTTTCAGCGGAAGATATTTCCTTTTTCACCATAGCCCTCTATGGGCTTCCAAATATCCCTTTGCCAATTCCACAAGAACAGCCTTAGCGAAAGGCTTCTTGAAGGGAAAGATGTAACTCTGTGAGATGAATTAACAGAACACAGAGCAGTTTCTCAGAAAGCTTCTTTCCAGTTTTGAACGGAAGATATTTCCTTTTTCACCATAGCCCTCTAGGGGCTTCCAAATATCCCTTTGCCAATTCCACAACACCAGCCTTAGCGAAAGGCTTCTTGAAGGGAAAGATGTAACCCTGTGAGATTAATTAACGGAACACAGAGCAGTTTCTCAGAAAGCTTCTTTCCAGTTTTCAGCGGAAGATATTTCCTTTTTCACCATAGCCCTCTATGGGCTTCCAAATATCCCTTTGCCAATTCCACAAGAACAGCCTTAGCGAAAGGCTTCTTGAAGGGAAAGATGTAACTCTGTGAGATGAATTCACAGAACACAGAGCAGTTTCTCAGAAAGCTTCTTTCCAGTTTTGAACGGAAGATATTTCCTTTTTCACCATAGCCCTCTATGGGCTTCCAAATATCCCTTTGCCAATTCCACAAGAACAGCCTTAGCGAAAGGCTTCGTGAAGGGAAAGATGTAACTCTGTGAGATGAATTAACAGAACACAGAGCAGTTTCTCAGAAAGCTTCTTTCCAGTTTTGAACGGAAGATATTTCCTTTTTCACCATAGCCCTCTATGGGCTTCCAAATATCCCTTTGCCAATTCCACAAGAACAGCCTTAGCGAAAGGCTTCTTGAAGGGAAAGATGTAACTCGGTGAGATGAATTAAAAGAACACAGAGCCGTTTCTCAAAAAGCTTCTTTCCAGTTTTCAGCGGAAGATATTTCCTTTTTCACCATAGCCCTCTATGGGCTTCCAAATATCCCTTTGAAAATTCCACAAGAACAGCCTTAGCGAAAGGCTTCTTGAAGGGAAAGATGTAACTCTGTGACATGAATTCACAGAAGACAGAGCAGTTTCTCAGAAAGCTTCTTTCCAGTTTTGAACGGAAGATATTTCCTTTTTCACCATAGCCCTCTATGGGCTTCCAAATATCCCTTTGCCAATTCCACAAGAACAGCCTTAGCGAAAGGCTTCTTGAAGGGAAAGATGTAACTCTGTGAGATGAATTCACAGAACACAGAGCAATTTCTCAGAAAGCTTCTTTCCAGTTTTGCACGGAAGATATTTCCTTTTTCACCATAGCCCTCTACGGGCTTCCAAATATCCCTTTGCCAATTCCACAAGAACCGCCTTAGCGAAAGGCTTCTTGAAGGGAAAAATGTAACTCTGTGAGATGAATTAACAGAACACAGAGGAGTTTCTCAGAAAGCTTCTTTCCAGTTTTGAACGGAAGATATTTCCTTTTTCACCATAGCCCTCTAAGGGCTTCCAAATACCCTTTGCCAATTCCACAAGAACAGCCTTAGCGAAAGGCTTCTTGAAGGGAAAGATGTAACTCTGTGAGATGAATTCACAGAACACAGAGCAGTTTCTCAGAAAGCTTCTTTCCAGTTTTCAGCTGAAGATATTTCCTTTTTCACCATAGCCCTCTATGGGCTTCCAAATATCCCTTTGCCAATTCCACAAGAACGGCCATAGCGAAAGGCTTCTTGAAGGGAAAGATGTAACTCTGTGAGATGAATTCACAGAACACAGAGCAGTTTCTCAGAAAGCTTCTTTCCAGTTTTGAACGGAAGATATTTCCTTTTTCACCATAGCCCTCTATGGGCTTGCAAATATCCCTTTCCCAATTCCACAAGAACAGCCATAACGAAAGGCTTCTTGAAGGGAAAGATGTAACTGTGTGAGATGAATTCATAGAACATAGAACAGTTCCTCAGAAAGCTTCTTTCTAGTTTTGAACGGAAGATATTTCCTTTTTCACCATAGCCCTCTATGGGCTTCCAAATATCCCTTTGCCAATTCCACAAGAACAGCCTTAGCGAAAGGCTTCTTGAAGGGAAAGATGTAACTCTGTGAGATGAAGTAACAGAACACAGAGGAGTTTCTCAGAAGGTTCTTTCCAGTTTTGAACGGAAGATATTTCCTTTTTCACCATAGCCCTCTAAGGGCTTCCAAATATCCCTTTGCCAATTCCACAAGAACAGCCTTAGCGAAAGGCTTCTTGAAGGGAAAGATGTAACTCTGTGAGATGAATTAAAAGAACACAGAGCAGTTTCTCAGAAAGCTTCTTTCTAGTTTTCAGCGGAAGATATTTCCTTTTTCACCATAGCCCTCTATGGGCTTCCAAATATCCCTTTGCCAATTCCACAAGAACAGCCTTAGCGAAAGGCTTCTTGAAGGGAAAGATGTAACTCTGTGAGATGAATTAACAGAACACAGAGCAGTTTCTCAGAAAGCTTCTTTCCAGTTTTGAACGGAAGATATTTCCTTTTTCACCATAGCCCTCTAGGGGCTTCCAAATATCCCTTTGCCAATTCCACAACACCAGCCTTAGCGAAAGGCTTCTTGAAGGGAAAGATGTAACCCTGTGAGATTAATTAACGGAACACAGAGCAGTTTCTCAGAAAGCTTCTTTCCAGTTTTCAGCGGAAGATATTTCCTTTTTCACCATAGCCCTCTATGGGCTTCCAAATATCCCTTTGCCAATTCCACAAGAACAGCCTTAGCGAAAGGCTTCTTGAAGGGAAAGATGTAACTCTGTGAGATGAATTCACAGAACACAGAGCAGTTTCTCAGAAAGCTTCTTTCCAGTTTTGAACGGAAGATATTTCCTTTTTCACCATAGCCCTCTATGGGCTTCCAAATATCCCTTTGCCAATTCCACAAGAACAGCCTTAGCGAAAGGCTTCGTGAAGGGAAAGATGTAACTCTGTGAGATGAATTCACAGAACACAGAGCAGTTTCTCAGAAAGCTTCTTTCCAGTTTTGAACGGAAGATATATCCTTTTTCACCATAGCCCTCTATGGGCTTCCAAATATCACTTTCCCAATTCCACAAGAACAGCCTTAGCGAAGGGCTTCTTGAAGGGAAAGATGTAACCCTGTGAGATGAATTAACAGAACACAGAGCAGTTTCTCAGAAAGCTTCTTTCCAGTTTTGACCGGAAGATATTTCCCTTTTCACCATAGCCCTCTATGGGCTTGCAAATATCCCTTTCCCAATTCCACAAGAACAGCCATAACGAAAGGATTCTTGAAGGGAAAGATGTAACTCTGTGAGATGAATTCACAGAACACAGAACAGTTTCTCAGAAAGCTTCTTTCCAGTTTTGAACGGAAGATAATTCCTTTTTCACCATAGCCCTCTATGGGCTTCCAAATATCCCTTTGCCAATTCCACAAGAACCGCCTTATCGAAAGGCTTTTTGAAGGGAAAAATGTAACTCTGTGAGATGAATTAACAGAACACTGAGGAGTTTCTCAGAAAGCTTCTTTCCAGTTTTGAACGGAAGATATTTCCTTTTTCACCGTAGCCCTCTAAGGGATTCCAAATACGCTTTGCCAATTCCACAAGAACAGCCTTAGCGAAAGGCTTCTTGAAGGGAAAGATGTAACTCTCTGAGATGAATTCACAGAACACAGAGCAGTTTCTCAGAAAGCTTCTTTCCAGTTTTCAGCGGAAGATATTTCCTTTTTCACCATAGCCCTCTATGGGCTTCCAAATATCCCTTTGCCAATTCCACAAGAACAGCCTTAGCGAAAGGCTTCTTGAAGGGAAAGATGTAACTCTGTGAGATGAATTCACAGAACACAGAGCAGTTTCTCAGAAAGCTTCTTTCCAGTTTTGAACGGAAGATATTTCCTTTTTCACCATAGCCCTCTGTGGGCTTCCAAATATCCCTTTGCCAATTCCACAAGAACAGACTTAGCGAAAGACTTCTTGAAGTGAAATATGTAACTCTGTGAGATGAATTAACAGAACACAGAGCAATTTCTCAGCAAGCTTCTTTCCAGTTTTGAACGGAAGATATTTCCTTTTTCACCATAGCCCTCTATGGGCTTGCAAATATCCCTTTGCCAATTCCACAAGAACAGCCTTAGCGAAAGGATTCTTGAAGGGAAAGATGTAACACGGTGAGATGAATTCATAGAACACATAACAGTTTCTCAGAAAGCTTCTTTCCAGTTTTGAACGGAAGATATTTCCTTTTTCACCATAGCCCTCTATGGTCTTCCAAATATCCCCTTGACAATTCCACAAGAACAGCCTTAGCGAAAGGCTTCTTGATGTGAAAGATGTAACTCTGTGAGATGAATTAACAGAACACAGAGCAGTTTCTCAGAAAGCTTCTTTCCAGTTTTGAACGGAAGATATTTCCTTTTTCACCATAGCCCTCTAAGAGATTCCAAATACGCTTTGCCAATTCCACAAGAACAGCCTTAGCGAAAGGCTTCTTGAAGGGAAAGATGTAACTCTCTGAGATGATTTCACAGAACACAGAGCAGTTTCTCAGAAAGCTTCTTTCCAGTTTTCAGCGGAAGATATTTCCTTTTTCACCATAGCCCTCTATGGGCTTCCAAATATCCCTTTGCCAATTCCACAAGAACAGCCTTAGCGAAAGGCTTCTTGAAGGGAAAGATGTAACTCTGTGAGATGAATTAACAGAACACAGAGCAGTTTCTCAGAAAGCTTCTTTCCAGTTTTGAACGGAAGATATTTCCTTTTTCACCATAGCCCTCTATGGGCTTCCAAATATCCCTTTGCCAATTCCACAAGAACAGCCTTAGCGAAAGACTTCTTGAAGGGAAAGATGTAACTCTGTGAGATGAATTAAAAGAACACAGAGCAGTTTCTCAGAAAGCTTCTTTCCAGTTTTCATCGGAAGATATTTCCTTTTTCACCATAGCCCTCTATGGGCTTCCAAATATCCCTTTGCCAAATCCACAAGAACAGCCTTAGCGAAAGGCTTCTTGAAGGGAAAGATGTAACTCTGTGAGATGAATTAACAGAACCCAGAGCAGTTTCTCAGAAAGCTTCTTTCCAGTTTTGAACGGAAGATATTTCCTTTTTCACCATAGCCCTCTAGGGGCTTCCAAATATCCCTTTGCCAATTCCACAAGAACAGCCTTAGCGAAAGGCTTCTTGAAGGGAAAGATGTAATTCTGTGAGATGAATTAAAAGAACACAGAGCAGTTTCTCAGAAAGCTTCTTTCCAGTTTTCAGCAGAAGATATTTCCTTTTTCACCATAGCCCTCTATGGGCTTCCAAATATCCCTTTGCCAATTCCACAAGTACAGCCTTAGCGAAAGGCTTCTTGAAGGGAAAGATGTAACTCTGTGAGATGAATTAAAAGAACACAGAGGAGTTTCTCAGAAAGCTTCTTTCCAGTTTTGAGAGGAAGATATTTCCTTTTTCACCATAGCCCTCTACGGGCTTCCAAATATCCCTTTGCCAATTCCACAAGAACAGCCTTAGCTAAAGGCTTCTTGAAGGGAAAGATGTAACTCTGTGAGATGAATTAAAAGAACAAAGAGCAGTTTCTCAGAAAGCTTCTTTCCAGTTTTCAGCGGAAGATATTTCCTTTTTCACCATAGCCCTCTATGGGCTTCCAAATATCCCTTTGCCAATTCCACAAGAACAGCCTTAGCGAAAGGCTTCTTGAACGGAAAGATGTAACTCTGTGAGATGAATTAAAAGAACACAGAGCAGTTTCTCAGAAAGCTTCTTTCCAGTTTTGAACGGAAGATATTTCCTTTTTCACCATAGCCCTCTATGGACTTCCAAATATCCCTTTGCCAATTCCACAAGAACAGCCTTAGCGAAAGGCTTCTTGAAGGGAAAGATGTAACTCTGTGAGATGAATTAACAGAACACAGAGCAGTTTCTCAGAAAGCTTCTTTCCAGTTTTGAACGGAAGATATTTCCTTTTTCACCATAGCCCTCTATGGGCTTCCAAATATCCCTTTGCCAATTCCACAAGAACAGCCTTAGCGAGAGGCTTCTTGAAGGGAAAGATGTAACTCTGTGAGATGAATTCACAGAACACAGAGCAGTTTCTCAGAAAGCTTCTTTCCAGGTTTCAGCGGAAGATATTTCCTTTTTCACCATAGCCCTCTATGGGCTTCCAAATATCCCTTTGCCAATTCCACAAGAACAGCCTTAGCGAAAGGCTTCTTGAAGGGAAAGATGTAACTCTGTGAGATGAATTAACAGAACACAGAGCAGTTTCTCAGAAAGCTTCTTTCCAGTTTTGAACGGAAGATATTTCCTTTTTCACCATAGCCCTCTATGGGCTTCCAAATATCCCTTTGCCAATTCCACAAGAACACCCTTAGCGAAAGGCTTCTTGAAGGGAAAGATGTAACTCTGTGAGATTAATTAACGGAACACAGAGCAGTTTCTCAGAAAGCTTCTTTCCAGTTTTCAGCGGAAGATATTTCCTTTTTCACCATAGCCCTCTATGGGCTTCCAAATATCCCTTTGCCAATTCCACAAGAACAGCCTTAGCGAAAGGCTTCTTGAAGGGAAAGATGTAACCCTGTGAGATGAATTCACAGAACACAGAGCAGTTTCTCAGAAGGCTTCTTTCCAGTTTTCAGCGGAAGATATTTCCTTTTTCACCATAGCCCTCTATGGGCTTCCAAATATCCCATTGCCAATTCCACAAGAACAGCCTTAGCGAAAGGCTTCTTGAAGGGAAAGATATAACTCTGTGAGATGAATTAACAGAACACAGAGCAGTTATTCAGAAAGCTTCTTTCCAGTTTTGAACGGAAGATATTTCCTTTTTCACCATAGCCCTCTATGGGCTTCCAAATATCCCTTTGCCAATTCCACAAGAACAGCCTTAGCGAAAGGCTTCTTGAAGGGAAAGATGTAACTCTGTGAGATGAATTAAAAGAACACAGAGCCGTTTCTCAAAAAGCTTCTTTCCAGTTTTCAGCGGAAGATATTTCCTTTTTCACCATAGCCCTCTATGGGCTTCCAAATATCCCTTTGAAAATTCCACAAGAACAGCCTTAGCGAAAGGCTTCTTGAAGGGAAAGATGTAACTCTGTGACATGAATTCACAGAAGACAGAGCAGTTTCTCAGAAAGCTTCTTTCCAGTTTTGAACGGAAGATATTTCCTTTTTCACCATAGCCCTCTATGGGCTTCCAAATATCCCTTTGCCAATTCCACAAGAACAGCCTTAGCGAAAGGCTTCTTGAAGGGAAAGATGTAACTCTGTGAGATGAATTCACAGAACACAGAGCAATTTCTCAGAAAGCTTCTTTCCAGTTTTGCACGGAAGATATTTCCTTTTTCACCATAGCCCTCTACGGGCTTCCAAATATCCCTTTGCCAATTCCACAAGAACCGCCTTAGCGAAAGGCTTCTTGAAGGGAAAAATGTAACTCTGTGAGATGAATTAACAGAACACAGAGGAGTTTCTCAGAAAGCTTCTTTCCAGTTTTGAACGGAAGATATTTCCTTTTTCACCATAGCCCTCTAAGGGCTTCCAAATACCCTTTGCCAATTCCACAAGAACAGCCTTAGCGAAAGGCTTCTTGAAGGGAAAGATGTAACTCTGTGAGATGAATTCACAGAACACAGAGCAGTTTCTCAGAAAGCTTCTTTCCAGTTTTCAGCTGAAGATATTTCCTTTTTCACCATAGCCCTCTATGGGCTTCCAAATATCCCTTTGCCAATTCCACAAGAACGGCCATAGCGAAAGGCTTCTTGAAGGGAAAGATGTAACTCTGTGAGATGAATTCACAGAACACAGAGCAGTTTCTCAGAAAGCTTCTTTCCAGTTTTGAACGGAAGATATTTCCTTTTTCACCATAGCCCTCTATGGGCTTGCAAATATCCCTTTGCCAATTCCACAAGAACAGCCATAACGAAAGGCTTCTTGAAGGGAAAGATGTAACTGTGTGAGATGAATTCACAGAACATAGA
Source organism: Chlorocebus sabaeus (assembly GCF_047675955.1). Lineage (NCBI taxonomy): Eukaryota > Metazoa > Chordata > Mammalia > Primates > Cercopithecidae > Chlorocebus > Chlorocebus sabaeus. The sequence goes on along the minus strand of NW_027327881.1, from coordinate 65,537 downwards.
ACAGTTCCTCAGAAAGCTTCTTTCTAGTTTTGAACGGAAGATATTTCCTTTTTCACCATAGCCCTCTATGGGCTTCCAAATATCCCTTTGCCAATTCCACAAGAACAGCCTTAGCGAAAGGCTTCTTGAAGGGAAAGATGTAACTCTGTGAGATGAAGTAACAGAACACAGAGGAGTTTCTCAGAAGGTTCTTTCCAGTTTTGAACGGAAGATATTTCCTTTCTCACCATAGCCCTCTAAGGGCTTCCAAATATCCCTTTGCCAATTCCACAAGAACAGCCTTAGCGAAAGGCTTCTTGAAGGGAAAGATGTAACTCTGTGAGATGAATTAAAAGAACACAGAGCAGTTTCTCAGAAAGCTTCTTTCTAGTTTTCAGCGGAAGATATTTCCTTTTTCACCATAGCCCTCTATGGGCTTCCAAATATCCCTTTGCCAATTCCACAAGAACAGCCTTAGCGAAAGGCTTCTTGAAGGGAAAGATGTAACTCTGTGAGATGAATTAACAGAACACAGAGCAGTTTCTCAGAAAGCTTCTTTCCAGTTTTGAACGGAAGATATTTCCTTTTTCACCATAGCCCTCTAGGGGCTTCCAAATATCCCTTTGCCAATTCCACAACACCAGCCTTAGCGAAAGGCTTCTTGAAGGGAAAGATGTAACCCTGTGAGATTAATTAACGGAACACAGAGCAGTTTCTCAGAAAGCTTCTTTCCAGTTTTCAGCGGAAGATATTTCCTTTTTCACCATAGCCCTCTATGGGCTTCCAAATATCCCTTTGCCAATTCCACAAGAACAGCCTTAGCGAAAGGCTTCTTGAAGGGAAAGATGTAACTCTGTGAGATGAATTCACAGAACACAGAGCAGTTTCTCAGAAAGCTTCTTTCCAGTTTTGAACGGAAGATATTTCCTTTTTCACCATAGCCCTCTATGGGCTTCCAAATATCCCTTTGCCAATTCCACAAGAACAGCCTTAGCGAAAGGCTTCGTGAAGGGAAAGATGTAACTCTGTGAGATGAATTCACAGAACACAGAGCAGTTTCTCAGAAAGCTTCTTTCCAGTTTTGAACGGAAGATATATCCTTTTTCACCATAGCCCTCTATGGGCTTCCAAATATCACTTTCCCAATTCCACAAGAACAGCCTTAGCGAAGGGCTTCTTGAAGGGAAAGATGTAACCCTGTGAGATGAATTAACAGAACACAGAGCAGTTTCTCAGAAAGCTTCTTTCCAGTTTTGACCGGAAGATATTTCCCTTTTCACCATAGCCCTCTATGGGCTTGCAAATATCCCTTTCCCAATTCCACAAGAACAGCCATAACGAAAGGATTCTTGAAGGGAAAGATGTAACTCTGTGAGATGAATTCACAGAACACAGAACAGTTTCTCAGAAAGCTTCTTTCCAGTTTTGAACGGAAGATAATTCCTTTTTCACCATAGCCCTCTATGGGCTTCCAAATATCCCTTTGCCAATTCCACAAGAACCGCCTTATCGAAAGGCTTTTTGAAGGGAAAAATGTAACTCTGTGAGATGAATTAACAGAACACTGAGGAGTTTCTCAGAAAGCTTCTTTCCAGTTTTGAACGGAAGATATTTCCTTTTTCACCGTAGCCCTCTAAGGGATTCCAAATACGCTTTGCCAATTCCACAAGAACAGCCTTAGCGAAAGGCTTCTTGAAGGGAAAGATGTAACTCTCTGAGATGAATTCACAGAACACAGAGCAGTTTCTCAGAAAGCTTCTTTCCAGTTTTCAGCGGAAGATATTTCCTTTTTCACCATAGCCCTCTATGGGCTTCCAAATATCCCTTTGCCAATTCCACAAGAACAGCCTTAGCGAAAGGCTTCTTGAAGGGAAAGATGTAACTCTGTGAGATGAATTCACAGAACACAGAGCAGTTTCTCAGAAAGCTTCTTTCCAGTTTTGAACGGAAGATATTTCCTTTTTCACCATAGCCCTCTGTGGGCTTCCAAATATCCCTTTGCCAATTCCACAAGAACAGACTTAGCGAAAGACTTCTTGAAGTGAAATATGTAACTCTGTGAGATGAATTAACAGAACACAGAGCAATTTCTCAGCAAGCTTCTTTCCAGTTTTGAACGGAAGATATTTCCTTTTTCACCATAGCCCTCTATGGGCTTGCAAATATCCCTTTGCCAATTCCACAAGAACAGCCTTAGCGAAAGGATTCTTGAAGGGAAAGATGTAACTCGGTGAGATGAATTCATAGAACACAGAACAGTTTCTCAGAAAGCTTCTTTCCAGTTTTGAACGGAAGATATTTCCTTTTTCACCATAGCCCTCTATGGTCTTCCAAATATCCCCTTGACAATTCCACAAGAACAGCCTTAGCGAAAGGCTTCTTGATGTGAAAGATGTAACTCTGTGAGATGAATTAACAGAACACAGAGCAGTTTCTCAGAAAGCTTCTTTCCAGTTTTGAACGGAATATATTTCCTTTTTCAACATAGCCCTCTATGGGCTTCCAAATATCCCTTTGCCAATTCCACAAGAACAGCCTTAGCGAAAGGCTTCTTGAAGGGAAAGATGTAACTCTGTGAGATGAATTAAAAGAACACAGAGCACTTTCTCAGAAAGCTTCTTTCCAGTTTTCAGCGGAAGATAATTCCTTTTTCACCATAGCCCTCTATGGGCTTCCAAATATCCCTTTGCCAATTCCACAAGAACAGCCTTAGCGAAAGGCTTCTTGAAGGGAAAGATGTAACTCTGTGAGATGAATTAACAGAACACAGAGCAGTTTCTCAGAAAGCTTCTTTCCAGTTTTGAACGGAAGATATTTCCTTTTTCACCATAGCCCTCTAGGGGCTTCCAAATATCCCTTTGCCAATTCCACAACACCAGCCTTAGTGAAAGGCTTCTTGAAGGGAAAGATGTAACTCTGTGAGATTAATTAACGGAACACAGAGCAGTTTCTCAGAAAGCTTCTTTCCAGTTTTCAGCGGAAGATATTTCCTTTTTCACCATAGCCCTCTATGGGCTTCCAAATATCCCTTTGCCAATTCCACAAGAACAGCCTTAGCGAAAGGCTTCTTGAAGGGAAAGATGTAACTCTGTGAGATGAATTCACAGAACACAGAGCAGTTTCTCAGAAAGCTTCTTTCCAGTTTTGAACGGAAGATATTTCCTTTTTCACCATAGCCCTCTATGGGCTTCCAAATATCCCTTTGCCAATTCCACAAGAACAGCCTTAGCGAAAGGCTTCGTGAAGGGAAAGATGTAACTCTCTGAGATGAATTCACAGAACACAGAGCAGTTTCTCAGAAAGATTCTTTCCAGTTTTGAACGGAAGATATATCCTTTTTCACCATAGCCCTCTATGGGCTTCCAAATAACACTTTCCCAATTCCACAAGAACAGCCTTAGCGAAGGGCTTCTTGAAGGGAAAGATGTAACCCTGTGAGATGAATTAACAGAACACAGAGCAGTTTCTCAGAAAGCTTCTTTCCAGTTTTGAACGGAAGATATTTCCTTTTTCACCATAGCCCTCTATGGGCTTGCAAATATCCCTTTGCCAATTCCACAAGAACAGCCATAACGAAAGGATTCTTGAAGGGAAAGATGTAATTCTGTGAGATGAATTCACAGAACACAGAACAGTTTCTCAGAAAGCTTCTTTCCAGTTTTGAACGGAAGATATTTCCTTTTTCACCATAGCCCTCTATGGGCTTCCAAATATCCCTTTGCCAATTCCACAAGAACCGCCTTAGCGAAAGGCTTTTTGAAGGGAAAAATGTAACTCTGTGAGATTAATTAAGAGAACACTGAGGAGTTTCTCAGAAAGCTTCTTTCCAGTTTTGAACGGAAGATATTTCCTTTTTCACCATAGCCCTCTAAGGGATTCCAAACAAGCTTTGCCAATTCCACAAGAACAGCCTTAGCGAAAGGCTTCTTGAAGGGAAAGATGTAACTCTGTGAGATGAATTCACAGAACACAGAGCAGTTTCTCTGAAAGCTTCTTTCCAGTTTTCAGCGGAAGATATTTCCTTTTTCACCATAGCCCTCTATGGGCTTCCAAATATCCCTTTGCCAATTCCACAAGAACAGCCTTAGCGAAAGGCTTCTTGAAGGGAAAGATGTAACTCTGTGAGATGAATTAACAGAACACAGAGCAGTTTCTCAGAAAGCTTCTTTCCAGTTTTGAACGGAAGATATTTCCTTTTTCACCATAGCCCTCTATGGGCTTCCAAATATCCCTTTGCCAATTCCACAAGAACAGCCTTAGCGAAAGGCTTCTTGAAGGGAAAGATGTAACTCTGTGAGATGAATTAAAAGAACACAGAGCAGTTTCTCTGAAAGCTTCTTTCCAGTTTTCAGCGGAAGATATTTCCTTTTTCACCATAGCCCTCTATGGGCTTCCAAATATCCCTTTGCCAAATCCACAAGAACAGCCTTAGCGAAAGGCTTCTTGAAGGGAAAGATGTAACTCTGTGAGATGAATTAACAGAACCCAGAGCAGTTTCTTAGAAAGCTTCTTTCCAGTTTTGAACGGAAGATATTTCCTTTTTCACCATAGCCCTCTATGGGCTTCCAAATATCCCTTTGCCAATTCCACAAGAACAGCCTTAGCTAAAGGCTTCTTGAAGGGAAAGATGTAACTCTGTGAGATGAATTCACAGAACACAGAGCAGTTTCTCAGAAAGCTTCTTTCCAGTTTTGAACGGAAGATATTTCCCTTTTCTTCATAGCCCTCTATGGGCTTCTAAATATCACTTTCCTAATTCCACAAGAACAGCCTTAGCGAAGGGCTTCTTGAAGGGAAAGATGTAACCCTGTGAGATGAATTAACAGAACACAGAGCAGTTTCTCAGAAAGCTTCTTTCCAGTTTTGAACGGAAGATATTTCCTTTTTCACCATAGCCCTCTATGGGCTTGCAAATATCCCTTTGCCAATTCCACAAGAACAGCATTAACGAAAGGATTCTTGAAGGAAAGATGTAACTCTGTGAGATGAATTCACAGAACACAGAGCAGTTTCTCAGAAAGCTTCTTTCCAGTTTTGAACGGAAGATATTTCCTTTTTCACCATAGCCCTCTAGGGGCTTCCAAATATCCCTTTGCCAATTCCACAAGAACAGCCTTAGCAAAAGGCTTCTTGAAGGGAAAGATGTAACTCTGTGAGATTAATTAACGGAACACAGAGAAGTTTCTCAGAAAGCTTCTTTCCAATTTTGAACGGAAGATATTTCCTTTTTCACCATAGCCCTCTATGGGCTTCCAAATATTCCTTTGCCAATTCCACAAGAAAAGCCTTAGCGAAAGGCTTCTTGAAGGGAAACATGTACCTCTGTGAGATGAATTAACAGAACACAGAGGAGTTTCTCAGAAGGTTCTTTCCAGTTTTGAACGGAAGATATTTCCTTTTTCACCATAGCCCTCTATGGGCTTCCAAATATCCCTTTGCCAATTCCACAAGAACAGCCTTAGCGAAAGGCTTCTTCAAGGGAAAGATGTAACTCTGTGAGATGTATTCACAGAACACAGAGCAGTTTCTCAGAAAGCTTCTTTCCAGGTTTCGGCGGAAGATATTTCCTTTTTCACCATAGCCCTCTATGGGCTTCCAAATATCCCTTTGACAATTCCACAAGAACAGCCTTAGCGAAAGGCTTCTTTAAGGGAAAGATGTAACCCTGTGAGATGAATTCACAGAACACAGAGCAGTTTCTCAGAAGGCTTCTTTCCAGTTTTCAGCGGAAGATATTTCCTTTTTCACCATAGCCCTCTATGGGCTTCCAAATATCCCTTTGCCAATTCCACAAGAACAGCCTTAGCGAAAGGCTTCTTGAAGGGAAAGATGTAACTCTGTGAGATGAATTCACAGAACACAGAGCAGTTTCTCAAAAAGCTTCTTTCCAGTTTTCAGCGGAAGATATTTCCTTTTTCACCATAGCCCTCTATGGGCTTCCAAATATCCCTTTGCCAATTCCACAAGAACAGCCTTAGCGAAAGGCTTCTTGAAGGGAAAGATGTAACTCTGTGACATGAATTCACAGAACACAGAGCAGTTTCTCAGAAAGCTTCTTTCCAGTTTTGAACGGAAGATATTTCCTTTTTCACCATAGCCCTCTAGGGGCTTCCAAATATCCCTTTGCCAATTCCACAAGAACAGCCTTAGCGAAAGGCTTCTTGAAGGGAAAGATGTAACTCTGTGAGATGAATTAACAGAACACAGAGCAGTTTCTCAGAAAGCTTCTTTCCAGTTTTCAGCGGAAGATATTTCCTTTTTCACCATAGCCCTCTATGGGCTTCCAAATATCCCTTTGCCAATTCCACAAGAACAGCCTTAGCGAAAGGCTTCTTGAAGGGAAAGATGTAACTCTGTGAGATGAATTCACAGAACACAGAGCAATTTCTCAGAAAGCTTCTTTCCAGTTTTGCACGGAAGATATTTCCTTTTTCACCATAGCCCTCTATGGGCTTCCAAATAACCCTTTGCCAATTCCACAAAAACAGCCTTAGCGAAAGACTTCTTGAAGTGAAATATGTAACTCTGTGAGATGAATTAACAGAACACAGAGCAATTTCTCAGCAAGCTTCTTTCCAGTTTTGAACGGAAGATATTTCCTTTTTCACCATAGCCCTCTATGGGCTTGCAAAAATCCCTTTGCCAATTCCACAAGAACAGCCTTAACGAAAGGATTCTTGAAGGGAAAGATGTAACTCGGTGAGATGAATTCATAGAACACAGAACAGTTTCTCAGAAAGCTTCTTTCCAGTTTTGAACGGAAGATATTTCCTTTTTCACCATAGCCCTCTATGGTCTTCCAAATATCCCCTTGCCAATTCCACAAGAACAGCCTTGGCGAAAGGCTTCTTGAAGTGAAAGATGTAACTCTGTGAGATGAATTAACAGAACACAGAGCAGTTTCTCAGAAAGCTTCTTTCCAGTTTTGAACGGAATATATTTCCTTTTTCAACATAGCCCTCTATGGGCTTCCAAATATCCCTTTGCCAATTCCACAAGAACAGCCTTAGCGAAAGGCTTCTTGAAGGGAAAGATGTAACTCTGTGAGATGAATTAAAAGAACACAGAGCAGTTTCTCAGAAAGCTTCTTTCCAGTTTTCAGCGGAAGATAATTCCTTTTTCACCATAGTCCTCTATGGGCTTCCAAATATCCCTTTGCCAATTCCACAAGAACAGCCTTAGCGAAAGGCTTCTTGAAGGGAAAGATGTAACTCTGTGAGATGAATTAACAGAACACAGAGCAGTTTCTCAGAAAGCTTCTTTCCAGTTTTGAACGGAAGATATTTCCTTTTTCACCATAGCCCTCTAGGGGCTTCCAAATATCCCTTTGCCAATTCCACAACACCAGCCTTAGCGAAAGGCTTCTTGAAGGGAAAGATGTAACTCTGTGAGATTAATTAACGGAACACAGAACAGTTTCTCAGAAAGCTTCTTTCCAGTTTTCAGCGGAAGATATTTCCTTTTTCACCATAGCCCTCTATGGGCTTCCAAATATCCCTTTGCCAATTCCACAAGAACAGCCTTAGCGAAAGGTTTCTTGTAGGGAAAGATGTAACTCTGTGAGATGAATTCACAGAACACAGAGCAGTTTCTCAGAAAGCTTCTTTCCAGTTTTGAACGGAAGATATTTCCTTTTTCACCATAGCCCTCTATGGGCTTCCAAATATCCCTTTTCCAATTCCACAAGAACAACCTTAGCGAAAGGCTTCGTGAAGGGAAAGATGTAACTCTGTGAGATGAATTCACAGAACACAGAGCAGTTTCTCAGAAAGCTTCTTTCCAGTTTTGAACGGAAGATATATCCTTTTTCACCATAGCCCTCTAAGGGCTTCCAAATATCACTTTCCCAATTCCACAAGAACAGCCTTAGCGAAGGGCTTCTTGAAGGGAAAGATGTAACCCTGTGAGATGAATTAACAGAACACAGAGCAGTTTCTCAGAAAGCTTCTTTCCAGTTTTGAACGGAAGATATTTCCTTTTTCACCATAGCCCTCTATGGGCTTGCAAATATCCCTTTGCCAATTCCACAAGAACAGCCATAACGAAAGGATTCTTGAAGGGAAAGATGTAACTCTCTGAGATGAATTCACAGAACACAGAACAGTTTCTCAGAAAGCTTCTTTCCAGTTTTGAACGGAAGATATTTCCTTTTTCACCATAGCCCTCTATGGGCTTCCAAATATCCCTTTGCCAATTCCACAAGAACCGCCTTAGCGAAAGGCTTCTTGAAGGGAAAAATGTAACTCTGTGAGATGAATTAACAGAACACAGAGGAGTTTCTCAGAAAGCTTCTTTCCAGTTTTGAACGGAAGATATTTCCTTTTTCACCATAGCCCTCTAAGGGCTTCCAAATACCCTTTGCCAATTCCACAAGAACAGCCTTAGCGAAAGGCTTCTTGAAGGGAAAGATGTAACTCTGTGAGACGAATTCACAGAACACAGAGCAGTTTCTCAGAAAGCTTCTTTCCAGTTTTCAGCGGAAGATATTTCCTTTTTCACCATAGCCCTCTATGGGTTTCCAAATATCCCTTTGCCAATTCCACAAGAACAGCCTTAGCGAAAGGCTTCTTGAAGGGAAAGATGTAACTCTGTGAGATGAAATAACAGAACACAGAGCAGTTTCTCAGAAAGCTACTTTCCAGGTTTGAGCGGAAGATATTTCCTTTTTCACCATAGCCCTCTATGGGCTTCCAAATATCCCTTTGCTAATTCCACAAGAACAGCCTTAGCGAAAGGCTTCTTGAAGGGAAAGATGTAACTCTGTGAGATGAATTCACAGAACACAGAGCAGTTTCTCAGAATGCTTCTTTCCAGTTTCAGCGGAAGATATTTCCTTTTTCACCATAGCCCTCTATGGGCTTCCAAATATCCCTTTGCCAATTCCACAAGAACAGCCTTAGCGAAAGGCTTCTTGAAGGGAAAGATGTAACTCTGTGAGATGAATTCATAGAACACAGAGCAGTTTCTCAGAAAGCTTCTTTCCAGTTTTGAACGGAAGATATTTCCTTTTTCACCATAGCCCTCTAGGGGCTTCCAAATATCCCTTTGCCAATTCCACAACACCAGCCTTAGGGAAAGGCTTCTTGAAGGGATAGATGTAACTCTGTGAGATTAATTTACGGAACACAGAGCAGTTTCTCAGAAAGCTTCTTTCCATTTTTCAGCGGAAGTTATTTCCTTTTTCACCATAGCCCTCTATGGGCTTCCAAATATCCCTTTGCCAATTCCACAAGAACAGCCTTAGCGAAAGGCTTCTTGAAGGGAAAGATGTAACTCTGTGAGATGAATTAACAGAACACACAGCAGTTTCTCAGAAAGCTTCTTTCCAGTTTTGAACGGAAGATATTTCCTTTTTCACCATAGCCCTCTATGGGCTTCCAAATATCCCTTTGCCAATTCCACAAGAACAGCCTTAGCGAAAGGCTTCTTGAAGGGAAAGATGTAACTCTGTGAGATGAATTCACAGAACACAGAGCAATTTCTCAGAAAGCTTCTTTCCAGTTTTGCACGGAAGATATTTCCTTTTTCACCATAGCCCTCTATGGGCTTCCAAATAACCCTTTGCCAATTCCACAAAAACAGCCTTAGCGAAAGACTTCTTGAAGTGAAATATGTAACTCTGTGAGATGAATTAACAGAACACAGAGCAATTTCTCAGCAAGCTTCTTTCCAGTTTTGAACGGAAGATATTTCCTTTTTCACCATAGCCCTCTATGGGCTTGCAAATATCCCTTTGCCAATTCCACAAGAACAGCCTTAACGAAAGGATTCTTGAAGGGAAAGATGTAACTCGGTGAGATGAATTCATAGAACACAGAACAGTTTCTCAGAAAGCTTCTTTCCAGTTTTGAACGGAAGATATTTCCTTTTTCACCATAGCCCTCTATGGGCTTCCAAATATCCCTTTGCCAATTCCACAAGAACCGCCTTAGCGAAAGGCTTCTTGAAGGGAAAAATGTAACTCTGTGAGATGAATTAACAGAACACAGAGGAGTTTCTCAGAAAGCTTCTTTCCAGTTTTGAACGGAAGATATTTCCTTTTTCACCATAGCCCTCTAAGGGCTTCCAAATACCCTTTGCCAATTCCACAAGAACAGCCTTAGCGAAAGGCTTCTTGAAGGGAAAGATGTAACTCTGTGAGATGAATTCACAGACCACAGAGCAGTTTCTCAGAAAGCTTCTTTCCAGTTTTCAGGGGAAGATATTTCCTTTTTCACCATAGCCCTCTATGGGCTTCCAAATATCCCTTTGCCAATTCCACAAGAACGGCCTTAGCGAAAGGCTTCTTGAAGGGAAAGATGTAACTCTGTGAGATGAATTCACAGAACACAGAGCAGTTTCTCAGAAAGCTTCTTTCCAGTTTTGAACGGAAGATATTTCCTTTTTCACCATAGCCCTCTAGGGGCTTGCAAATATCCCTTTGCCAATTCCACAAGAACAGCCATAACGAAAGGATTCTTGAAGGGAAAGATGTAACTCTGTGAGATGAATTCACAGAACACAGAACAGTTTCTCTGAAAGCTTCTTTCTAGTTTTGAACGGAAGATATTTCCTTTTTCACCATAGCCCTCTATGGGCTTCTAAATATCCCTTTGCCAATTCCACAAGAACCGCCTTAGCTAAAGGCTTCTTGAAGGGAAAAATGTAACTCTGTGAGATGAATTAACAGAACTCTGAGGAGTTTCTCAGAAAGCTTCTTTCCGGTTTTGAACGGAAGATATTTCCTTTTTCACCATAGCCCTCTAAGGGATTCCAAATACGCTTTGCCAATTCCACAAGAACAGCCTTAGCGAAAGGCTTTTTGAAGGGAAAGATGTAACTCTGTGACATGAATTCACAGAACACAGAGCAGTTTCTCAGAAAGCTTCTTTCCAGTTTTCAGCGGAAGATATTTCCTTTTTCACCATAGCCCTCTAAGGGCTTCCAAATATCCCTTTGCCAATTCCACAAGAACAGCCTTAGCGAAAGGCTTCTTGAAGGGAAAGATGTAACACTGTGAGATGAATTAACAGAACACAGAGGAGTTTCTCAGAAGGTTCTTTACAGTTTTGAACGGAAGATATTTCCTTTTTCACCATAGCCCTCTAAGGGCTTCCAAATATCCCTTTGCCAATTCCACAAGAACAGCCTTAGCGAAAGGCTTCTTGAAGGGAAAGATGTAACTCTGTGAGATGAATTAAAAGAACACAGAGCAGTTTCTCAGAAAGCTTCTTTCTAGTTTTCAGCAGAAGATATTTCCTTTTTCACCATAGCCCTCTATGGGCTTCCAAATATCCCTTTGCCAATTGCACAAGAACAGCCTTAGCGAAAGGCTTCTTGAAGGGAAAGATGTAACTCTGTGAGATGAATTAACAGAACACAGAGGAGTTTCTCAGAAGGTTCTTTCCAGTTTTGAACGGAAGATATTTCCTTTTTCACCATAGACCTCTAAGGGCTTCCAATTATCCCTTTGCCAATTCCACAAGAACAGCCTTAGCGAAAGGCTTCTTGAAGGGAAAGATGTAACTCTGTGAGATGAATTAAAAGAACACAGAGCAGTTTCTCAGAAAGCTTCTTTCCAGTTTTCAGCGGAAGATATTTCCTTTTTCACCATAGCCCTCTATGGGCTTCCAAATATCCCTTTGCCAATTCCACAAGAACAGCCTTAGCGAAAGGCTTCTTGAAGGGAAAGATGTAACTCTGTGAGATGAATTAACAGAACACAGAGCAGTTTCTCAGAAAGCTTCTTTCCAGTTTTGAACGGAAGATATTTCCTTTTTCACCATAGCCCTGTAGGGGCTTCCAAATATCCCTTTGCCAATTCCACAACACCAGCCTTAGCGAAAGGCTTCTTGAAGGGAAAGATGTAACTCTGTGAGATTAATTAACGGAACACAGAGCAGTTTCTCAGAAAGCTTTTTCCATTTTTCAGCGGAAGATATTTCCTTTTTCACCATAGCCCTCTATGGGCTTCCAAATATCCCTTTGCCAATTCCACAAGAACAGCCTTAGCGAAAGGCTTCTTGAAGGGAAAGATGTAACTCTGTGAGATGAATTCACAGAACACAGAGCAGTTTCTCAGAAAGCTTCTTTCCAGTTTTGAACGGAAGATATTTCCTTTTTCACCATAGCCCTCTATGGGCTTCCAAATATCCCTTTGCCAATTCCACAAGAACAGCCTTAGCGAAAGGCTTCGTGAAGGGAAAGATGTAACTCTGTGAGATGAATTCACAGAACACAGAGCAGTTTCTCAGAAAGCTTCTTTCCAGTTTTGAACGGAAGATATATCCTTTTTCACCATAGCCCTCTATGGGCTTCCAAATATCACTTTCCCAATTCCACAAGAACAGCCTTAGCGAAGGGCTTCTTGAAGGGAAAGATGTAACCCTGTGAGATGAATTAACAGAACACAGAGCAGTTTCTCAGAAAGCTTCTTTCCAGTTTTGAACGGAAGATATTTCCTTTTTCACCATAGCCCTCTATGGGCTTGCAAATATCCCTTTCCCAATTCCACAAGAACAGCCATAACGAAAGGATTCTTGAAGGGAAAGATGTAACTCTGTGAGATGAATTCACAGAACACAGAACAGTTTCTCAGAAAGCTTCTTTCCAGTTTTGAACGGAACATAATTCCTTTTTCACCATAGCCCTCTATGGGCTTCCAAATATCCCTTTGCCAATTCCACAAGAACCGCCTTAGCGAAAGGCTTTTTGAAGGGAAAAATGTAACTCTGTGAGATGAATTAACAGAACACTGAGGAGTTTCTCAGAAAGCTTCTTTCCAGTTTTGAACGGAAGATATTTCCTTTTTCACCATAGCCCTCTAAGAGATTCCAAATACGCTTTGCCAATTCCACAAGAACAGCCTTAGCGAAAGGCTTCTTGAAGGGAAAGATGTAACTCTCTGAGATGATTTCACAGAACACAGAGCAGTTTCTCAGAAAGCTTCTTTCCAGTTTTCAGCGGAAGATATTTCCTTTTTCACCATAGCCCTCTATGGGCTTCCAAATATCCCTTTGCCAATTCCACAAGAACAGCCTTAGCGAAAGGCTTCTTGAAGGGAAAGATGTAACTCTGTGAGATGAATTAACAGAACACAGAGCAGTTTCTCAGAAAGCTTCTTTCCAGTTTTGAACGGAAGATATTTCCTTTTTCACCATAGCCCTCTAAGGGCTTCCAAATATCCCTTTGCCAATTCCACAAGAACAGCCTTAGCGAAAGACTTCTTGAAGGGAAAGATGTAACTCTGTGAGATGAATTAAAAGAACACAGAGCAGTTTCTCAGAAAGCTTCTTTCCAGTTTTTAGCGGAAGATATTTCCTTTTTCACCATAGCCCTCTATGGGCTTCCAAATATCCCTTTGCCAAATCCACAAGAACAGCCTTAGCGAAAGGCTTCTTGAAGGGAAAGATGTAACTCTGTGAGATGAATTAACAGAACCCAGAGCAGTTTCTCAGAAAGCTTCTTTCCAGTTTTGAACGGAAGATATTTCCTTTTTCACCATAGCCCTCTAGGGGCTTCCAAATATCCCTTTGCCAATTCCACAAGAACAGCCTTAGCTAAAGGCTTCTTGAAGGGAAAGATGTAACTCTGTGAGATGAATTCACAGAACACAGAGCAGTTTCTCAGAAAGCTTCTTTCCAGTTTTGAACGGAAGATATTTCCCTTTTCACCATAGCCCTCTATGGGCTTCTAAATATCACTTTCCTAATTCCACAAGAACAGCCTTAGCGAAGGGCTTCTTGAAGGGAAAGATGTAACCCTGTGAGATGAATTAACAGAACACAGAGCAGTTTCTCAGAAAGCTTCTTTCCAGTTTTGATCGGAATATATTTCCTTTTTCACCATAGCCCTCTATGGGCTTGCAAATATCCCTTTGCCAATTCCACAAGAAAAGCATTAACGAAAGGATTCTTGAAGGAAAGATGTAACTCTGTGAGATGAATTCACAGAACACAGAGCAGTTTCTCAGAAAGCTTCTTTCCAGTTTTGAACGGAAGATATTTCCTTTTTCACCATAGCCCTCTAGGGGCTTCCAAATATCCCTTTGCCAATTCCACAAGAACAGCCTTAGCGAAAGGCTTCTTGAAGGGAAAGATGTAACTCTGTGAGATTAATTAACGGAACACAGAGAAGTTTCTCAGAAAGCTTCTTTCCAGTTTTGAACGGAAGATATTTCCTTTTTCACCATAGCCCTCTATGGGCTTCCAAATATTCCTTTGCCAATTCCACAAGAAAAGCCTTAGCGAAAGGCTTCTTGAAGGGAAACATGTACCTCTGTGAGATGAATTAACAGAACACAGAGGAGTTTCTCAGAAGGTTCTTTCCAGTTTTGAACGGAAGATATTTCCTTTTTCACCATAGCCCTCTATGGGCTTCCAAATATCCCTTTGCCAATTCCACAAGAACAGCCTTAGCGAAAGGCTTCTTCAAGGGAAAGATGTAACTCTGTGAGATGAATTCACAGAACACAGAGCAGTTTCTCAGAAAGCTTCTTTCCAGGTTTCGGCGGAAGATATTTCCTTTTTCACCATAGCCCTCTATGGGCTTCCAAATATCCCTTTGCCAATTCCACAAGAACAGCCTTAGCGAAAGGCTTCTTGAAGGGAAAGATGTAACCCTGTGAGATGAATTCACAGAACACAGAGCAGTTTCTCAGAAGGCTTCTTTCCAGTTTTCAGCGGAAGATATTTCCTTTTTCACCATAGCCCTCTATGGGCTTCCAAATATCCCTTTGCCAATTCCACAAGAATAGCCTTAGCGAAAGGCTTCTTGAAGGGAAAGATGTAACTCTGTGACATGAATTCACAGAACACAGAGCAGTTTCTCAGAAAGCTTCTTTCCAGTTTTGAACGGAAGATATTTCCTTTTTCACCATAGCCCTCTAGGGGCTTCCAAATATCCCTTTGCCAATTCCACAACACCAGCCTTAGGGAAAGGCTTCTTGAAGGGAAAGATGTAACTCTGTGAGATTAATTTACGGAACACAGAGCAGTTTCTCAGAAAGCATCTTTCCAGTTTTGAACGGAAGATATTTCCTTTTTCACCATAGCCCTCTATGGGCTTCCAAATATCCCTTTGCCAATTCCACAAGAACAGCCTTAGCGAAAGGCTTCTTGAAGGGAAAGATGTAACTCTGTGAGATGAATTCACAGAACACAGAGCAATTTCTCAGAAAGCTTCTTTCCAGTTTTGCACGGAAGATATTTCCTTTTTCACCATAGCCCTCTATGGGCTTCCAAATAACCCTTTGCCAATTCCACAAAAACAGCCTTAGCGAAAGACTTCTTGAAGTGAAATATGTAACTCTGTGAGATGAATTAACAGAACACAGAGCAATTTCTCAGCAAGCTTCTTTCCAGTTTTGAACGGAAGATATTTCCTTTTTCACCATAGCCCTCTATGGGCTTGCAAATATCCCTTTGCCAATTCCACAAGAACAGCCTTAACGAAAGGATTCTTGAAGGGAAAGATGTAACTCGGTGAGATGAATTCATAGAACACAGAACAGTTTCTCAGAAAGCTTCTTTCCAGTTTTGAACGGAAGATATTTCCTTTTTCACCATAGCCCTCTATGGTCTTCCAAATATCCCCTTGCCAATTCCACAAGAACATCCTTGGCGAAAGGCTTCTTGAAGTGAAAGATGTAACTCTGTGAGATGAATTAACAGAACACAGAGCAGTTTCTCAGAAAGCTTCTTTCCAGTTTTGAACGGAATATATTTCCTTTTTCAACATAGCCCTCTATGGGCTTCAAATATCCCTTTGCCAATTCCACAAGAACAGCCTTAGCGAAAGGCTTCTTGAAGGGAAAGATGTAACTCTGTGAGATGAATTAAAAGAACACAGAGCAGTTTCTCAGAAAGCTTCTTTCCAGTTTTCAGCGGAAGATAATTCCTTTTTCACCATAGTCCTCTATGGGCTTCCAAATATCCCTTTGCCAATTCCACAAGAACAGCCTTAGCGAAAGGCTTCTTGAAGGGAAAGATGTAACTCTGTGAGATGAATTAACAGAACACAGAGCAGTTTCTCAGAAAGCTTGTTTCCAGTTTTGAACGGAAGATATTTCCTTTTTCACCATAGCCCTCTAGGGGCTTCCAAATATCCCTTTGCCAATTCCACAACACCAGCCTTAGCGAAAGGCTTCTTGAAGGGAAAGATGTAACTCTGTGAGATTAATTAACGGAACACAGAGCAGTTTCTCAGAAAGCTTCTTTCCAGTTTTCAGCGGAAGATATTTCCTTTTTCACCATAGCCCTCTATGGGCTTCCAAATATCCCTTTGCCAATTCCACAAGAACAGCCTTAGCGAAAGGCTTCTTGTAGGGAAAGATGTAACTCTGTGAGATGAATTCACAGAACACAGAGCAGTTTCTCAGAAAGCTTCTTTCCAGTTTTGAACGGAAGATATTTCCTTTTTCACCATAGCCCTCTATGGGCTTCCAAATATCCCTTTTCCAATTCCACAAGAACAACCTTAGCGAAAGGCTTCGTGAAGGGAAAGATGTAACTCTGTGAGATGAATTCACAGAACACAGAGCAGTTTCTCAGAAAGCTTCTTTCCAGTTTTGAACGGAAGATATATCCTTTTTCACCATAGCCCTCCAAGGGCTTCCAAATATCACTTTCCCAATTCCACAAGAACAGCCTTAGCGAAGGGCTTCTTGAAGGGAAAGATGTAACCCTGTGAGATGAATTAACAGAACACAGAGCAGTTTCTCAGAAAGCTTCTTTCCAGTTTTGAACGGAAGATATTTCCTTTTTCACCATAGGCCTCTATGGGCTTGCAAATATCCCTTTGCCAATTCCACAAGAACAGCCATAACGAAAGGATTCTTGAAGGGAAAGATGTAACTCTGTGAGATGAATTCACAGAACACAGAACAGTTTCTCAGAAAGCTTCTTTCCAGTTTTGAACGGAAGATATTTCCTTTTTCACCATAGCCCTCTATGGGCTTCCAAATATCCCTTTGCCAATTCCACAAGAACCGCCTTAGCGAAAGGCTTCTTGAAGGGAAAAATGTAACTCTGTGAGATGAATTAACAGAACACAGAGGAGTTTCTCAGAAAGCTTCTTTCCAGTTTTGAACGGAAGATATTTCCTTTTTCACCATAGCCCTCTAAGGGCTTCAAAATACCCTTTGCCAATTCCACAAGAACAGCCTTAGCGAAAGGCTTCTTGAAGGGAAAGATGTAACTCTGTGAGACGAATTCACAGAACACAGAGCAGTTTCTCAGAAAGCTTCTTTCCAGTTTTCAGCGGAAGATATTTCCTTTTTCACCATAGCCCTCTATGGGCTTCCAAATATCCCTTTGCCAATTCCACAAGAACAGCCTTAGCGAAAGGCTTCTTGAAGGGTAAGATGTAACTCTGTGAGATGAATTAACAGAACACAGAGCAGTTTCTCAGAAAGCTTCTTTCCAGTTTTGAACGGAAGATATTTCCTTTTTCACCATAGCCCTCTATGAGCTTCCAAATATCCCTTTGCCAATTCCAGAAGAACAGCCTTAGCGAAAGGCTTCTTGAAGGGAAAGATGTAACTCTGTAAGATGAATTAAAAGAACACAGAGCAGTTTCTCAGAAAGCTTCTTTCCAGTTTTCAGCGGAAGATATTTCCTTTTTCACCATAGCCCTCTATGGGTTTCCAAATATCCCTTTGCCAATTCCACAAGAACAGCCTTAGCGAAAGGCTTCTTGAAGGGAAAGATGTAACTCTGTGAGATGAAATAACAGAACACAGAGCAGTTTCTCAGAAAGCTACTTTCCAGGTTTGAGCGGAAGATATTTCCTTTTTCACCATAGCCCTCTATGGGCTTCCAAATATCCCTTTGCTAATTCCACAAGAACAGCCTTAGCGAAAGGCTTCTTGAAGGGAAAGATGTAACTCTGTGAGATGAATTCACAGAACACAGAGCAGTTTCTCAGAAAGCTTCTTTCCAGTTTCAGCGGAAGATATTTCCTTTTTCACCATAGCCCTCTATGGGCTTCCAAATATCCCTTTGCCAATTCCACAAGAACAGCCTTAGCGAAAGGCTTCTTGAAGGGAAAGATGTAACTCTGTGAGATGAATTCATAGAACACAGAGCAGTTTCTCAGAAAGCTTCTTTCCAGTTTTGAACGGAAGATATTTCCTTTTTCACCATAGCCCTCTAGGGGCTTCCAAATATCCCTTTGCCAATTCCACAACACCAGCCTTAGGGAAAGGCTTCTTGAAGGGAAAGATGTAACTCTGTGAGATTAATTTACGGAACACAGAGCAGTTTCTCAGAAAGCTTCTTTCCAGTTTTCAGCGGAAGTTATTTCCTTTTTCACCATAGCCCTCTATGGGCTTCCAAATATCCCTTTGCCAATTCCACAAGAACAGCCTTAGCGAAAGGCTTCTTGAAGGGAAAGATGTAACTCTGTGAGATGAATTAACAGAACACACAGCAGTTTCTCAGAAAGCTTCTTTCCGGTTTTGAACGGAAGATATTTCCTTTTTCACCATAGCCCTCTATGGGCTTCCAAATATCCCTTTGCCAATTCCACAAGAACAGCCTTAGCGAAAGGCTTCTTGAAGGGAAAGATGTAACTCTGTGAGATGAATTCACAGAACACAGAGCAATTTCTCAGAAAGCTTCTTTCCAGTTTTGCACGGAAGATATTTCCTTTTTCACCATAGCCCTCTATGGGCTTCCAAATAACCCTTTGCCAATTCCACAAAAACAGCCTTAGCGAAAGACTTCTTGAAGTGAAATATGTAACTCTGTGAGATGAATTAACAGAACACAGAGCAATTTCTCAGCAAGCTTCTTTCCAGTTTTGAACGGAAGATATTTCCTTTTTCACCATAGCCCTCTATGGGCTTGCAAATATCCCTTTGCCAATTCCACAAGATCAGCCTTAACGAAAGGATTCTTGAAGGGAAAGATGTAACTCGGTGAGATGAATTCATAGAACACAGAACAGTTTCTCAGAAAGCTTCTTTCCAGTTTTGAACGGAAGATATTTCCTTTTTCACCATAGCCCTCTATGGGCTTCCAAATATCCCTTTGCCAATTCCACAAGAACCGCCTTAGCGAAAGGCTTCTTGAAGGGAAAAATGTAACTCTGTGAGATGAATTAACAGAACACAGAGGAGTTTCTCAGAAAGCTTCTTTCCAGTTTTGAACGGAAGATATTTCCTTTTTCACCATAGCCCTCTAAGGGCTTCCAAATACCCTTTGCCAATTCCACAAGAACAGCCTTAGCGAAAGGCTTCTTGAAGGGAAAGATGTAACTCTGTGAGATGAATTCACAGACCACAGAGCAGTTTCTCAGAAAGCTTCTTTCCAGTTTTCAGGGGAAGATATTTCCTTTTTCACCATAGCCCTCTATGGGCTTCCAAATATCCCTTTGCCAATTCCACAAGAACGGCCTTAGCGAAAGGCTTCTTGAAGGGAAAGATGTAACTCTGTGAGATGAATTCACAGAACACAGAGCAGTTTCTCAGAAAGCTTCTTTCCAGTTTTGAACGGAAGATATTTCCTTTTTCACCATAGCCCTCTAGGGGCTTGCAAATATCCCTTTGCCAATTCCACAAGAACAGCCATAACGAAAGGATTCTTGAAGGGAAAGATGTAACTCTGTGAGATGAATTCACAGAACACAGAACAGTTTCTCTGAAAGCTTCTTTCTAGTTTTGAACGGAAGATATTTCCTTTTTCACCATAGCCCTCTATGGGCTTCTAAATATCCCTTTGCCAATTCCACAAGAACCGCCTTAGCTAAAGGCTTCTTGAAGGGAAAAATGTAACTCTGTGAGATGAATTAACAGAACACAGAGGAGTTTCTCAGAAAGCTTCTTTCCAGTTTTGAACGGAAGATATTTCCTTTTTCACCATAGCCCTCTAAGGGCTTCAAAATACCCTTTGCCAATTCCACAAGAACAGCCTTAGCGAAAGGCTTCTTGAAGGGAAAGATGTAACTCTGTGAGACGAATTCACAGAACACAGAGCAGTTTCTCAGAAAGCTTCTTTCCAGTTTTCAGCGGAAGATATTTCCTTTTTCACCATAGCCCTCTATGGGCTTCCAAATATCCCTTTGCCAATTCCACAAGAACAGCCTTAGCGAAAGGCTTCTTGAAGGGTAAGATGTAACTCTGTGAGATGAATTAACAGAACACAGAGCAGTTTCTCAGAAAGCTTCTTTCCAGTTTTGAACGGAAGATATTTCCTTTTTCACCATAGCCCTCTATGAGCTTCCAAATATCCCTTTGCCAATTCCAGAAGAACAGCCTTAGCGAAAGGCTTCTTGAAGGGAAAGATGTAACTCTGTAAGATGAATTAAAAGAACACAGAGCAGTTTCTCAGAAAGCTTCTTTCCAGTTTTCAGCGGAAGATATTTCCTTTTTCACCATAGCCCTCTATGGGTTTCCAAATATCCCTTTGCCAATTCCACAAGAACAGCCTTAGCGAAAGGCTTCTTGAAGGGAAAGATGTAACTCTGTGAGATGAAATAACAGAACACAGAGCAGTTTCTCAGAAAGCTACTTTCCAGGTTTGAGCGGAAGATATTTCCTTTTTCACCATAGCCCTCTATGGGCTTCCAAATATCCCTTTGCTAATTCCACAAGAACAGCCTTAGCGAAAGGCTTCTTGAAGGGAAAGATGTAACTCTGTGAGATGAATTCACAGAACACAGAGCAGTTTCTCAGAAAGCTTCTTTCCAGTTTCAGCGGAAGATATTTCCTTTTTCACCATAGCCCTCTATGGGCTTCCAAATATCCCTTTGCCAATTCCACAAGAACAGCCTTAGCGAAAGGCTTCTTGAAGGGAAAGATGTAACTCTGTGAGATGAATTCATAGAACACAGAGCAGTTTCTCAGAAAGCTTCTTTCCAGTTTTGAACGGAAGATATTTCCTTTTTCACCATAGCCCTCTAGGGGCTTCCAAATATCCCTTTGCCAATTCCACAACACCAGCCTTAGGGAAAGGCTTCTTGAAGGGAAAGATGTAACTCTGTGAGATTAATTTACGGAACACAGAGCAGTTTCTCAGAAAGCTTCTTTCCAGTTTTCAGCGGAAGTTATTTCCTTTTTCACCATAGCCCTCTATGGGCTTCCAAATATCCCTTTGCCAATTCCACAAGAACAGCCTTAGCGAAAGGCTTCTTGAAGGGAAAGATGTAACTCTGTGAGATGAATTAACAGAACACACAGCAGTTTCTCAGAAAGCTTCTTTCCGGTTTTGAACGGAAGATATTTCCTTTTTCACCATAGCCCTCTATGGGCTTCCAAATATCCCTTTGCCAATTCCACAAGAACAGCCTTAGCGAAAGGCTTCTTGAAGGGAAAGATGTAACTCTGTGAGATGAATTCACAGAACACAGAGCAATTTCTCAGAAAGCTTCTTTCCAGTTTTGCACGGAAGATATTTCCTTTTTCACCATAGCCCTCTATGGGCTTCCAAATAACCCTTTGCCAATTCCACAAAAACAGCCTTAGCGAAAGACTTCTTAAAGTGAAATATGTAACTCTGTGAGATGAATTAACAGAACACAGAGCAATTTCTCAGCAAGCTTCTTTCCAGTTTTGAACGGAAGATATTTCCTTTTTCACCATAGCCCTCTATGGGCTTGCAAATATCCCTTTGCCAATTCCACAAGATCAGCCTTAACGAAAGGATTCTTGAAGGGAAAGATGTAACTCGGTGAGATGAATTCATAGAACACAGAACAGTTTCTCAGAAAGCTTCTTTCCAGTTTTGAACGGAAGATATTTCCTTTTTCACCATAGCCCTCTATGGGCTTCCAAATATCCCTTTGCCAATTCCACAAGAACAGCCTTAGCGAAAGGCTTCTTGAAGGGAAAAATGTAACTCTGTGAGATGAATTAACAGAACACAGAGGAGTTTCTCAGAAAGCTTCTTTCCAGTTTTGAACGGAAGATATTTCCTTTTTCACCATAGCCCTCTAAGGGCTTCCAAATACCCTTTGCCAATTCCACAAGAACAGCCTTAGCGAAAGGCTTCTTGAAGGGAAAGATGTAACTCTGTGAGATGAATTCACAGACCACAGAGCAGTTTCTCAGAAAGCTTCTTTCCAGTTTTCAGGGGAAGATATTTCCTTTTTCACCATAGCCCTCTATGGGCTTCCAAATATCCCTTTGCCAATTCCACAAGAACGGCCTTAGCGAAAGGCTTCTTGAAGGGAAAGATGTAACTCTGTGAGATGAATTCACAGAACACAGAGCAGTTTCTCAGAAAGCTTCTTTCCAGTTTTGAACGGAAGATATTTCCTTTTTCACCATAGCCCTCTAGGGGCTTGCAAATATCCCTTTGCCAATTCCACAAGAACAGCCATAACGAAAGGATTCTTGAAGGGAAAGATGTAACTCTGTGAGATGAATTCACAGAACACAGAACAGTTTCTCTGAAAGCTTCTTTCTAGTTTTGAACGGAAGATATTTCCTTTTTCACCATAGCCCTCTATGGGCTTCTAAATATCCCTTTGCCAATTCCACAAGAACCGCCTTAGCTAAAGGCTTCTTGAAGGGAAAAATGTAACTCTGTGAGATGAATTAACAGAACTCTGAGGAGTTTCTCAGAAAGCTTCTTTCCAGTTTTGAACGGAAGATATTTCCTTTTTCACCATAGCCCTCTAGGGGCTTCCAAATATCCCTTTGCCAATTCCACAAGAACAGCCTTAGCGAAAGGCTTCTTGAAGGGAAAGATGTAACTCTGTGAGATGAATTAAAAGAACACAGAGCAGTTTCTCAGAAAGCTTCTTTCTAGTTTTCAGCAGAAGATATTTCCTTTTTCACCATAGCCCTCTATGGGCTTCCAAATATCCCTTTGCCAATTGCACAAGAACAGCCTTAGCGAAAGGCTTCTTGAAGGGAAAGATGTAATTCTGTGAGATGAATTAACAGAACACAGAGGAGTTTCTCAGAAGGTTTTTTCCAGTTTTGAACGGAAGATATTTCCTTTTTCACCATAGACCTCTAAGGGCTTCCAATTATCCCTTTGCCAATTCCACAAGAACAGCCTTAGCGAAAGGCTTCTTGAAGGGAAAGATGTAACTCTGTGAGATGAATTAAAAGAACACAGAGCAGTTTCTCAGAAAGCTTCTTTCCAGTTTTCAGCGGAAGATATTTCCTTTTTCACCATAGCCCTCTATGGGCTTCCAAATATCCCTTTGCCAATTCCACAAGAACAGCCTTAGCGAAAGGCTTCTTGAAGGGAAAGATGTAACTCTGTGAGATGAATTAACAGAACACAGAGCAGTTTCTCAGAAAGCTTCTTTCCAGTTTTGAACGGAAGATATTTCCTTTTTCACCATAGCCCTGTAGGGGCTTCCAAATATCCCTTTGCCAATTCCACAACACCAGCCTTAGCGAAAGGCTTCTTGAAGGGAAAGATGTAACTCTGTGAGATTAATAAACGGAACACAGAGCAGTTTCTCAGAAAGCTTTTTCCAGTTTTCAGCGGAAGATATTTCCTTTTTCACCATAGCCCTCTATGGGCTTCCAAATATCCCTTTGCCAATTCCACAAGAACAGCCTTAGCGAAAGGCTTCTTGAAGGGAAAGATGTAACTCTGTGAGATGAATTCACAGAACACAGAGCAGTTTCTCAGAAAGCTTCTTTCAGGTTTTGAACGGAAGATATTTCCTTTTTCACCATAGCCCTGTAGGGGCTTCCAAATATCCCTTTGCCAATTCCACAACACCAGCCTTAGCGAAAGGCTTCTTGAAGGGAAAGATGTAACTCTGTGAGATTAATAAACGGAACACAGAGCAGTTTCTCAGAAAGCTTTTTCCAGTTTTCAGCGGAAGATATTTCCTTTTTCACCATAGCCCTCTATGGGCTTCCAAATATCCCTTTGCCAATTCCACAAGAACAGCTTTAGCGAAAGGCTTCGTGAAGGGAAAGATGTAACTCTGTGAGATGAATTCACAGAACACAGAGCAGTTTCTCAGAAAGCTTCTTTCCAGTTTTGAACGGAAGATATATCCTTTTTCACCATAGCCCTCTATGGGCTTCCAAATATCACTTTCCCAATTCCACAAGAACAGCCTTAGCGAAGGGCTTCTTGAAGGGAAAGATGTAACCCTGTGAGATGAATTAACAGAACACAGAGCAGTTTCTCAGAAAGCTTCTTTCCAGTTTTGAACGGAAGATATTTCCTTTTTCACCATAGCCCTCTATGGGCTTGCAAATATCCCTTTCCCAATTCCACAAGAACAGCCATAACGAAAGGATTCTTGAAGGGAAAGATGTAACTCTGTGAGATGAATTCACAGAACACAGAACAGTTTCTCAGAAAGCTTCTTTCCAGTTTTGAACGGAACATAATTCCTTTTTCACCATAGCCCTCTATGGGCTTCCAAATATCCCTTTGCCAATTCCACAAGAACCGCCTTAGCGAAAGGCTTTTTGAAGGGAAAAATGTAACTCTGTGAGATGAATTAACAGAACACTGAGGAGTTTCTCAGAAAGCTTCTTTCCAGTTTTGAACGGAAGTTATTTCCTTTTTCACCATAGCCCTCTAAGAGATTCCAAATACGCTTTGCCAATTCCACAAGAACAGCCTTAGCGAAAGGCTTCTTGAAGGGAAAGATGTAACTCTCTGAGATGATTTCACAGAACACAGAGCAGTTTCTCAGAAAGCTTCTTTCCAGTTTTCAGCGGAAGATATTTCCTTTTTCACCATAGCCCTCTATGGGCTTCCAAATATCCCTTTGCCAATTCCACAAGAACAGCCTTAGCGAAAGGCTTCTTGAAGGGAAAGATGTAACTCTGTGAGATGAATTAACAGAACACAGAGCAGTTTCTCAGAAAGCTTCTTTCCAGTTTTGAACGGAAGATATTTCCTTTTTCACCATAGCCCTCTATGGGCTTCCAAATATCCCTTTGCCAATTCCACAAGAACAGCCTTAGCGAAAGGCTTCTTGAAGGGAAAGATGTAACTCTGTGAGATGAATTAACAGAACCCAGAGCAGTTTCTCAGAAGGCTTCTTTCCAGTTTTGCACGGAAGATATTTCCTTTTTCACCATAGCCCTCTAGGGGCTTCCAAATATCCCTTTGCCAATTCCACAAGAACAGCCTTAGCTAAAGGCTTCTTGAAGGGAAAGATGTAACTCTGTGAGATGAATTCACAGAACACAGAGCAGTTTCTCAGAAAGCTTCTTTCCAGTTTTGAACGGAAGATATTTCCCTTTTCACCATAGCCCTCTATGGGCTTCTAAATATCACTTTCCTAATTCCACAAGAACAGCCTTAGCGAAGGGCTTCTTGAAGGGAAACATGTACCTCTGTGAGATGAATTAACAGAACACAGAGGAGTTTCTCAGAAGGTTCTTTCCAGTTTTGAACGGAAGATATTTCCTTTTACACCATAGCCCTCTATGGGCTTCCAAATATCCCTTTGCCAATTCCACAAGAACAGCCTTAGCAAAAGGCTTCTTCAAGGGAAAGATGTAACTCTGTGAGATGAATTCACAGAACACAGAGCAGTTTCTCAGAAAGCTTCTTTCCAGGTTTCGGCGGAAGATATTTCCTTTTTCACCATAGCCCTCTATGGGCTTCCAAATATCCCTTTGCCAATTCCACAAGAACAGCCTTAGCGAAAGGCTTCTTGAAGGGAAAGATGTAACCCTGTGAGATGAATTCACAGAACACAGAGCAGTTTCTCAGAAGGCTTCTTTCCAGTTTTCAGCGGAAGATATTTCCTTTTTCACCATAGCCCTCTATGGGCTTCCAAATATCCCTTTGCCAATTCCACAAGAACAGCCTTAGCGAAAGGCTTCTTGTAGGGAAAGATGTAACTCTGTGAGATGAATTCACAGAACACAGAGCAGTTTCTCAGAAAGCTTCTTTCCAGTTTTCAGCGGAAGATATTTCCTTTTTCACCATAGCCCTCTATGGGCTTCCAAATATCCCTTTGCCAATTCCACAAGAACAGCCTTAGCGAAAGGCTTCTTGTAGGGAAAGATGTAACTCTGTGAGATGAATTCACAGAACACAGAGCAGTTTCTCAGAAAGCTTCTTTCCAGTTTTGCACGGAAGATATTTCCTTTTTCACCATAGCCCTCTATGGGCTTCCAAATATCCCTTTTCCAATTCCACAAGAACAACCTTAGCGAAAGGCTTCGTGAAGGGAAAGATGTAACTCTGTGAGATGAATTCACAGAACACAGAGCAGTTTCTCAGAAAGCTTCTTTCCAGTTTTGAACGGAAGATATATCCTTTTTCACCATAGCCCTCTATGGGCTTCCAAATATCACTTTCCCAATTCCACAAGAACAGCCTTAGCGAAGGGCTTCTTGAAGGGAAAGATGTAACCCTGTGAGATGAATTAACAGAACACAGAGCAGTTTCTCAGAAAGCTTCTTTCCAGTTTTGAACGGAAGATATTTCCTTTTTCACCATAGCCCTCTATGGGCTTGCAAATATCCCTTTGCCAATTCCACAAGAACAGCCATAACGAAAGGATTCTTGAAGGGAAAGATGTAACTCTGTGAGATGAATTCACAGAACACAGAACAGTTTCTCAGAAAGCTTCTTTCCAGTTTTGAACGGAAGATATTTCCTTTTTCACCATAGCCCTCTATGGGCTTCCAAATATCCCTTTGCCAATTCCACAAGAACCGCCTTAGCGAAAGGCTTCTTGAAGGGAAAAATGTAACTCTGTGAGATGAATTAACAGAACACAGAGGAGTTTCTCAGAAAGCTTCTTTCCAGTTTTGAACGGAAGATATTTCCTTTTTCACCATAGCCCTCTAAGGGCTTCCAAATACCCTTTGCCAATTCCACAAGAACAGCCTTAGCGAAAGGCTTCTTGAAGGGAAAGATGTAACTCTGTGAGACGAATTCACAGAACACAGAGCAGTTTCTCAGAAAGCTTCTTTCCAGTTTTCAGCGGAAGATATTTCCTTTTTCACCATAGCCCTCTATGGGCTTCCAAATATCTCTTTGCCAATTCCACAAGAACAGCCTTAGCGAAAGGCTTCTTGAAGGGTAAGATGTAACTCTGTGAGATGAATTAACAGAACACAGAGCAGTTTCTCAGAAAGCTTCTTTCCAGTTTTGAACGGAAGATATTTCCTTTTTCACCATAGCCCTCTATGAGCTTCCAAATATCCCTTTGCCAATTCCAGAAGAACAGCCTCAGCGAAAGGCTTCTTGAAGGGAAAGATGTAACTCTGTAAGATGAATTAAAAGAACACAGAGCAGTTTCTCAGAAAGCTTCTTTCCAGTTTTCAGCGGAAGATATTTCCTTTTTCACCATAGCCCTCTATGGGTTTCAAAATATCCCTTTGCCAATTCCACAAGAACAGCCTTAGCGAAAGGCTTCTTGAAGGGAAACATGTAACTCTGTGAGATGAAATAACAGAACACAGAGCAGTTTCTCAGAAAGCTACTTTCCAGGTTTGAGCGGAAGATATTTCCTTTTTCACCATAGCCCTCTAAGGGCTTCCAAATATCCCTTTGCTAATTCCACAAGAACAGCCTTAGCGAAAGGCTTCTTGAACGGAAAGATGTAACTCTGTGAGATGAATTCACAGAACACAGAGCAGTTTCTCAGAAAGCTTCTTTCCAGTTTCAGTGGAAGATATTTCCTTTTTCACCATAGCCCTCTATGGGCTTCCAAATATCCCTTTGCCAATTCCACAAGAACAGCCTTAGCGAAAGGCTTCTTGAAGGGAAAGATGTAACTCTTTGAGATGAATTCATAGAACACAGAGCAGTTTCTCAGAAAGCTTCTTTCCAGTTTTGAACGGAAGATATTTCCTTTTTCACCATAGCCCTCTATGGGCTTCCAAATATCACTTTCCCAATTCCACAAGAACAGCCTTAGCGAAGGGCTTCTTGAAGGGAAAGATGTAACCCTGTGAGATGAATTAACAGAACACAGAGCAGTTTCTCAGAAAGCTTCTTTCCAGTTTTGAACGGAAGATATTTCCTTTTTCACCATAGCCCTCTATGGGCTTGCAAATATCCCTTTCCCAATTCCACAAGAACAGCCATAACGAAAGGATTCTTGAAGGGAAAGATGTAACTCTGTGAGATGAATTCACAGAACACAGAACAGTTTCTCAGAAAGCTTCTTTCCAGTTTTGAACGGAACATAATTCCTTTTTCACCATAGCCCTCTATGGGCTTCCAAATATCCCTTTGCCAATTCCACAAGAACCGCCTTAGCGAAAGGCTTTTTGAAGGGAAAAATGTAACTCTGTGAGATGAATTAACAGAACACTGAGGAGTTTCTCAGAAAGCTTCTTTCCAGTTTTGAACGGAAGATATTTCCTTTTTCACCATAGCCCTCTAAGAGATTCCAAATACGCTTTGCCAATTCCACAAGAACAGCCTTAGCGAAAGGCTTCTTGAAGGGAAAGATGTAACTCTCTGAGATGATTTCACAGAACACAGAGCAGTTTCTCAGAAAGCTTCTTTCCAGTTTTCAGCGGAAGATATTTCCTTTTTCACCATAGCCCTCTATGGGCTTCCAAATATCCCTTTGCCAATTCCACAAGAACAGCCTTAGCGAAAGGCTTCTTGAAGGGAAAGATGTAACTCTGTGAGATGAATTAACAGAACACAGAGCAGTTTCTCAGAAAGCTTCTTTCCAGTTTTGAACGGAAGATATTTCCTTTTTCACCATAGCCCTCTATGGGCTTCCAAATATCCCTTTGCCAATTCCACAAGAACAGCCTTAGCGAAAGACTTCTTGAAGGGAAAGATGTAACTCTGTGAGATGAATTAAAAGAACACAGAGCAGTTTCTCAGAAAGCTTCTTTCCAGTTTTTAGCGGAAGATATTTCCTTTTTCACCATAGCCCTCTATGGGCTTCCAAATATCCCTTTGCCAAATCCACAAGAACAGCCTTAGCGAAAGGCTTCTTGAAGGGAAAGATGTAACTCTGTGAGATGAATTAACAGAACCCAGAGCAGTTTCTCAGAAAGCTTCTTTCCAGTTTTGAACGGAAGATATTTCCTTTTTCACCATAGCCCTCTATGGGCTTCCAAATATCCCTTTGCCAATTCCACAAGAACAGCCTTAGCTAAAGGCTTCTTGAAGGGAAAGATGTAACTCTGTGAGATGAATTCACAGAACACAGAGCAGTTTCTCAGAAAGCTTCTTTCCAGTTTTGAACGGAAGATATTTCCCTTTTCACCATAGCCCTCTATGGGCTTCTAAATATCACTTTCCTAATTCCACAAGAACAGCCTTAGCGAAGGGCTTCTTGAAGGGAAAGATGTAACCCTGTGAGATGAATTAACAGAACACAGAGCAGTTTCTCAGAAAGCTTCTTTCCAGTTTTGAACGGAAGATATTTCCTTTTTCACCATAGCCCTCTATGGGCTTGCAAATATCCCTTTGCCAATTCCACAAGAACAGCATTAACGAAAGGATTCTTGAAGGAAAGATGTAACTCTGTGAGATGAATTCACAGAACACAGAGCAGTTTCTCAGAAAGCTTCTTTCCAGTTTTGAACGGAAGATATTTCCTTTTTCACCATAGCCCTCTATGGGCTTCCAAATATTCCTTTGCCAATTCCACAAGAAAAGCCTTAGCGAAAGGCTTCTTGAAGGGAAACATGTACCTCTGTGAGATGAATTAACAGAACACAGAGGAGTTTCTCAGAAGGTTCTTTCCAGTTTTGAACGGAAGATATTTCCTTTTTCACCATAGCCCTCTATGGGCTTCCAAATATCCCTTTGCCAATTCCACAAGAACAGCCTTAGCGAAAGGCTTCTTCAAGGGAAAGATGTAACTCTGTGAGATGAATTCACAGAACACAGAGCAGTTTCTCAGAAAGCTTCTTTCCAGGTTTCGGCGGAAGATATTTCCTTTTTCACCATAGCCCTCTATGGGCTTCCAAATATCCCTTTGCCAATTCCACAAGAACAGCCTTAGCGAAAGGCTTCTTGAAGGGAAAGATGTAACCCTGTGAGATGAATTCACAGAACACAGAGCAGTTTCTCAGAAGGCTTCTTTCCAGTTTTCAGCGGAAGATATTTCCTTTTTCACCATAGCCCTCTATGGGCTTCCAAATATCCCTTTGCCAATTCCACAAGAACAGCCTTAGAGAAAGGCTTCTTGAAGGGAAAGATGTAACTCTGTGAGATGAATTAACAGAACACAGAGCAGTTTCTCAAAAAGCTTCTTTCCAGTTTTCAGCGGAAGATATTTCCTTTTTCACCATAGCCCTCTATGGGCTTCCAAATATCCCTTTGCCAATTCCACAAGAACAGCCTTAGCGAAAGGCTTCTTGAAGGGAAAGATGTAACTCTGTGACATGAATTCACAGAACACAGAGCAGTTTCTCAGAAAGCTTCTTTCCAGTTTTGAACGGAAGATATTTCCTTTTTCACCATAGCCCTCTAGGGGCTTCCAAATATCCCTTTGCCAATTCCACAACACCAGCCTTAGGGAAAGGCTTCTTGAAGGGAAAGATGTAACTCTGTGAGATTAATTTACGGAACACAGAGCAGTTTCTCAGAAAGCTTCTTTCCAGTTTTGAACGGAAGATATTTCCTTTTTCACCATAGCCCTCTATGGGCTTCCAAATATCCCTTTGCCAATTCCACAAGAACAGCCTTAGCGAAAGGCTTCTTGAAGGGAAAGATGTAACTCTGTGAGATGAATTCACAGAACACAGAGCAATTTCTCAGAAAGCTTCTTTCCAGTTTTGCACGGAAGATATTTCCTTTTTCACCATAGCCCTCTATGGGCTTCCAAATAACCCTTTGCCAATTCCACAAAAACAGCCTTAGCGAAAGACTTCTTGAAGTGAAATATGTAACTCTGTGAGATGAATTAACAGAACACAGAGCAATTTCTCAGCAAGCTTCTTTCCAGTTTTGAACGGAAGATATTTCCTTTTTCACCATAGCCCTCTATGGGCTTGCAAATATCCCTTTGCCAATTCCACAAGAACAGCCTTAACGAAAGGATTCTTGAAGGGAAAGATGTAACTCGGTGAGATGAATTCATAGAACACAGAACAGTTTCTCAGAAAGCTTCTTTCCAGTTTTGAACGGAAGATATTTCCTTTTTCACCATAGCCCTCTATGGTCTTCCAAATATCCCCTTGCCAATTCCACAAGAACAGCCTTAGCGAAAGGCTTCTTGAAGTGAAAGATGTAACTCTGTGAGATGAATTAACAGAACACAGAGCAGTTTCTCAGAAAGCTTCTTTCCAGTTTTGAACGGAATATATTTCCTTTTTCAACATAGCCCTCTATGGGCTTCCAAATATCCCTTTGCCAATTCCACAAGAACAGCCTTAGCGAAAGGCTTCTTGAAGGGAAAGATGTAACTCTGTGAGATGAATTAAAAGAACACAGAGCAGTTTCTCAGAAAGCTTCTTTCCAGTTTTCAGCGGAAGATAATTCCTTTTTCACCATAGTCCTCTATGGGCTTCCAAATATCCCTTTGCCAATTCCACAAGAACAGCCTTAGCGAAAGGCTTCTTGAAGGGAAAGATGTAACTCTGTGAGATGAATTAACAGAACACAGAGCAGTTTCTCAGAAAGCTTCTTTCCAGTTTTGAACGGAAGATATTTCCTTTTTCACCATAGCCCTCTAGGGGCTTCCAAATATCCCTTTGCCAATTCCACAACACCAGCCTTAGCGAAAGGCTTCTTGAAGGGAAAGATGTAACTCTGTGAGATTAATTAACGGAACACAGAGCAGTTTCTCAGAAAGCTTCTTTCCAGTTTTCAGCGGAAGATATTTCCTTTTTCACCATAGCCCTCTATGGGCTTCCAAATATCCCTTTGCCAATTCCACAAGAACAGCCTTAGCGAAAGGCTTCTTGTAGGGAAAGATGTAACTCTGTGAGATGAATTCACAGAACACAGAGCAGTTTCTCAGAAAGATTCTTTCCAGTTTTGAACGGAAGATATTTCCTTTTTCACCATAGCCCTCTATGGGCTTCCAAATATCCCTTTTCCAATTCCACAAGAACAACCTTAGCGAAAGGCTTCGTGAAGGGAAAGATGTAACTCTGTGAGATTAATTAACGGAACACAGAGCAGTTTCTCAGAAAGCTTCTTTCCAGTTTTCAGCGGAAGATATTTCCTTTATAACCACAGTCCTCTATGGGCTTCCAAATATCCCTTTGCCAATTCCACAAGAACAGCCTTAGCGAAAGGCTTCTTGAAGGGAAAGATGTAACTCTGTGAGATGAATTAACAGAACACAGAGCTGTTTCTCAGAAAGCTTCTTTCCAGTTTTGAACGGAAGATATTTCCTTTTTCACCATAGCCCTCTATGGGCTTCCAAATATCCCTTTGCCAATTCCACAAGAACAGCCTTAGCGAGAGGCTTCTTGAAGGGAAAGATGTAACTCTGTGAGATGAATTCACAGAACACAGAGCAGTTTCTCAGAAAGCTTCTTTCCAGGTTTCAGCGGAAGATATTTCCTTTTTCACCATAGCCCTCTATGGGCTTCCAAATATCCCTTTGCCAATTCCACAAGAACAGCCTTAGCGAAAGGCTTCTTGAAGGGAAAGATGTAACTCTGTGAGATGAATTAACAGAACACAGAGCAGTTTCTCAGAAAGCTTCTTTCCAGTTTTGAACGGAAGATATTTCCTTTTTCACCATAGCCCTCTATGGGCTTCCAAATATCCCTTTGCCAATTCCACAAGAACAGCCTTAGCGAAAGGCTTCTTGAAGGGAAAGATGTAACTCTGTGAGATGAATTAAAAGAACACAGAGCAGTTTCTCAGAAAGCTTTTTTCCAGTTTTCAGCGGAAGATATTTCCTTTTTCACCATAGCCCTCTATGGGCTTCCAAATATCCCTTTGCCAATTCCACAAGAACAGCCTTAGCGAAAGGCTTCTTGAAGGGAAAGATGTAACTCTGTGAGATGAATTCAAAGAACACAGAGCAGTTTCTCAGAAAGCTTCTTTTCAGTTTTGAACGGAAGATATTTCCTTTTTCACCATAGTCCTCTATGGGCTTCCAAATATCCCTTTGCCAATTCCACAAGAACAGCCTTAGCGAAAGGCTTCTTGAAGGGAAAGATGTAACTCTGTGAGATTAATTAACGGAACACAGAGCAGTTTCTCAGAAAGCTTCTTTCCAGTTTTCAGCGGAAGATATTTCCTTTTTCACCATAGCCCTCTATGGGCTTCCAAATATCCCTTTGCCAATTCCACAAGAACAGCCTTAGCGAAAGGCTTCTTGAAGGGAAAGATGTAACCCTGGCAGATGAATTCACAGAACACAGAGCAGTTTCTCATAAGGCTTCTTTCCAGTTTTCAGCGGAAGGTATTTCCTTTTTCACCATAGCCCTCTATGGGCTTCCAAATATCCCATTGCCAATTCCCCAAGAACAGCCTTAGCGAAAGGCTTCTTGAAGGGAAAGATGTAACTCTGTGAGATGAATTAACAGAACACCGAGCAGTTTCTCAGAAAGCTTCTTTCCAGTTTTGAACGGAAGATATTTCCTTTTTCACCATAGCCCTCTATGGGCTTCCAAATATCCCTTTGCCAATTCCACAAGAACAGCCTTAGCGAAAGGCTTCTTGAAGGGAAAGATTT
This sequence comes from Chlorocebus sabaeus, assembly GCF_047675955.1. NCBI lineage: Eukaryota > Metazoa > Chordata > Mammalia > Primates > Cercopithecidae > Chlorocebus > Chlorocebus sabaeus. The sequence continues at coordinate 32,060 of NW_027327881.1, read as the reverse complement.
AACTCTGTGAGATGAATTAAAAGAACACAGAGCAGTTTCTCAAAAAGCTTCTTTCCAGTTTTCAGCGGAAGATATTTCCTTTTTCACCATAGCCCTCTATGGGCTTCCAAATATCCCTTTGCCAATTCCACAAGAACAGCCTTAGCGAAAGGCTTCTTGAAGGGAAAGATGTAACTCTGTGACATGAATTCACAGAAGACAGAGCAGTTTCTCAGAAAGTTTCTTTCCAGTTTTGAACGGAAGATATTTCCTTTTTCACCATAGCCCTCTATGGGCTTCCAAATATCCCTTTGCCAATTCCACAAGAACAGCCTTAGCGAAAGGCTTCTTGAAGGGAAAGATGTAACTCTGTGAGATGAATTCACAGAACACAGAGCAATTTCTCAGAAAGCTTCTTTCCAGTTTTGCACGGAAGATATTTCCTTTTTCACCATAGCCCTCTATGGGCTTCCAAATATCCCTTTGCCAATTCCACAAGAACAGCCTTAGCGAAAGGCTTCTTGAAGGGAAAGATGTAACTCTGTGAGATGAATTCACAGAACACAGAGCAATTTCTCAGAAAGCTTCTTTCCAGTTTTGCACGGAAGATATTTCCTTTTTCACCATACCCCCTATGGGCTTCCAAATAACCCTTTGCCAATTCCACAAAAACAGCCTTAGCGAAAGACTTCTTGAAGTGAAATATGTAACTCTGTGAGATGAATTAACAGAACACAGAGCAATTTCTCAGCAAGCTTCTTTCCAGTTTTGAACGGAAGATGTTTCCTTTTTCACCATAGCCCTCTATGGGCTTTCAAATATCCCTTTGCCAATTCCACAAGAACAGCCTTAAAGAAAGGATTCTTGAAGGGAAAGATGTAACTCGGTGAGATGAATTCATAGAACACAGAACAGTTTCTCAGAAAGCTTCTTTCCAGTTTTGAACGGAAGATATTTCCTTTTTCACCATAGCCCTCTGTGGGCTTCCAAATATCCCTTTGCCAATTCCACAAGAACCGCCTTAGGGAAAGGCTTCTTGAAGGGAAAGATGTAACTCTGTGAGATGAATTAACAGAACACAGAGGAGTTTCTCAGAAAGCTTCTTTCCAGTTTTGAACGGAAGATATTTCCTTTTTCACCATAGCTCTCTAAGGGCTTCCAAATACCCTTTGCCAATTCCACAAGAACAGCCTTAGCGAAAGGCTTCTTGAAGGGAAAGATGTAACTCTGTGAGATGAATTCACAGAACACAGAGCAGTTTCTCAGAAAGCTTTTTTCCAGTTTTCAGCGGAAGATATTTCCTTTTTCACCATAGCCCTCTATGGGCTTCCAAATATCCCTTTGCCAATTCCACAAGAACGGCCATAGCGAAAGGCTTCTTGAAGGGAAAGATGTAACTCTGTGAGATGAATTAAAAGAACACAGAGCAGTTTCTCAGAAAGCTTCTTTCTAGTTTTCAGCGGAAGATATTTCCTTTTTCACCATAGCCCTCTATGGGCTTCCAAATATCCCTTTGCCAATTCCACAAGAACAGCCTTAGCGAAAGGCTTATTGAAGGGTAAGATGTAACTCTGTGAGATGAATTAACAGAACACAGAGCAGTTTCTCAGAAAGCTTCTTTCCAGTTTTGAACGGAAGATATTTCCTTTTTCACCATAGCCCTCTATGAGCTTCCAAATATCCCTTTGCCAATTCCAGAAGAACAGCCTTAGCGAAAGGCTTCTTGAAGGGAAAGATGTAACTCTGTAAGATGAATTAAAAGAACACAGAGCAGTTTCTCAGAAAGCTTCTTTCCAGTTTTCAGCGGAAGATATTTCCTTTTTCACCATAGCCCTCTATGGATTTCCAAATATCCCTTTGCCAATTCCACAAGAACAGCCTTAGCGAAAGGCTTCTTGAAGGGAAAGATGTAACTCTGTGAGATGAAATAACAGAACACAGAGCAGTTTCTCAGAAAGCTACTTTCCAGGTTTGAGCGGAAGATATTTCCTTTTTCACCATAGCCCTCTAAGGGCTTCCAAATATCCCTTTGCTAATTCCACAAGAACAGCCTTAGCGAAAGGCTTCTTGAAGGGAAAGATGTAACTCTGTGAGATGAATTCACAGAACACAGAGCAGTTTCTCAGAAAGCTTCTTTCCAGTTTCAGCGGAAGATATTTCTTTTTTCACCATAGCCCTCTATGGGCTTCCAAATATCCCTTTGCCAATTCCACAAGAACAGCCTTAGCGAAAGGCTTCTTGAAGGGAAAGATGTAACTCTGTGAGATGAATTCATAGAACACAGAGCAATTTCTCAGAAAGATTCTTTCCAGTTTTGAACGGAAGATATTTCCTTTTTCACCATAGCCCTCTATGGGCTTCCAAATATCACTTTCCCAATTCCACAAGAACAGCCTTAGCGAAGGGCTTCTTGAAGGGAAAGATGTAACCCTGTGAGATGAATTAACAGAACACAGAGCAGTTTCTCAGAAAGCTTCTTTCCAGTTTTGAACGGAAGATATTTCCTTTTTCACCATAGCCCACTATGGGCTTGCAAATATCCCTTTCCCAATTCCACAAGAACAGCCATAACGAAAGGATTCTTGAAGGGAAAGATGTAACTCTGTGAGATGAATTCACAGAACACAGAACAGTTTCTCAGAAAGCTTCTTTCCAGTTTTGAACGGAACATAATTCCTTTTTCACCATAGCCCTCTATGGGCTTCCAAATATCCCTTTGCCAATTCCACAAGAACCGCCTTAGCGAAAGGCTTTTTGAAGGGAAAAATGTAACTCTGTGAGATGAATTAACAGAACACTGAGGAGTTTCTCAGAAAGCTTCTTTCCAGTTTTGAACGGAAGATATTTCCTTTTTCACCATAGCCCTCTAAGAGATTCCAAATACGCTTTGCCAATTCCACAAGAACAGCCTTAGCGAAAGGCTTCTTGAAGGGAAAGATGTAACTCTCTGAGATGATTTCACAGAACACAGAGCAGTTTCTCAGAAAGCTTCTTTCCAGTTTTCAGCGGAAGATATTTCCTTTTTCACCATAGCCCTCTATGGGCTTCCAAATATCCCTTTGCCAATTCCACAAGAACAGCCTTAGCGAAAGGCTTCTTGAAGGGAAAGATGTAACTCTGTGAGATGAATTAACAGAACACAGAGCAGTTTCTCAGAAAGCTTCTTTCCAGTTTTGAACGGAAGATATTTCCTTTTTCACCATAGCCCTCTATGGGCTTCCAAATATCCCTTTGCCAATTCCACAAGAACAGCCTTAGCGAAAGACTTCTTGAAGGGAAAGATGTAACTCTGTGAGATGAATTAAAAGAACACAGAGCAGTTTCTCAGAAAGCTTCTTTCCAGTTTTTAGCGGAAGATATTTCCTTTTTCACCATAGCCCTCTATGGGCTTCCAAATATCCCTTTGCCAAATCCACAAGAACAGCCTTAGCGAAAGGCTTCTTGAAGGGAAAGATGTAACTCTGTGAGATGAATTAACAGAACCCAGAGCAGTTTTTCAGAAAGCTTCTTTCCAGTTTTGAACGGAAGATATTTCCTTTTTCACCATAGCCCTCTTGGGGCTTCCAAATATCCCTTTGCCAATTCCACAAGAACAGCCTTAGCTAAAGGCTTCTTGAAGGGAAAGATGTAACTCTGTGAGATGAATTCACAGAACACAGAGCAGTTTCTCAGAAAGCTTCTTTCCAGTTTTGAACGGAAGATATTTCCCTTTTCACCATAGCCCTCTATGGGCTTCTAAATATCACTTTCCTAATTCCACAAGAACAGCCTTAGCGAAGGGCTTCTTGAAGGGAAAGATGGAACCCTGTGAGATGAATTAACAGAACACAGAGCAGTTTCTCAGAAAGCTTCTTTCCAGTTTTGAATGGAAGATATTACCTTTTTCACCATAGCCCTCTAGGGGCTTCCAAATATCCCTTTGCCAATTCCACAAGAACAGCCTTAGCGAAAGGCTTCTTGAAGGGAAAGATGTAACTCTGTGAGATGAATTAAAAGAACACAGAGCAGTTTCTCAGAAAGCTTTTTTCCAGTTTTCAGCGGAAGATATTTCCTTTTTCACCATAGCCCTCTATGGGCTTCCAAATATCCCTTTGCCAATTCCACAAGAACAGCCTTAGCGAAAGGCTTCTTGAAGGGAAAGATGTAACTCTGTGAGATGAATTCAAAGAACACAGAGCAGTTTCTCAGAAAGCTTCTTTTCAGTTTTGAACGGAAGATATTTCCTTTTTCACCATAGTCCTCTATGGGCTTCCAAATATCCCTTTGCCAATTCCACAAGAACAGCCTTAGCGAAAGGCTTCTTGAAGGGAAAGATGTAACTCTGTGAGATTAATTAACGGAACACAGAGCAGTTTCTCAGAAAGCTTCTTTCCAGTTTTCAGCGGAAGATATTTCCTTTTTCACCATAGCCCTCTATGGGCTTCCAAATATCCCTTTGCCAATTCCACAAGAACAGCCTTAGCGAAAGGCTTCTTGAAGGGAAAGATGTAACCCTGGCAGATGAATTCACAGAACACAGAGCAGTTTCTCATAAGGCTTCTTTCCAGTTTTCAGCGGAAGGTATTTCCTTTTTCACCATAGCCCTCTATGGGCTTCCAAATATCCCATTGCCAATTCCCCAAGAACAGCCTTAGCGAAAGGCTTCTTGAAGGGAAAGATGTAACTCTGTGAGATGAATTAACAGAACACCGAGCAGTTTCTCAGAAAGCTTCTTTCCAGTTTTGAACGGAAGATATTTCCTTTTTCACCATAGCCCTCTATGGGCTTCCAAATATCCCTTTGCCAATTCCACAAGAACAGCCTTAGCGAAAGGCTTCTTGAAGGGAAAGATTTAACTCTGTGAGATGAATTAAAAGAACACAGAGCAGTTTCTCAAAAAGCTTCTTTCCAGTTTTCAGCGGAAGATATTTCCTTTTTCACCATAGCCCTCTATGGGCTTCCAAATATCCCTTTGCCAATTCCACAAGAACAGCCTTAGCGAAAGGCTTCTTGAAGGGAAAGATGTAACTCTGTGACATGAATTCACAGAAGACAGAGCAGTTTCTCAGAAAGTTTCTTTCCAGTTTTGAACGGAAGATATTTCCTTTTTCACCATAGCCCTCTATGGGCTTCCAAATATCCCTTTGCCAATTCCACAAGAACAGCCTTAGCGAAAGGCTTCTTGAAGGGAAAGATGTAACTCTGTGAGATGAATTCACAGAACACAGAGCAATTTCTCAGAAAGCTTCTTTCCAGTTTTGCACGGAAGATATTTCCTTTTTCACCATAGCCCTCTATGGGCTTCCAAATATCCCTTTGCCAATTCCACAAGAACAGCCTTAGCGAAAGGCTTCTTGAAGGGAAAGATGTAACTCTGTGAGATGAATTCACAGAACACAGAGCAATTTCTCAGAAAGCTTCTTTCCAGTTTTGCACGGAAGATATTTCCTTTTTCACCATACCCCCTATGGGCTTCCAAATAACCCTTTGCCAATTCCACAAAAACAGCCTTAGCGAAAGACTTCTTGAAGTGAAATATGTAACTCTGTGAGATGAATTAACAGAACACAGAGCAATTTCTCAGCAAGCTTCTTTCCAGTTTTGAACGGAAGATGTTTCCTTTTTCACCATAGCCCTCTATGGGCTTTCAAATATCCCTTTGCCAATTCCACAAGAACAGCCTTAAAGAAAGGATTCTTGAAGGGAAAGATGTAACTCGGTGAGATGAATTCATAGAACACAGAACAGTTTCTCAGAAAGCTTCTTTCCAGTTTTGAACGGAAGATATTTCCTTTTTCACCATAGCCCTCTGTGGGCTTCCAAATATCCCTTTGCCAATTCCACAAGAACCGCCTTAGCGAAAGGCTTCTTGAAGGGAAAGATGTAACTCTGTGAGATGAATTAACAGAACACAGAGGAGTTTCTCAGAAAGCTTCTTTCCAGTTTTGAACGGAAGATATTTCCTTTTTCACCATAGCTCTCTAAGGGCTTCCAAATACCCTTTGCCAATTCCACAAGAACAGCCTTAGCGAAAGGCTTCTTGAAGGGAAAGATGTAACTCTGTGAGATGAATTCACAGAACACAGAGCAGTTTCTCAGAAAGCTTTTTTCCAGTTTTCAGCGGAAGATATTTCCTTTTTCACCATAGCCCTCTATGGGCTTCCAAATATCCCTTTGCCAATTCCACAAGAACGGCCATAGCGAAAGGCTTCTTGAAGGGAAAGATGTAACTCTGTGAGATGAATTAAAAGAACACAGAGCAGTTTCTCAGAAAGCTTCTTTCTAGTTTTCAGCGGAAGATATTTCCTTTTTCACCATAGCCCTCTATGGGCTTCCAAATATCCCTTTGCCAATTCCACAAGAACAGCCTTAGCGAAAGGCTTATTGAAGGGTAAGATGTAACTCTGTGAGATGAATTAACAGAACACAGAGCAGTTTCTCAGAAAGCTTCTTTCCAGTTTTGAACGGAAGATATTTCCTTTTTCACCATAGCCCTCTATGAGCTTCCAAATATCCCTTTGCCAATTCCAGAAGAACAGCCTTAGCGAAAGGCTTCTTGAAGGGAAAGATGTAACTCTGTAAGATGAATTAAAAGAACACAGAGCAGTTTCTCAGAAAGCTTCTTTCCAGTTTTCAGCGGAAGATATTTCCTTTTTCACCATAGCCCTCTATGGATTTCCAAATATCCCTTTGCCAATTCCACAAGAACAGCCTTAGCGAAAGGCTTCTTGAAGGGAAAGATGTAACTCTGTGAGATGAAATAACAGAACACAGAGCAGTTTCTCAGAAAGCTACTTTCCAGGTTTGAGCGGAAGATATTTCCTTTTTCACCATAGCCCTCTAAGGGCTTCCAAATATCCCTTTGCTAATTCCACAAGAACAGCCTTAGCGAAAGGCTTCTTGAAGGGAAAGATGTAACTCTGTGAGATGAATTCACAGAACACAGAGCAGTTTCTCAGAAAGCTTCTTTCCAGTTTCAGCGGAAGATATTTCTTTTTTCACCATAGCCCTCTATGGGCTTCCAAATATCCCTTTGCCAATTCCACAAGAACAGCCTTAGCGAAAGGCTTCTTGAAGGGAAAGATGTAACTCTGTGAGATGAATTCATAGAACACAGAGCAATTTCTCAGAAAGATTCTTTCCAGTTTTGAACGGAAGATATTTCCTTTTTCACCATAGCCCTCTATGGGCTTCCAAATATCACTTTCCCAATTCCACAAGAACAGCCTTAGCGAAGGGCTTCTTGAAGGGAAAGATGTAACCCTGTGAGATGAATTAACAGAACACAGAGCAGTTTCTCAGAAAGCTTCTTTCCAGTTTTGAACGGAAGATATTTCCTTTTTCACCATAGCCCACTATGGGCTTGCAAATATCCCTTTCCCAATTCCACAAGAACAGCCATAACGAAAGGATTCTTGAAGGGAAAGATGTAACTCTGTGAGATGAATTCACAGAACACAGAACAGTTTCTCAGAAAGCTTTTTTCCAGTTTTGAACGGAACATAATTCCTTTTTCACCATAGCCCTCTATGGGCTTCCAAATATCCCTTTGCCAATTCCACAAGAACCGCCTTAGCGAAAGGCTTTTTGAAGGGAAAAATGTAACTCTGTGAGATGAATTAACAGAACACTGAGGAGTTTCTCAGAAAGCTTCTTTCCAGTTTTGAACGGAAGATATTTCCTTTTTCACCATAGCCCTCTAAGAGATTCCAAATACGCTTTGCCAATTCCACAAGAACAGCCTTAGCGAAAGGCTTCTTGAAGGGAAAGATGTAACTCTCTGAGATGATTTCACAGAACACAGAGCAGTTTCTCAGAAAGCTTCTTTCCAGTTTTCAGCGGAAGATATTTCCTTTTTCACCATAGCCCTCTATGGGCTTCCAAATATCCCTTTGCCAATTCCACAAGAACAGCCTTAGCGAAAGGCTTCTTGAAGGGAAAGATGTAACTCTGTGAGATGAATTAACAGAACACAGAGCAGTTTCTCAGAAAGCTTCTTTCCAGTTTTGAACGGAAGATATTTCCTTTTTCACCATAGCCCTCTATGGGCTTCCAAATATCCCTTTGCCAATTCCACAAGAACAGCCTTAGCGAAAGACTTCTTGAAGGGAAAGATGTAACTCTGTGAGATGAATTAAAAGAACACAGAGCAGTTTCTCAGAAAGCTTCTTTCCAGTTTTTAGCGGAAGATATTTCCTTTTTCACCATAGCCCTCTATGGGCTTCCAAATATCCCTTTGCCAAATCCACAAGAACAGCCTTAGCGAAAGGCTTCTTGAAGGGAAAGATGTAACTCTGTGAGATGAATTAACAGAACCCAGAGCAGTTTTTCAGAAAGCTTCTTTCCAGTTTTGAACGGAAGATATTTCCTTTTTCACCATAGCCCTCTTGGGGCTTCCAAATATCCCTTTGCCAATTCCACAAGAACAGCCTTAGCTAAAGGCTTCTTGAAGGGAAAGATGTAACTCTGTGAGATGAATTCACAGAACACAGAGCAGTTTCTCAGAAAGCTTCTTTCCAGTTTTGAACGGAAGATATTTCCCTTTTCACCATAGCCCTCTATGGGCTTCTAAATATCACTTTCCTAATTCCACAAGAACAGCCTTAGCGAAGGGCTTCTTGAAGGGAAAGATGGAACCCTGTGAGATGAATTAACAGAACACAGAGCAGTTTCTCAGAAAGCTTCTTTCCAGTTTTGAATGGAAGATATTACCTTTTTCACCATAGCCCTCTAGGGGCTTCCAAATATCCCTTTGCCAATTCCACAAGAACAGCCTTAGCGAAAGGCTTCTTGAAGGGAAAGATGTAACTCTGTGAGATTAATTAACGGAACACAGAGAAGTTTCTCAGAAAGCTTCTTTCCAGTTTTGAACGGAAGATATTTCCTTTTTCACCATAGCCCTCTATGGGCTTGCAAATATCCCTTTGCCAATTCCACAAGAACAGCATTAACGAAAGCAATCTTGAAGGAAAGATGTAACTCTGTGAGATGAATTCACAGAACACAGAGCAGTTTCTCAGAAAGCTTCTTTCCAGTTTTGAACGGAAGATATTTCCTTTTTCACCATAGCCCTCTAGGGGCTTCCAAATATCCCTTTGCCAATTCCACAAGAACAGCCTTAGCGAAAGGCTTCTTGAAGGGAAAGATGTAACTCTGTGAGATTAATTAACGGAACACAGAGAAGTTTCTCAGAAAGCTTCTTTCCAGTTTTCAGCGGAAGATATTTCCTTTTTCACCATAGCCCTCTATGGGCTTCCAAATATCCCTTTGCCAATTCCACAAGAACAGCCTTAGCGAAAGGCTTCTTGAAGGGAAAGATGTAACTCTGTGACATGAATTCACAGAACACAGAGCAGTTTCTCAGAAAGCTTCTTTCCAGTTTTGAACGGAAGATATTTCCTTTTTCACCATAGCCCTCTAGGGGCTTCCAAATATCCCTTTGCCAATTCCACAAGAACAGCCTTAGCGAAAGGCTTCTTGAAGTGAAAGATGTAACTCTGTGAGATGAATTAACAGAACACAGAGCAGTTTCTCAGAAAGCTTCTTTCCAGTTTTGAACGGAATATATTTCCTTTTTCAACATAGCCCTCTATGGGCTTCCAAATATCCCTTTGCCAATTCCACAAGAACAGCCTTAGCGAAAGGCTTCTTGAAGGGAAAGATGTAACTCTGTGAGATGAATTAAAAGAACACAGAGCAGTTTCTCAGAAAGCTTCTTTCCAGTTTTCAGCGGAAGATATTTCCTTTTTCACCATAGCCCTCTATGGGCTTCCAAATATCCCTTTGCCAATTCCACAAGAACAGCCTTAGCGAAAGGCTTCTTGAAGGGAAAGATGTAACTCTGTGACATGAATTAACAGAACACAGAGCAATTTCTCAGAAAGCTTCTTTCCAGTTTTGAACGGAAGATATTTCCTTTTTCACCACAGCCCTCTATGGGCTTCCAAATAACCCTTTGCCAATTCCACAAGAACAGCCTTAGCGAAAGACTTCTTGAAGTGAAAGATGTAACTCTGTGAGATGAATTAACAGAACACAGAGCAATTTCTCAGCAAGCTTCTTTCCAGTTTTGAACGGAAGATATTTCCTTTTTCACCATAGCCCTCTATGGGCTTCCAAATGTCCCTTTGCCAATTCCACAACACCAGCCTTAGCGAAAGGCTTCTTGAAGGGAAAGATGTAACTCTGTGAGATTAATTAACGGAACACAGAGCAGTTTCTCAGAAAGCTTCTTTCCAGTTTTCAGCGGAAGATATTTCCTTTATAACCACAGTCCTCTATGGGCTTCCAAATATCCCTTTGCCAATTCCACAAGAACAGCCTTAGCGAAAGGCTTCTTGAAGGGAAAGATGTAACTCTGTGAGATGAATTAACAGAACACAGAGCTGTTTCTCAGAAAGCTTCTTTCCAGTTTTGAACGGAAGATATTTCCTTTTTCACCATAGCCCTCTATGGGCTTCCAAATATCCCTTTGCCAATTCCACAAGAACAGCCTTAGCGAGAGACTTCTTGAAGGGAAAGATGTAACTCTGTGAGATGAATTCACAGAACACAGAGCAGTTTCTCAGAAAGCTTCTTTCCAGGTTTCAGCGGAAGATATTTCCTTTTTCACCATAGCCCTCTATGGGCTTCCAAATATCCCTTTGCCAATTCCACAAGAACAGCCTTAGCGAAAGGCTTCTTGAAGGGAAAGATGTAACTCTGTGAGATGAATTAACAGAACACAGAGCAGTTTCTCAGAAAGCTTCTTTCCAGTTTTGAACGGAAGATATTTCCTTTTTCACCATAGCCCTCTATGGGCTTCCAAATATCCCTTTGCCAATTCCACAAGAACAGCCTTAGCGAAAGGCTTCTTGAAGGGAAAGATGTAACTCTGTGAGATGAATTAAAAGAACACAGAGCAGTTTCTCAGAAAGCTTTTTTCCAGTTTTCAGCGGAAGATATTTCCTTTTTCACCATAGCCCTCTATGGGCTTCCAAATATCCCTTTGCCAATTCCACAAGAACAGCCTTAGCGAAAGGCTTCTTGAAGGGAAAGATGTAACTCTGTGAGATGAATTCAAAGAACACAGAGCAGTTTCTCAGAAAGCTTCTTTCCAGTTTTGAACGGAAGATATTTCCTTTTTCACCATAGTCCTCTATGGGCTTCCAAATATCCCTTTGCCAATTCCACAAGAACAGCCTTAGCGAAAGGCTTCTTGAAGGGAAAGATGTAACTCTGTGAGATTAATTAACGGAACACAGAGCAGTTTCTCAGAAAGCTTCTTTCCAGTTTTCAGCGGAAGATATTTCCTTTTTCACCATAGCCCTCTATGGGCTTCCAAATATCCCTTTGCCAATTCCACAAGAACAGCCTTAGCGAAAGGCTTCTTGAAGGGAAAGATGTAACCCTGTGAGATGAATTCACAGAACACAGAGCAGTTTCTCATAAGGCTTCTTTCCAGTTTTCAGCGGAAGGTATTTCCTTTTTCACCATAGCCCTCTATGGGCTTCCAAATATCCCTTTGCCAATTCCCCAAGAACAGCCTTAGCGAAAGGCTTCTTGAAGGGAAAGATGTAACTCTGTGAGATGAATTAACAGAACACCGAGCAGTTTCTCAGAAAGCTTCTTTCCAGTTTTGAACGGAAGATATTTCCTTTTTCACCATAGCCCTCTATGGGCTTCCAAATATCCCTTTGCCAATTCCACAAGAACAGCCTTAGCGAAAGGCTTCTTGAAGGGAAAGATTTAACTCTGTGAGATGAATTAAAAGAACACAGAGCAGTTTCTCAAAAAGCTTCTTTCCAGTTTTCAGCGGAAGATATTTCCTTTTTCACCATAGCCCTCTATGGGCTTCCAAATATCCCTTTGCCAATTCCACAAGAACAGCCTTAGCGAAAGGCTTCTTGAAGGGAAAGATGTAACTCTGTGACATGAATTCACAGAAGACAGAGCAGTTTCTCAGAAAGTTTCTTTCCAGTTTTGAACGGAAGATATTTCCTTTTTCACCATAGCCCTCTATGGGCTTCCAAATATCCCTTTGCCAATTCCACAAGAACAGCCTTAGCGAAAGGCTTCTTGAAGGGAAAGATGTAACTCTGTGAGATGAATTCACAGAACACAGAGCAATTTCTCAGAAAGCTTCTTTCCAGTTTTGCACGGAAGATATTTCCTTTTTCACCATAGCCCTCTATGGGCTTCCAAATATCCCTTTGCCAATTCCACAAGAACAGCCTTAGCGAAAGGCTTCTTGAAGGGAAAGATGTAACTCTGTGAGATGAATTCACAGAACACAGAGCAATTTCTCAGAAAGCTTCTTTCCAGTTTTGCACGGAAGATATTTCCTTTTTCACCATACCCCCTATGGGCTTCCAAATAACCCTTTGCCAATTCCACAAAAACAGCCTTAGCGAAAGACTTCTTGAAGTGAAATATGTAACTCTGTGAGATGAATTAACAGAACACAGAGCAATTTCTCAGCAAGCTTCTTTCCAGTTTTGAACGGAAGATGTTTCCTTTTTCACCATAGCCCTCTATGGGCTTTCAAATATCCCTTTGCCAATTCCACAAGAACAGCCTTAAAGAAAGGATTCTTGAAGGGAAAGATGTAACTCGGTGAGATGAATTCATAGAACACAGAACAGTTTCTCAGAAAGCTTCTTTCCAGTTTTGAAAGGAAGATATTTCCTTTTTCACCATAGCCCTCTGTGGGCTTCGAAATATCCCTTTGCCAATTCCACAAGAACCGCCTTAGCGAAAGGCTTCTTGAAGGGAAAGATGTAACTCTGTGAGATGAATTAACAGAACACAGAGGAGTTTCTCAGAAAGCTTCTTTCCAGTTTTGAACGGAAGATATTTCCTTTTTCACCATAGCTCTCTAAGGGCTTCCAAATACCCTTTGCCAATTCCACAAGAACAGCCTTAGCGAAAGGCTTCTTGAAGGGAAAGATGTAACTCTGTGAGATGAATTCACAGAACACAGAGCAGTTTCTCAGAAAGCTTTTTTCCAGTTTTCAGCGGAAGATATTTCCTTTTTCACCATAGCCCTCTATGGGCTTCCAAATATCCCTTTGCCAATTCCACAAGAACGGCCATAGCGAAAGGCTTCTTGAAGGGAAAGATGTAACTCTGTGAGATGAATTAAAAGAACACAGAGCAGTTTCTCAGAAAGCTTCTTTCTAGTTTTCAGCGGAAGATATTTCCTTTTTCACCATAGCCCTGTATGGGCTTCCAAATATCCCTTTGCCAATTCCACAAGAACAGCCTTAGCGAAAGGCTTATTGAAGGGTAAGATGTAACTCTGTGAGATGAATTAACAGAACACAGAGCAGTTTCTCAGAAAGCTTCTTTCCAGTTTTGAACGGAAGATATTTCCTTTTTCACCATAGCCCTCTATGAGGTTCCAAATATCCCTTTGCCAATTCCAGAAGAACAGCCTTAGCGAAAGGCTTCTTGAAGGGAAAGATGTAACTCTGTAAGATGAATTAAAAGAACACAGAGCAGTTTCTCAGAAAGCTTCTTTCAAGTTTTCAGCGGAAGATATTTCCTTTTTCACCATAGCCCTCTATGGATTTCCAAATATCCCTTTGCCAATTCCACAAGAACAGCCTTAGCGAAAGGCTTCTTGAAGGGAAAGATGTAACTCTGTGAGATGAAATAACAGAACACAGAGCAGTTTCTCAGAAAGCTACTTTCCAGGTTTGAGCGGAAGATATTTCCTTTTTCACCATAGCCCTCTAAGGGCTTCCAAATATCCCTTTGCTAATTCCACAAGAACAGCCTTAGCGAAAGGCTTCTTGAAGGGAAAGATGTAACTCTGTGAGATGAATTCACAGAACACAGAGCAGTTTCTCAGAAAGCTTCTTTCCAGTTTCAGCGGAAGATATTTCTTTTTTCACCATAGCCCTCTATGGGCTTCCAAATATCCCTTTGCCAATTCCACAAGAACAGCCTTAGCGAAAGACTTCTTGAAGGGAAAGATGTAACTCTGTGAGATGAATTAAAAGAACACAGAGCAGTTTCTCAGAAAGCTTCTTTCCAGTTTTTAGCGGAAGATATTTCCTTTTTCACCATAGCCCTCTATGGGCTTCCAAATATCCCTTTGCCAAATCCACAAGAACAGCCTTAGCGAAAGGCTTCTTGAAGGGAAAGATGTAACTCTGTGAGATGAATTAACAGAACCCAGAGCAGTTTTTCAGAAAGCTTCTTTCCAGTTTTGAACGGAAGATATTTCCTTTTTCACCATAGCCCTCTTGGGGCTTCCAAATATCCCTTTGCCAATTCCACAAGAACAGCCTTAGCTAAAGGCTTCTTGAAGGGAAAGATGTAACTCTGTGAGATGAATTCACAGAACACAGAGCAGTTTCTCAGAAAGCTTCTTTCCAGTTTTGAACGGAAGATATTTCCCTTTTCACCATAGCCCTCTATGGGCTTCTAAATATCACTTTCCTAATTCCACAAGAACAGCCTTAGCGAAGGGCTTCTTGAAGGGAAAGATGGAACCCTGTGAGATGAATTAACAGAACACAGAGCAGTTTCTCAGAAAGCTTCTTTCCAGTTTTGAATGGAAGATATTACCTTTTTCACCATAGCCCTCTAGGGGCTTCCAAATATCCCTTTGCCAATTCCACAAGAACAGCCTTAGCGAAAGGCTTCTTGAAGGGAAAGATGTAACTCTGTGAGATTAATTAACGGAACACAGAGAAGTTTCTCAGAAAGCTTCTTTCCAGTTTTGAACGGAAGATATTTCCTTTTTCACCATAGCCCTCTATGGGCTTGCAAATATCCCTTTGCCAATTCCACAAGAACAGCATTAACGAAAGGAATCTTGAAGGAAAGATGTAACTCTGTGAGATGAATTCACAGAACACAGAGCAGTTTCTCAGAAAGCTTCTTTCCAGTTTTGAACGGAAGATATTTCCTTTTTCACCATAGCCCTCTAGGGGCTTCCAAATATCCCTTTGCCAATTCCACAAGAACAGCCTTAGCGAAAGGCTTCTTGAAGGGAAAGATGTAACTCTGTGAGATTAATTAACGGAACACAGAGAAGTTTCTCAGAAAGCTTCTTTCCAGTTTTGAACGGAAGATATTTCCTTTTTCACCATAGCCCTCTATGGGCTTCCAAATATTCCTTTGCCAATTCCACAAGAAAAGCCTTAGCGAAAGGCTTCTTGAAGGGAAACATGTACCTCTGTGAGATGAATTAACAGAACACAGAGGAGTTTCTCAGAAGGTTCTTTCCAGTTTTGAACGGAAGATATTTCCTTTTTCACCATAGCCCTCTATGGGCTTCCAAATATCCCTTTGCCAATTCCACAAGAACAGCCGTAGCGAAAGGCTTCTTCAATGGAAAGACGTAACTCTGTGAGATGAATTCACAGAACACAGAGCAGTTTCTCAGAAAGCTTCTTTCCAGGTTTCGGCGGAAGATATTTCCTTTTTCACCATAGCCCTCTATGGGCTTCCAAATATCCCTTTGCCAATTCCACAAGAACAGCCTTAGCGAAAGGCTTCTTGAAGGGAAAGATGTAACCCTGTGAGATGAATTCACAGAACACAGAGCAGTTTCTCAGAAAGCTTCTTTCCAGTTTTCAGCGGAAGATATTTCCTTTTTCACCATAGCCCTCTATGGGCTTCCAAATATCCCTTTGCCAATTCCACAAGAACAGCCTTAGCGAAAGGCTTCTTGAAGGGAAAGATGTAACTCTGTGACATGAATTCACAGAACACAGAGCAGTTTCTCAGAAAGCTTCTTTCCAGTTTTGAACGGAAGATATTTCCTTTTTCACCATAGCCCTCTAGGGGCTTCCAAATATCCCTTTGCCAATTCCACAAGAACAGCCTTAGCGAAAGGCTTCTTGAAGTGAAAGATGTAACTCTGTGAGATGAATTAACAGAACACAGAGCAGTTTCTCAGAAAGCTTCTTTCCAGTTTTGAACGGAATATATTTCCTTTTTCAACATAGCCCTCTATGGGCTTCCAAATATCCCTTTGCCAATTCCACAAGAACAGCCTTAGCGAAAGGCTTCTTGAAGGGAAAGATGTAACTCTGTGAGATGAATTAAAAGAACACAGAGCAGTTTCTCAGAAAGCTTCTTTCCAGTTTTCAGCGGAAGATAATTCCTTTTTCACCATAGTCCTCTATGGGCTTCCAAATATCCCTTTGCCAATTCCACAAGAACAGCCTTAGCGAAAGGCTTCTTGAAGGGAAAGATGTAACTCTGTGAGATGAATTAACAGAACACAGAGCAGTTTCTCAGAAAGCTTCTTTCCAGTTTTGAACGGAAGATATTTCCTTTTTCACCATAGCCCTCTAGGGGCTTCCAAATATCCCTTTGCCAATTCCACAACACCAGCCTTAGCGAAAGGCTTCTTGAAGGGAAAGATGTAACTCTGTGAGATTAATTAACGGAACACAGAGCAGTTTCTCAGAAAGCTTCTTTCCAGTTTTCAGCGGAAGATATTTCCTTTTTCACCATAGCCCTCTATGGGCTTCCAAATATCCCTTTGCCAATTCCACAAGAACAGCCTTAGCGAAAGGCTTCTTGTAGGGAAAGATGTAACTCTGTGAGATGAATTCACAGAACACAGAGCAGTTTCTCAGAAAGCTTCTTTCCAGTTTTGAACGGAAGATATTTCCTTTTTCACCATAGCCCTCTATGGGCTTCCAAATATCCCTTTTCCAATTCCACAAGAACAACCTTAGCGAAAGGCTTCGTGAAGGGAAAGATGTAACTCTGTGAGATGAATTCACAGAACACAGAGCAGTTTCTCAGAAAGCTTCTTTCCAGTTTTGAACGGAAGATATATCCTTTTTCACCATAGCCCTCTATGGGCTTCCAAATATCACTTTCCCAATTCCACAAGAACAGCCTTAGCGAAGGGCTTCTTGAAGGGAAAGATGTAACCCTGTGAGATGAATTAACAGAACACAGAGCAGTTTCTCAGAAAGCTTCTTTCCAGTTTTGAACGGAAGATATTTCCTTTTTCACCATAGCCCTCTATGGGCTTGCAAATATCCCTTTGCCAATTCCACAAGAACAGCCATAACGAAAGGATTCTTGAAGGGAAAGATGTAACTCTGTGAGATGAATTCACAAAACACAGAACAGTTTCTCAGAAAGCTTCTTTCCAGTTTTGAACGGAAGATATTTCCTTTTTCACCATAGCCCTCTATGGGCTTCCAAATATCCCTTTGCCAATTCCACAAGAACCGCCTTAGCGAAAGGCTTCTTGAAGGGAAAAATGTAACTCTGTGAGATGAATTAACAGAACACAGAGGAGTTTCTCAGAAAGCTTCTTTCCAGTTTTGAACGGAAGATATTTCCTTTTTCACCATAGCCCTCTAAGGGCTTCCAAATACCCTTTGCCAATTCCACAAGAACAGCCTTAGCGAAAGGCTTCTTGAAGGGAAAGATGTAACTCTGTGAGACGAATTCACAGAACACAGAGCAGTTTCTCAGAAAGCTTCTTTCCAGTTTTCAGCGGAAGATATTTCCTTTTTCACCATAGCCCTCTATGGGCTTCCAAATATCCCTTTGCCAATTCCCCAAGAACAGCTTTAGCGAAAGGCTTCTTGAAGGGTAAGATGTAACTCTGTGAGATGAATTAACAGAACACAGAGCAGTTTCTCAGAAAGCTTCTTTCCAGTTTTGAACGGAAGATATTTCCTTTTTCACCATAGCCCTCTATGAGCTTCCAAATATCCCTTTGCCAATTCCAGAAGAACAGCCTTAGCGAAAGGCTTCTTGAAGGGAAAGATGTAACTCTGTAAGATGAATTAAAAGAACACAGAGCAGTTTCTCAGAAAGCTTCTTTCCAGTTTTCAGCGGAAGATATTTCCTTTTTCACCATAGCCCTCTATGGGTTTCCAAATATCCCTTTGCCAATTCCACAAGAACAGCCTTAGCGAAAGGCTTCTTGAAGGGAAAGATGTAACTCTGTGAGATGAAATAACAGAACACAGAGCAGTTTCTCAGAAAGCTACTTTCCAGGTTTGAGCGGAAGATATTTCCTTTTTCACCATAGCCCTCTAAGGGCTTCCAAATATCCCTTTGCTAATTCCACAAGAACAGCCTTAGCGAAAGGCTTCTTGAAGGGAAAGATGTAACTCTGTGAGATGAATTCACAGAACACAGAGCAGTTTCTCAGAAAGCTTCTTTCCAGTTTCAGCGGAAGATATTTCCTTTTTCACCATAGCCCTCTATGGGCTTCCAAATATCCCTTTGCCAATTCCACAAGAACAGCCTTAGCGAAAGGCTTCTTGAAGGGAAAGATGTAACTCTGTGAGATGAATTCATAGAACACAGAGCAGTTTCTCAGAAAGCTTCTTTCCAGTTTTGAACGGAAGATATTTCCTTTTTCACCATAGCCCTCTATGGGCTTCCAAATATCACTTTCCCAATTCCACAAGAACAGCCTTAGCGAAGGGCTTCTTGAAGGGAAAAATGTAACCCTGTGAGATGAATTAACAGAACACAGAGCAGTTCCTCAGAAAGCTTCTTTCCAGTTTTGAACGGAAGATATTTCCTTTTTCACCATAGCCCTCTATGGGCTTGCAAATATCCCTTTCCCAATTCCACAAGAACAGCCATAACGAAAGGATTCTTGAAGGGAAAGATGTAACTCTGTGAGATGAATTCACAGAACACAGAACAGTTTCTCAGAAAGCTTCTTTCCAGTTTTGAACGGAACATAATTCCTTTTTCACCATAGCCCTCTATGGGCTTCCAAATATCCCTTTGCCAATTCCACAAGAACCGCCTTAGCGAAAGGCTTTTTGAAGGGAAAAATGTAACTCTGTGAGATGAATTAACAGAACACTGAGGAGTTTCTCAGAAAGCTTCTTTCCAGTTTTGAACGGAAGATATTTCCTTTTTCACCATAGCCCTCTAAGAGATTCCAAATACGCTTTGGCAATTCCACAAGAACAGCCTTAGCGAAAGGCTTCTTGAAGGGAAAGATGTAACTCTCTGAGATGATTTCACAGAACACAGAGCAGTTTCTCAGAAAGCTTCTTTCCAGTTTTTAGCGGAAGATATTTCCTTTTTCACCATAGCCCTCTATGGGATTCCAAATATCCCTTTGCCAAATCCACAAGAACAGCCTTAGCGAAAGGCTTCTTGAAGGGAAAGATGTAACTCTGTGAGATGAATTAACAGAACCCAGAGCAGTTTCTCAGAAAGCTTCTTTCCAGTTTTGAACGGAAGATATTTCCTTTTTCACCATAGCCCTCTATGGGCTTCCAAATATCCCTTTGCCAATTCCACAAGAACAGCCTTAGCTAAAGGCTTCTTGAAGGGAAAGATGTAACTCTGTGAGATGAATTCACAGAACACAGAGCAGTTTCTCAAAAAGCTTCTTTCCAGTTTTCAGCGGAAGATATTTCCTTTTTCACCATAGCCCTCTATGGGCTTCCAAATATCCCTTTGCCAATTCCACAAGAACAGCCTTAGCGAAAGACTTCTTGAAGTGAAATATGTAACTCTGTGAGATGAATTAACAGAACACAGAGCAATTTCTCAGCAAGCTTCTTTCCAGTTTTGAACGGAAGATATTTCCTTTTTCACCATAGCCCTCTATGGGCTTGCAAATATCCCTTTGCCAATTCCACAAGAACAGCCTTAACGAAAGGATTCTTGAAGGGAAAGATGTAACTCGGTGAGATGAATTCATAGAACACAGAACAGTTTCTCAGAAAGCTTCTTTCCAGTTTTGAACGGAAGATATTTCCTTTTTCACCATAGCCCTCTATGGTCTTCCAAATATCCCCTTGCCAATTCCACAAGAACAGCCTTAGCGAAAGGCTTCTTGAAGTGAAAGATGTAACTCTTTGAGATGAATTAACAGAACACAGAGCAGTTTCTCAGAAAGCTTCTTTCCAGTTTTGAACGGAAGATATTTCCTTTTTCAACATAGCCCTCTATGGGCTTCCAAATATCCCTTTGCCAATTCCACAAGAACAGCCTTAGCGAAAGGCTTCTTGAAGGGAAAGATGTAACTCTGTGAGATGAATTAAAAGAACACAGAGCAGTTTCTCAGAAAGCTTCTTTCCAGTTTTCAGCGGAAGATAATTCCTTTTTCACCATAGTCCTCTATGGGCTTCCAAATATCCCTTTGCCAATTCCACAAGAACAGCCTTAGCGAAAGGCTTCTTGAAGGGAAAGATGTAACTCTGTGAGATGAATTAACAGAACACAGAGCAGTTTCTCAGAAAGCTTCTTTCCAGTTTTGAACGGAAGATATTTCCTTTTTCACCATAGCCCTCTAGGGGCTTCCAAATATCCCTTTGCCAATTCCACAACACCAGCCTTAGCGAAAGGCTTCTTGAAGGGAAAGATGTAACTCTGTGAGATTAATTAACGGAACACAGAGCAGTTTCTCAGAAAGCTTCTTTCCAGTTTTCAGCGGAATATATTTCCTTTTTCACCATAGCCCTCTATGGGCTTCCAAATATCCCTTTGCCAATTCCACAAGAACAGCCTTAGCGAAAGGCTTCTTGTAGGGAAAGATGTAACTCTGTGAGATGAATTCACATAACACAGAGCAGTTTCTCAGAAAGCTTCTTTCCAGTTTTGAACGGAAGATATTTCCTTTTTCACCATAGCCCTCTATGGGCTTCCAAATATCCCTTTTCCAATTCCACAAGAACAACCTTAGCGAAAGGCTTCGTGAAGGGAAAGATGTAACTCTGTGAGATGAATTCACAGAACACAGAGCAGTTTCTCAGAAAGCTTCTTTCCAGTTTTGAACGGAAGATATATCCTTTTTCACCATAGCCCTCTAAGGGCTTCCAAATACCCTTTGCCAATTCCACAAGAACAGCCTTAGCGAAAGGCTTCTTGAAGGGAAAGATGTAACTCTGTGAGACGAATTCACAGAACACAGAGCAGTTTCTCAGAAAGCTTCTTTCCAGTTTTCAGCGGAAGATATTTCCTTTTTCACCATAGCCCTCTATGGGCTTCCAAATATCCCTTTGCCAATTCCACAAGAACAGCCTTAGCGAAAGGCTTCTTGAAGGGTAAGATGTAACTCTGTGAGATGAATTAACAGAACACAGAGCAGTTTCTCAGAAAGCTTCTTTCCAGTTTTGAACGGAAGATATTTCCTTTTTCACCATAGCCCTCTATGAGCTTCCAAATATCCCTTTGCCAATTCCAGAAGAACAGCCTTAGCGAAAGGCTTCTTGAAGGGAAAGATGTAACTCTGTAAGATGAATTAAAAGAACACAGAGCAGTTTCTCAGAAAGCTTCTTTCCAGTTTTCAGCGGAAGATATTTCCTTTTTCACCTTAGCCCTCTATGGGTTTCCAAATATCCCTTTGCCAATTCCACAAGAACAGCCTTAGCGAAAGGCTTCTTGAAGGGAAAGATGTAACTCTGTGAGATGAAATAACAGAACACAGAGCAGTTTCTCAGAAAGCTACTTTCCAGGTTTGAGCGGAGGATATTTCCTTTTTCACCATAGCCCTCTAAGGGCTTCCAAATATCCCTTTGCTAATTCCACAAGAACAGCCTTAGCGAAAGGCTTCTTGAAGGGAAAGATGTAACTCTGTGAGATGAATTCACAGAACACAGAGCAGTTTCTCAGAAAGCTTCTTTCCAGTTTCAGCGGAAGATATTTCCTTTTTCACCATAGCCCTCTATGGGCTTCCAAATATCCCTTTGCCAATTCCACAAGAACAGCCTTAGCGAAAGGCTTCTTGAAGGGAAAGATGTAACTCTGTGAGATGAATTCATAGAACACAGAGCAGTTTCTCAGAAAGCTTCTTTCCAGTTTTGAACGGAAGATATTTCCTTTTTCACCATAGCCCTCTAGGGGCTTCCAAATATCCCTTTGCCAATTCCACAACACCAGCCTTAGGGAAAGGCTTCTTGAAGGGAAAGATGTAACTCTGTGAGATTAATTTACGGAACACAGAGCAGTTTCTCAGAAAGCTTCTTTCCAGTTTTCAGCGGAAGTTATTTCCTTTTTCACCATAGCCCTCTATGGGCTTCCAAATATCCCTTTGCCAATTCCACAAGAACAGCCTTAGCGAAAGGCTTCTTGAAGGGAAAGATGTAACTCTGTGAGATGAATTAACAGAACACACAGCAGTTTCTCAGAAAGCTTCTTTCCAGTTTTGAACGGAACATATTTCCTTTTTCACCATAGCCCTCTATGGGCTTCCAAATATCCCTTTGCCAATTCCACAAGAACAGCCTTAGCGAAAGGCTTCTTGAAGGGAAAGATGTAACTCTGTGAGATGAATTCACAGAACACAGAGCAATTTCTCAGAAAGCTTCTTTCCAGTTTTGCACGGAAGATATTTCCTTTTTCACCATAGCCCTCTATGGGCTTCCAAATAACCCTTTGCCAATTCCACAAAAACAGCCTTAGCGAAAGACTTCTTGAAGTGAAATATGTAACTCTGTGAGATGAATTAACAGAACACAGAGCAATTTCTCAGCAAGCTTCTTTCCAGTTTTGAACGGAAGATATTTCCTTTTTCACCATAGCCCTCTATGGGCTTGCAAATATCCCTTTGCCAATTCCACAAGAACAGCCTTAGCGAAAGGCTTCTTGAAGGGAAAAATGTAACTCTGTGAGATGAATTAACAGAACACAGAGGAGTTTCTCAGAAAGCTTCTTTCCATTTTTGAACGGAAGATATTTCCTTTTTCACCATAGCCCTCTAAGGGCTTCCAAATACCCTTTGCCAATTCCACAAGAACAGCCTTAGCGAAAGGCTTCTTGAAGGGAAAGATGTAACTCTGTGAGATGAATTCACAGAACACAGAGCAGTTTCTCAGAAAGCTTCTTTCCAGTTTTCAGGGGAAGATATTTCCTTTTTCACCATAGCCCTCTATGGGCTTCCAAATATCCCTTTGCCAATTCCACAAGAACGGCCTTAGCGAAAGGCTTCTTGAAGGGAAAGATGTAACTCTGTGAGATGCATTCACAGAACACAGAGCAGTTTCTCAGAAAGCTTCTTTCCAATTTTGAACGGAAGATATTTCCTTTTTCACCATAGCCCTCTATGGGCTTGCAAATATCCCTTTGCCAATTCCACAAGAACAGCCATAACGAAAGGATTCTTGAAGGGAAAGATGTAACTCTGTGAGATGAATTCACAGAACACAGAACAGTTTCTCTGAAAGCTTCTTTCTAGTTTTGAACGGAAGATATTTCCTTTTTCACCATAGCCCTCTATGGGCTTCCAAATATCCCTTTGCCAATTCCACAAGAACCGCCTTAGCTAAAGGCTTCTTGAAGGGAAAAATGTAACTCTGTGAGATGAATTAACAGAACACTGAGGAGTTTCTCAGAAAGCTTCTTTCCAGTTTTGAACGGAAGATATTTCCTTTTTCACCATAGCCCTCTAAGGGATTCCAAATACGCTTTGCCAATTCCACAAGAACAGCCTTAGCGAAAGGCTTTTTGAAGGGAAAGATGTAACTCTGTGAGATAAATTCACAGAACACAGAGCAGTTTCTAAGAAAGCTTCTTTCCAGTTTTCAGCGGAAGATATTTCCTTTTTCACCATAGCCCTCTAAGGGCTTCCAAATATCCCTTTGCCAATTCCACAAGAACAGCCTTAGCGAAAGGCTTCTTGAAGGGAAAGATGTAACTCTGTGAGATGAATTAACAGAACACAGAGGAGTTTCTCAGAAGGTTCTTTACAGTTTTGAACGGAAGATATTTCCTTTTTCACCATAGCCCTCTAAGGGCTTCCAAATATCCCTTTGCCAATTCCACAAGAACAGCCTTAGCGAAAGGCTTCTTGAAGGGAAAGATGTAACTCTGTGAGATGAATTAAAAGAACACAGAGCAGTTTCTCAGAAAGCTTCTTTCTAGTTTTCAGCAGAAGATATTTCCTTTTTCACCATAGCCCTCTATGGGCTTCCAAATATCCCTTTGCCAATTGCACAAGAACAGCCTTAGCGAAAGGCTTCTTGAAGGGAAAGATGTAACTCTGTGAGATGAATTAACAGAACACAGAGGAGTTTCTCAGAAGGTTCTTTCCAGTTTTGAACGGAAGATATTTCCTTTTTCACCATAGACCTCTAAGGGCTTCCAATTATCCCTTTGCCAATTCCACAAGAACAGCCTTAGCGAAAGGCTTCTTGAAGGGAAAGATGTAACTCTGTGAGATGAATTAAAAGTACACAGAGCAGTTTCTCAGAAAGCTTCTTTCCAGTTTTCAGCGGAAGATATTTCCTTTTTCACCATAGCCCTCTATGGGCTTCCAAATATCCCTTTGCCAATTCCACAAGAACAGCCTTAGCGAAAGGCTTCTTGAAGGGAAAGATGTAACTCTGTGAGATGAATTAACAGAACACAGAGCAGTTTCTCAGAAAGCTTCTTTCCAGTTTTGAACGGAAGATATTTCCTTTTTCACCATAGCCCTCTAGGGGCTTCCAAATATCCCTTTGCCAATTCCACAACACCAGCCTTAGCGAAAGGCTTCTTGAAGGGAAAGATGTAACTCTGTGAGATTAATTAACGGAACACAGAGCAGTTTCTCAGAAAGCTTTTTCCAGTTTTCAGCGGAAGATATTTCCTTTTTCACCATATCCCTCTATGGGCTTCCAAATATCCCTTTGCCAATTCCACAAGAACAACCTTAGCGAAAGGCTTCTTGAAGGGAAAGATGTAACTCTGTGAGATGAATTCACAGAACACAGAGCAGTTTCTCAGAAAGCTTCTTTCCAGTTTTGAACGGAAGATATTTCCTTTTTCACCATAGCCCTCTATGGGCTTCCAAATATCCCTTTGCCAATTCCACAAGAACAGCCTTAGCGAAAGGCTTCGTGAAGGGAAAGATGTAACTCTGTGAGATGAATTCACAGAACACAGAGCAGTTTCTCAGAAAGCTTCTTTCCAGTTTTGAACGGAAGATATATCCTTTTTCACCATAGCCCTCTATGGGCTTCCAAATATCACTTTCCCAATTCCACAAGAACGGCCTTAGCGAAGGGCTTCTTGAAGGGAAAGATGTAACCCTGTGAGATGAATTAACAGAACACAGAGCAGTTTCTCAGAAAGCTTCTTTCCTGTTTTGAACGGAGGATATTTCCTTTTTCACCATAGCCCTCTATGGGCTTGCAAATATCCCTTTCCCAATTCCACAAGAACAGCCATAACGAAAGGATTCTTGAAGGGAAAGATGTAACTCTGTGAGATGAATTCACAGAACACAGAACAGTTTCTCAGAAAGCTTCTTTCCAGTTTTGAACGGAACATAATTCCTTTTTCACCATAGCCCTCTATGGGCTTCCAAATATCCCTTTGCCAATTCCACAAGAACCGCCTTAGCGAAAGGCTTTTTGAAGGGAAAAATGTAACTCTGTGAGATGAATTAACAGAACACTGAGGAGTTTCTCAGAAAGCTTCTTTCCAGTTTTGAACGGAAGATATTTCCTTTTTCACCATAGCCCTCTAAGAGATTCCAAATACGCTTTGCCAATTCCACAAGAACAGCCTTAGCGAAAGGATTCTTGAAGGGAAAGATGTAACTCTCTGAGATGATTTCACAGAACACAGAGCAGTTTCTCAGAAAGCTTCTTTCCAGTTTTCAGCGGAAGATATTTCCTTTTTCACCATAGCCCTCTATGGGCTTCCAAATATCCCTTTGCCAATTCCACAAGAACAGCCTTAGCGAAAGGCTTCTTGAAGGGAAAGATGTAACTCTGTGAGATGAATTAACAGAACACAGAGCAGTTTCTCAGAAAGCTTCTTTCCAGTTTTGAACGGAAGATATTTCCTTTTTCACCATAGCCCTCTATGGGCTTCCAAATATCCCTTTGCCAATTCCACAAGAACAGCCTTAGCGAAAGACTTCTTGAAGGGAAAGATGTAACTCTGTGAGATGAATTAAAAGAACACAGAGCAGTTTCTCAGAAAGCTTCTTTCCAGTTTTCAGCGGAAGATATTTCCTTTTTCACCATAGCCCTCTATGGGCTTCCAAATATCCCTTTGCCGAATCCACAAGAACAGCCTTAGCGAAAGGCTTCTTGAAGGGAAAGATGTAACTCTGTGAGATGAATTAACAGAACCCAGAGCAGTTTCTCAGAAAGCTTCTTTCCAGTTTTGAACGGAAGATATTTCCTTTTTCACCATAGCCCTCTAGGGGCTTCCAAATATCCCTTTGCCAATTCCACAAGAACAGCCTTAGCGAAAGGCTTCTTGAAGGGAAAGATGTAATTCTGTGAGATGAATTAAAAGAACACAGAGCAGTTTCTCAGAAAGCTTCTTTCCAGTTTTCAGCAGAAGATATTTCCTTTTTCACCATAGCCCTCTATGGGCTTCCAAATATCCCTTTGCCAATTCCACAAGTACAGCCTTAGCGAAAGGCTTCTTGAAGGGAAAGATGTAACTCTGTGAGATGAATTAACAGAACACAGAGGAGTTTCTCAGAAAGCTTCTTTCCAGTTTTGAGTGGAAGATATTTCCTTTTTCACCATAGCCCTCTACGGGCTTCCAAATATCCCTTTGCCAATTCCACAAGAACAGCCTTAGCTAAAGTCTTCTTGAAGGGAAAGATGTAACTCTGTGAGATGAATTAAAAGAACAAAGAGCAGTTTCTCAGAAAGCTTCTTTCCAGTTTTCAGCGGAAGATATTTCCTTTTTCACCATAGCCCTCTATGGGCTTCCAAATATCCCTTTGCCAATTCCACAAGAACAGCCTTAGCGAAAGGCTTCTTGAACGGAAAGATGTAACTCTGTGAGATGAATTAAAAGAACACAGAGCAGTTTCTCAGAAAGCTTCTTTCCAGTTTTGAACGGAAGATATTTCCTTTTTCACCATAGCCCTCTATGGGCTTCCAAATATCCCTTTGCCAATTCCACAAGAACAGCCTTAGCGAAAGGCTTCTTGAAGGGAAAGATGTAACTCTGTGAGATGAATTAAAAGAACAAAGAGCAGTTTCTCAGAAAGCTTCTTTCCAGTTTTCAGCGGAAGATATTTCCTTTTTCACCATAGCCCTCTATGGGCTTCCAAATATCCCTTTGCCAATTCCACAAGAACAGCCTTAGCGAAAGGCTTCTTGAACGGAAAGATGTAACTCTGTGAGATGAATTAAAAGAACACAGAGCAGTTTCTCAGAAAGCTTCTTTCCAGTTTTGAACGGAAGATATTTCCTTTTTCACCATAGCCCTCTATGGGCTTCCAAATATCCCTTTGCCAATTCCACAAGAACAGCCTTAGCGAAAGGCTTCTTGAAGGGAAAGATGTAACTCTGTGAGATGAATTAAAAGAACACAGAGCAGTTTCTCAGAAAGCTTCTTTCCAGTTTGCAGCGAAAGATATTTCCTTTTTCACCATAGCCCTCTATGGGCTTCCAAATATCCCTTTGCCAATTCCACAAGAACAGCCTTAGCGAAAGGCTTCTTGAAGGGAAAGATGTAACTCTGTGACATGAATTAACAGAACACAGAGCAATTTCTCAGAAAGCTTCTTTCCAGTTTTGAATGGAAGATATTTCCTTTTTCACCACAGCCCTCTATGGGCTTCCAAATAACCCTTTGCCAATTCCACAAGAACAACCTTAGCGAAAGACTTCTTGAAGTGAAAGATGTAACTCTGTGAGATGAATTAACAGAACACAGAGCAATTTCTCAGCAAGCTTCTTTCCAGTTTTGAACGGAAGATATTTCCTTTTTCACCATAGCCCTCTAGGGGCTTCCAAATGTCCCTTTGCCAATTCCACAACACCAGCCTTAGCGAAAGGCTTCTTGAAGGGAAAGATGTAACTCTGTGAGATTAATTAACGGAACACAGAGCAGTTTCTTAGAAAGCTTCTTTCCAGTTTTCAGCCGAAGATATTTCCTTTATAACCACAGTCCTCTATGGGCTTCCAAATATCCCTTTGCCAATTCCACAACACCAGCCTTAGCGAAAGGCTTCTTGAAGGGAAAGATGTAACTCTGTGAGATTAATTAACGGAACACAGAGCAGTTTCTCAGAAAGCTTTTTCCAGTTTTCAGCCGAAGATATTTCCTTTTTCACCATATCCCTCTATGGGCTTCCAAATATCCCTTTGCCAATTCCACAAGAACAACCTTAGCGAAAGGCTTCTTGAAGGGAAAGATGTAACTCTGTGAGATGAATTCACAGAACACAGAGCAGTTTCTCAGAAAGCTTCTTTCCAGTTTTGAACGGAAGATATTTCCTTTTTCACCATAGCCCTCTATGGGCTTCCAAATATCCCTTTGCCAATTCCACAAGAACAGCCTTAGCGAAAGGCTTCGTGAAGGGAAAGATGTAACTCTGTGAGATGAATTCACAGAACACAGAGCAGTTTCTCAGAAAGCTTCTTTCCAGTTTTGAACGGAAGATATATCCTTTTTCACCATAGCCCTCTATGGGCTTCCAAATATCACTTTCCCAATTCCACAAGAACGGCCTTAGCGAAGGGCTTCTTGAAGGGAAAGATGTAACCCTGTGAGATGAATTAACAGAACACAGAGCAGTTTCTCAGAAAGCTTCTTTCCAGTTTTGAACGGAAGATATTTCCTTTTTCACCATAGCCCTCTATGGGCTTGCAAATATCCCTTTCCCAATTCCACAAGAACAGCCTTAGCGAAAGGCTTCTTGAAGGGAAAGATGTAACTCTGTGAGATTAATTAACGGAACACAGAGCAGTTTCTCAGAAAGCTTCTTTCCAGTTTTCAGCGGAAGATATTTCCTTTTTCACCACAGCCCTCTATGGGCTTCCAAATAACCCTTTGCCAATTCCACAAGAACAGCCTTAGCGAAAGACTTCTTGAAGTGAAAGATGTAACTCTGTGAGATGAATTAACAGAACACAGAGCAATTTCTCAGCAAGCTTCTTTCCAGTTTTGAACGGAAGATATTTCCTTTTTCACCATAGCCCTCTATGGGCTTCCAAATGTCCCTTTGCCAATTCCACAACACCAGCCTTAGCGAAAGGCTTCTTGAAGGGAAAGATGTAACTCTGTGAGATTAATTAACGGAACACAGAGCAGTTTCTCAGAAAGCTTCTTTCCAGTTTTCAGCGGAAGATATTTCCTTTATAACCACAGTCCTCTATGGGCTTCCAAATATCCCTTTGCCAATTCCACAAGAACAGCCTTAGCGAAAGGCTTCTTGAAGGGAAAGATGTAACTCTGTGAGATGAATTAACAGAACACAGAGCTGTTTCTCAGAAAGCTTCTTTCCAGTTTTGAACGGAAGATATTTCCTTTTTCACCATAGCCCTCTATGGGCTTCCAAATATCCCTTTGCCAATTCCACAAGAACAGCCTTAGCGAGAGGATTCTTGAAGGGAAAGATGTAACTCTGTGAGATGAATTCACAGAACACAGAGCAGTTTCTCAGAAAGCTTCTTTCCAGGTTTCAGCGGAAGATATTTCCTTTTTCACCATAGCCCTCTATGGGCTTCCAAATATCCCTTTGCCAATTCCACAAGAACAGCCTTAGCGAAAGGCTTCTTGAAGGGAAAGATGTAACTCTGTGAGATGAATTAACAGAACACAGAGCAGTTTCTCAGAAAGCTTCTTTCCAGTTTTGAACGGAAGATATTTCCTTTTTCACCATAGCCCTCTATGGGCTTCCAAATATCCCTTTGCCAATTCCACAAGAACAGCCTTAGCGAAAGACTTCTTGAAGGGAAAGATGTAACTCTGTGAGATGAATTAAAAGAACACAGAGCAGTTTCTCAGAAAGCTTCTTTCCAGTTTTCAGCGGAAGATATTTCCTTTTTCACCATAGCCCTCTATGGGCTTCCAAATATCCCTTTGCCAAATCCACAAGAACAGCCTTAGCGAAAGGCTTCTTGAAGGGAAAGATGTAACTCTGTGAGATGAATTAACAGAACCCAGAGCAGTTTCTCAGAAAGCTTCTTTCCAGTTTTGAACGGAAGATATTTCCTTTTTCACCATAGCCCTCTAGGGGCTTCCAAATATCCCTTTGCCAATTCCACAAGAACAGCCTTAGCGAAAGGCTTCTTGAAGGGAAAGATGTAATTCTGTGAGATGAATTAAAAGAACACAGAGCAGTTTCTCAGAAAGCTTCTTTCCAGTTTTCAGCAGAAGATATTTCCTTTTTCACCATAGCCCTCTATGGGCTTCCAAATATCCCTTTGCCAATTCCACAAGTACAGCCTTAGCGAAAGGCTTCTTGAAGGGAAAGATGTAACTCTGTGAGATGAATTAACAGAACACAGAGGAGTTTCTCAGAAAGCTTCTTTCCAGTTTTGAGTGGAAGATATTTCCTTTTTCACCATAGCCCTCTACGGGCTTCCAAATATCCCTTTGCCAATTCCACAAGAACAGCCTTAGCTAAAGTCTTCTTGAAGGGAAAGATGTAACTCTGTGAGATGAATTAAAAGAACAAAGAGCAGTTTCTCAGAAAGCTTCTTTCCAGTTTTCAGCGGAAGATATTTCCTTTTTCACCATAGCCCTCTATGGGCTTCCAAATATCCCTTTGCCAATTCCACAAGAACAGCCTTAGCGAAAGGCTTCTTGAACGGAAAGATGTAACTCTGTGAGATGAATTAAAAGAACACAGAGCAGTTTCTCAGAAAGCTTCTTTCCAGTTTTGAACGGAAGATATTTCCTTTTTCACCATAGCCCTCTATGGGCTTCCAAATATCCCTTTGCCAATTCCACAAGAACAGCCTTAGCGAAAGGCTTCTTGAAGGGAAAGATGTAACTCTGTGAGATGAATTAAAAGAACACAGAGCAGTTTCTCAGAAAGCTTCTTTCCAGTTTGCAGCGAAAGATATTTCCTTTTTCACCATAGCCCTCTATGGGCTTCCAAATATCCCTTTGCCAATTCCACAAGAACAGCCTTAGCGAAAGGCTTATTGAAGGGAAAGATGTAACTCTGTGAGATGAATTAAAAGAACACAGAGCAGTTTCTCAGAAAGCTTCTTTCTAGTTTTCAGCAGAAGATATTTCCTTTTTCACCATAGCCCTCTATGGGCTTCCAAATATCCCTTTGCCAATTGCACAAGAACAGCCTTAGCGAAAGGCTTCTGGAAGGGAAAGATGTAACTCTGTGAGATGAATTAACAGAACACAGAGGAGTTTCTCAGAAGGTTCTTTCCAGTTTTGAACGGAAGATATTTCCTTTTTCACCATAGACCTCTAAGGGCTTCCAATTATCCCTTTGCCAATTCCACAAGAACAGCCTTAGCGAAAGGCTTCTTGAAGGGAAAGATGTAACTCTGTGAGATGAATTAAAAGAACACAGAGCAGTTTCTCAGAAAGCTTTTTCCAGTTTTCAGCGGAAGATATTTCCTTTTTCACCATAGCCCTCTATGGGCTTCCAAATATCCCTTTGCCAATTCCACAGGAACAGCCTTAGCGAAAGGCTTCTTCAAGGGAAAGATGTAACTCTGTGAGATGAATTAACAGAACACAGAGCAGTTTCTCAGAAAGCTACTTTCCAGTTTTGAGCGGAAGATATTTCCTTTTTCACCATAGCCCTCTATGGGCTTGCAAATATCCCTTTGCCAATTCCACAAGAACAGCCATAACGAAAGGATTCTTGAAGGGAAAGATGTAACTCTGTGAGATGAATTCACAGAACACAGAACAGTTTCTCTGAAAGCTTCTTTCTAGTTTTGAACGGAAGATATTTCCTTTTTCACCATAGCCCTCTATGGGCTTCCAAATATCCCTTTGCCAATTCCACAAGAACCGCCTTAGCTAAAGGCTTCTTGAAGGGAAAAATGTAACTCTGTGAGATGAATTAACAGAACACTGAGGAGTTTCTCAGAAAGCTTCTTTCCAGTTTTGAACGGAAGATATTTCCTTTTTCACCATAGCCCTCTAAGGGATTCCAAATACGCTTTGCCAATTCCACAAGAACAGCCTTAGCGAAAGGCTTTTTGAAGGGAAAGATGCAACTCTGTGAGATAAATTCACAGAACACAGAGCAGTTTCTCAGAAAGCTTCTTTCCAGTTTTCAGCGGAAGATATTTCCTTTTTCACCATAGCCCTCTAAGGGCTTCCAAATATCCCTTTGCCAATTCCACAAGAACAGCCTTAGCGAAAGGCTTCTTGAAGGGAAAGATGTAACTCTGTGAGATGAATTAACAGAACACAGAGGAGTTTCTCAGAAGGTTATTTACAGTTTTGAACGGAAGATATTTCCTTTTTCACCATAGCCCTCT